>NC_080675.1:79958747-80262320 GCF_030445035.2 Dasypus novemcinctus
CCATCTTGAAGGCTTAAGACACGTTCAAAAGAAAAATCTAAGAAAAACAAATTAAATGAAAGCAATTGAAAACAATCCATTTCATTTCCCACAACTGAAGACTTTCAAAGAGAATTTGAGTTCAAATTACTCGTGTTTAGATACCATAATTTCAGCTTCTGTAGCCTCAAATTGAAACTTTGATACAATCAGGCCCGAAAGATAAAACTGACATTTGGTTATGATGCCTTATATTTGAATACCAATTGGAATCTTCTATGCCAAATGATATTCTTTAGAAAAAACTGACATGATCTTAAATTAAATCTGTTCTCATTTTGGCACAAAACTTGTAAATATGATTAACTGATGTATCATGAACATCTTTAAATGAAAAGAGGAAGAATGAGAAAGAAAAAGATGAACTCTCCATCCATGCCTAATTTACCACATTAAAGGATTTTGCAAACAACTTGATTCTTGCCCCTTCCCCTCCAAAATCAAGTAATCATCCACTTCACTTTTCTAGCATGAAGAAAAGCAACTATTGAGCCGTACCTATAAGAATGGCATTGCTACATGAATCCAAATCCATTACAATCACTACGTTGTATTCTTATAACAACCAAGGGATTAGGCATATTATTACTCTTCCCATTTTACAGTTGTTCCTGATTCCCCAACTCTAAAACAAGACTGTAACGTTCTTTATAGTTCTAAAATTCTAGTTTCATAAAGTACTACACACCAGATGGAGGTACAGAAGTATGATTTGTAGTCCCTACCGTCAAAATGCTTATCAACTGCCAAACAGTTACTTCTCTAAAATTTCAAAAGAAGGAAAAACAATTTAGCTTGAGGTGGACAGAGGAGGCTTTACTGGAAAAGTTGAATATGAATTTGGTCCTGAAATATGAGCAGACTTTGGATAAGTCAAGAAAAGGTATGATGGGAATTTGAGGAAGGTGAAATGGAAAAAAAGAAATGGAGACATGAAAAGCTCGGGCATACTTACATCTTAAATATACATTGGGATTTACAGGTTACCAAGCATAATTTCAGGGACAAGAAATAAAACATTCAGACTGAGACAGAGGGTTGTATCATTTTTTAAAGTGTTGTAAAGGTTCTGAAGCAAAAACCAGTTTAAGGAATATCAATTGTTCAATTTGCGCAATAATTGGCATAAAAGTAAGTAGTTCAAAACAATTGTATTGGTAACCCTTCTAAACTGATCTAGTCTAAGCCAACCAAGATTAAACAGATTAAATTCCATGCATAGAATATCCAGGAGATTAAGAAAAGAGAAACAGGGTAACAACATCAATCAGCAAAATAGCTTATTCATTCATACCATGGAAAGTAGAAAACGGAAAGGAATCAAAAGGAAGGGAAAATGTACTCTAAAACCCATAACTGGCAAAGAGATATTCCTGGGTGAGTTATAATTAAACACTACACTTAAACTCAAGTAAACTTTTATAATTTAGAACTTTAAATAATTACTAATAACACTTGATTAAAAAAATTGCTTACCATAATTTTTTTTTTACAATTACATGATCACTTAATCTGAAAGAGCAAGCACTTCATAGCAAATAGCCAGGACTTTTTATTTCTTGTCCAATATCCATTATACTCAATTAATATTACCTAAATAAATACTCTTCATGTAAGAAGTAAGATTCAGCTGCTTGAGGTTTGACCCTTTTACTACTACATTACCAGGAGTGATATAATCCTATTTATGACACCATAATTAAGTTTTTAGTGATCATGTCATAAACAGATCTCCCTCCATTTTAAAAAGTTATACCAGTGAACTCTTAAAAATAACTCTAACTTCCTATGTTGACTGGCTCTTTTAAGTTTAAAAAACATTCTGTATAGTTTTCTAATATACTTTTCTTTGTATAAGCACTTATTAGCAGTATATTTTTTAAACATTTTTGCCTTCTTATAAAAACCTGCACTTTAGTAGAGAAATAATAATACTTAATAACAACTTTCATTTATACAGTATTTCCTTTTATAATTTTAAACTCTGGTGGTAGAATACTGCTCAAAACCCTCAATGACTTCCCACTTCACTCAGAGTTAAGTCTACAGAATGGACTATAAGATATCTCCAAATACATACACACACATACACTCAATTTTAATCATACTAACTTCCCCGTTGCTGTTGCTATTTCACTTTCCCATCACAGGGACTTAACACTATTTGGCATGCTCTTGCCCTGCCTGATGATCTAGCTCCCCATCATCTCCTTCAAAACTTTGTCCAAATGCCACTTTTCAGTTAAGCCTTCCCTAAATCACTCTTTTTAAAAATTGCTACCCCCATTCCCTTTGTTTTCCCCCATTGATCTATCACCAATTGCAACATGATATGTTTATATTGCAAATGCTCTGTATCACCTCACTGAAATGTAAACTGTATGAAGGCAGGGATTTTTGCCTGTTTTGCTTTCTCCTGTGAGCTCCACAGTCTATCCTCAGCCTTATATAGCCTTATGTAGAAAACCCTTAATAAAAATATATTTTATGAATAAATTATGTATTTAAGACCTAAGGGAAGAAAACAAGACCAAGGAACCAAAGTCTTTTCCAAAAAGCCTTAAAAATATCTCTTAATGAATGCATGGGAGGATCTCACTGACACAGTAAACAGTGCCTCAAAAAGGGGGGTTCCTGAGGGCTCTAGAGACAACCAGACACTACAGGCAGGGCAGACATTCCCAGAAATTTGGCACCCTGCCCGTGGGCCTTACCTCGGAATATATGCTAACCTATTCCCCCAATGTATCAGAGTTAGACTCATTTATAATTTTTCTACACGTGGGTCTTCCGTACCTTTTACTTGAACCTATAATTAGCACTATACCCATTAAATGTGTGTCTCAGAGACCTAAATCTTCCAGTTGTTCATATGCTGGTTGAACCTTGAATCTTAGATGAACTACGGCCAACACCTACTCTCCAGTTCATCAGATTTGACCAGAAAAACTAACAAAAGAATGATGATGGACAACACCTATCCCCCAAAAAACAGAGTGAATACAACTGCAAACAAGACAGTTCCATCCATCTGCCCCATGGGATCTAAGCCCTCTCTCAATCAGAGACTAGGTGGGCATCACCATTCCAAAATCCTCAAGACTGAGAAGTGAACAAACTTAAGGGTAGAAAGCAACTATTGACTAAAGTAGACTTCTGATTATTCTAGCATTATAAGATCTTGTATTATTAATATAAAGGCAGTGGCTGCCAAAAGTTCTGAGGGGAGGGAGAGGGAAGAATAGGTACAACATGGGAGCATTTTTGGTACATTGGAATTGTCCTGAATGACACTGCAATGACAGAAACAGGCCATTATACATTTTGTCAAAACCTATGAAACTGAACTGTACAGTGCAAAATATAATGTAAAATATAGACCATTGTTAGTAGCAATGCTTCACTATGTGTTCATCAATTATAACAAATGTACCACACTAATGAAAAATGTTGTTAATGTGGGAAAGTGTGGGAGGGGGAAGAGGTAGAGTTTATGGGAATTCATATTTTTTTGGTAATATTTATATAATCTAAAGCATCTTTAACTTTTTTTTTAATTATTAAAAAAAGAGGGATCTAAGTATGTGAGAGTTTAAAAAATTTGGTCTTTTGGGGGGGAAAAACAAACACTGCTGCCATTTTCACCTTTTATAAAACTGAATCTAGTTTAATTATGCCAATTTGTTTGGGAACTGGCTTTCCATTGATTTGGTATGCAGTTAATCAAATAAAAGCCCCAACCACCTCATAGGAACA
Organism: Dasypus novemcinctus; assembly: GCF_030445035.2. Taxonomy (NCBI): domain Eukaryota; kingdom Metazoa; phylum Chordata; class Mammalia; order Cingulata; family Dasypodidae; genus Dasypus; species Dasypus novemcinctus. The sequence continues at coordinate 79,962,543 of NC_080675.1, forward strand.
TATATGAGCAGGAATTAGGCTATGCACCCAATAATTTTTAATTCACTTAGCAACTATCAACCTAGCAAGGGAAATATTTGAAATTCCACTATTAAGAATATGTGTAAAACACAATGTAAATTAGAGACCATGGTTAGTAAAGCAATGCTTCAATATGTGTTTATCAATTAACAAATGTACAACATTAATGAAAGATGTTGTTAATAGTGGAAAGTATGGGAGGGTATGGGGGTGGCGTATTTGGGAATCCCCTATATTTTCAATATAACATTTATGTAATCTAAAGCTTCTTTACAAATTAAAAATTAAAAAAAAAAAATAGAACACATATACACACACACACAAAGAATGCCAAAATAAACCAACGAAGATAGCATGACAAATTGAGAGAAATCAATGACCTAGGTAATTGATACAGTACAATAAATACTCATTTGCCATTACCTATTATAAATTTTTTAGAATTTCCCCACCATGTACTTCCAACAAGATATTTAAAAATTAACCTCACCTTGCTCTAATGGGCACACAAAAATGTAAAACACCTTTTTAAAAAATATTAATAGCTAACCCTAAATCTCAAATTGGAGTAATTTACCAAACATACTCAAAATTCTCCTGACTACTAAAAAGACTGACAGAAATAAATCTGTGTATGGTTGAATTTCATAAAAGAGCAATCTCTAGTTAGATGAGGCTGTTGGAGGCAAGGGATTACTATATAGCTCTTAGTAGAGTTTAGCATCTATTATCTCATTCCATCCTCACAACTCCATGATACAAAGTAGGTTAGGGAGTAGAACAGCCATTTCCTACAAAACAGCATTTCCTACAAAATAGCAAAATTACTTCCGACAGTACTTAACTACATAATCTTAAGTTCTAGAGTACAAATGACACTTTAAATAATAGTTTAAATTAATACCTCTTCTGGCCAACTCCAGGGACTAACTTTTGCTGCTAAACAATAATAGAGAAAATCCTATTTTGAAAGCAAAGATACACATTCCTCTTTGTAGAAAAGTAACTGCAATGTTGAGAAAGAACTGATAAGTACCACTGCAATCAGGATGTGTGAGGACTGATCTTGGCCCCAGTCTTGTGATCTTCTAACAGGAATCTGACTAGGAGTTGGATAGTGAGGTGATGGAAACAGGCTCACAGTTTAGGGGGCCCTAAGTAAGGCAAGCATGGGGCCAAGTATCATACTTACCTGCTGCTGCAGGGTGAAGTACTGGAAAGAGCATGGGCTTTGGGTTCTGAGAGACTTGAATTCAAATCCCAGCTCTGTTACATACTGGCTGTGTTACTTTGGGCAAGTTACTTAATCTCTCTGAGCCTCACTTTCCTCACCTGCAAAATGGAAATAATACCATTATCAAAGTAGTTACCCTGAAGGGCAGTTGTGAGGATTAAATGAGACAATCTGTGTAATACTTTCTGCAAGTGCCTAGCATATTAACTATTAACTCCTTCCTTTCTTGAATGATATCAGCTGGCTCTCTCTTAATATCTGGAGTTAAAGTAAGGGGGCAGTTTTCTGAATGATTCTACTAACCTGTCTGTCCCATTACCTAGAAACCAACCCTGGGAACTTTAACATTTAGCACCAGTTTCAAGTACCTGGTTATTATTCAAAAGAAGCTGCAGTGTCCAAAGAGCCAAATCTCTCTACATAAAACAATTATAAAATATTCCTGTCAGAATCTTGCTTGATCTAAAAGTATGTAAATAGATTCTAATGATCTGAAATACTATTACCAAAAAAAATCCCTATAAAAATGTTCTTCTAAGCTCCAGTCAATTACTAATTTATTGGCTCAATATTAGACTCAATAACTAAATACATATATTATTTTTAGTAAATAACCTTAGATAAATTGCTTCTGTAATATACTTTCCTATAAGTTAGTCAATAGTCCATAAGCAATACTTACTTTCCAACTGTAACACGAAATATATATATTTAAAATTCTACACGGCATGTGAATTTATAAGTCTAGGATCACAGGAAAGTAAATTTATTTAACCAAAGGCCCTAGAGATGCTTTAATTGGTAAAATTATATTTAACTAGCTAGCTTTACAGTGTTAATCATAATTTTTAATTACAGAATTTTTCAAGCTGAATCTACTTATTCCCTCAAAGAAATAATTCACCTTTATGTTTTGTGATTACAAAAGGACACATGTTTATTGTAAAAAGTGAAACATAACAGAAACATTTAAGATGGAAAATATGATTCCCCTAATTCTACCCCCTCTCTTTCTCTGGGAATAATAATACTATGATATATATTCCTCTAGATTTTATTTTCTATACATGTAATTTAGGCAAGTTTTCATAAGAATTATGGTTTTGGGGGAAGAGGGGAAATGAGGAAAATTCTTTGGTAAAATATGTTTGCTAATGTTAAAATATGCTTACATGCCGAGGGCAAGAAAAAACCAGCATATATTGCATAATCCATATTTTCTTACTCACAGTCTACAAACAAATATAAAAAAAAACAAAAACAGTAACCATCAGGAAAATGCCAATCAAAACCATAATAACATATCATTTTATAACCACTAGCATAGTTATAATAAAAAAGACAGAAATTAACAAATGCTGGTGAGGATGTGGAGAAAACTGGAGCACTCATACCCTGTTGGTGAGAACATAAAATAGTGTAGCCGCTGTGGAAAAGTTTGGCAGTTCCTTAAAATATCAAAGAGAGCTGCCACATGACTCAATAATAATTTCACTCCTAGTATATATCCAAGAAAATTGTAAACATAGGTCCACAAACTTGTCCACGAATGTGCAGAGAGGTATTATTTATAATAGCCAAAAAGTGGAAAAACAATCCAAATGTCCATAAACTGATTTGTCATCTATGGATGGTGAATAGTAATTTTAATTTTCTTAATTATACCTTTTTGTAATTTTCAAATTTTTGGTAAGGACTAGGAATATTAACGTTTAAATGAAAGAGAAAAACAATTATTTTTCAAAGTCCTGCTTGTGAGAATTTAAGCACTATTAGTTAATAGACTAGAGGGCTGACATGGACTTGCCACTTTGTCACTTAGTTATTCATTCATTAAACACCTGCTATGTGCTCCAGGAACTGTCCCAGCATGAGAAAAGAACAAACACAAGATTCCCCTGATAACTTCAGAAGATATATTATTCATCATAGTACCATTAACTGCTCTGCCTTAATTATGACAAGAAGTGTCTGAAAAACACTGAATTATTTCCTTAAGTTAGTTTTTGACTGTCAAGCCAATCATAAAGAGAATCTCTAGGTAAAATGTTACCGAGATAAAAATTAAAACAACAGAATTCCTTGGACATAGTCAACTGTTAAGTTAGAGAGGATGCAGTAGAAAAGTAGGAGGGATAAAAGCCATTATGTTCAAGTAGTGGGTTATTTCAATGATGCTCAAATAAGGCCTATTAGCAAAAATCTAAATATCTCCGAAATTTAAAAATCTCCAAAATCTCCAGGGTTGGTACACATCAAAATGTTTTCAGATAAATAACCTCATCTAAATTCTTGCTCAAGAGAACAAAACAAGGCATCTACAATTTTGAAAAACTTCACTAGCTATTCTAATGTATAGCCAGGGTTTAAAAAAAAAATCACTGTATTAAGCAATGACTCCTCAAAGAAAACAAGAAAAGGAAAAATCTGTACTATATTTTAAAAATAATTTTAGAGCCAGTGTAGCAAATACATTAGGCAGGAAAGATTAAGAGCAAGGACACTACATATACATATTATACTCTGAAAAGTATAGTTGAAAAGATGTAGGCTTGAACCAGAGAAGCAGAAGGCAAAATGGAGAAAAGGAAAAGTCAAGGGCTTCTTCATGAAGTAGAATCTACAGGACCTAACGACCAAATGATTGTCAGAGTAAAAGAGAAACGGAGAATAAAAATGACTCCAAGGTTTCTAGTTTTAATAACCGCTGGCTAGTGATGCCATTATGCAATGAATGGAAGGCAAAAGGGAAGCTGGTTTGAAAGTTAGGAAAATTAATAGAGAAAAGGTTTAAAGGGACTTAATAATTACTTATAGTGTTTCACTCACTAAGGATAATGAGTACATAGGTGTGTTCATTTTCATTTTATCTTTTTTTTAAAAATTCAAACATATATATTACAAAAAACTAGCAACAAGGTGTCAAAACTAAAAAACACACTGGTAATCACTGCTTTTAAAGACTTTATGTATAACATATGTCAAAATGAAAAAAGGAAGGGAAAAAAAAAAGGGTGGAAACAGTGAATTTGGTTTGGGACCTACCGAGTTTAGGGAAACCACAGAAGTATCGCCCAGAAGATGGAAGCTAGAAAAAAGATTTGGAAATGGTTGGCACGGAAGCCATGGATGTAGCTGAGAACTCTTGAGGAGAGTCTGTAGAAGACCATTTGCGTTTCAGCAACGCCTAAAGGTCAAGTGAAAGACGAAAGTCAACAAAGAATGAGAATACCAAAAGGACAAAAGTTTTACTAATTCCCTTTCCTTGGGCAAAGGCACACAGAAGAACTAATCAAAAAAAAAGTGCCAATTATGGTTCACCTTACTGTATCCTGGAGTGGCAGCTCCAGAATTTCCAGATTGGTGAGCTTAGGTCCTTAGGAGGCGTAATCTGTTTGGAAAGAGATGGCTTTGTATAACACTGTTAGAAAATACTAACTGGTAACATTAAAAAAATTTAGGACAGTGCCTAGAACATAGCACCATCATTGTCATTTTCTGCGCACTGTACCAAGCAAGTTACCTTATCTCCGTTCATGTACCTAATAAACTTATTAGGTATTTGGGGAAACTGAGGCTAGATTGGAATAGCAGCTTGCTCAGCTGCAAATCTCATAATGAACATATTCTTATTGATGTTCCCATATTCTCTATAGCTCTTTATAGCTAACTAGAGTTTCTCATTACTTATCTTAATATAATGGATATTTATGTGCCTCTCTCACTGTACTGTTAGCTCTTCAATGACAGTGCTTGTGTCATTCATTTCCGTTCACTTACAGCTAATAACGAGTAAACATTTTGAATTAAACATATAAAAGAACCCAGTAAGAATTAAACATATAAAAGAACCCAGTAAGAACAACATCAAAAAAATCCAACAGGGAAAGAGTTTCAAGAAATGGCTGGTCAGCAGCATCAAATGCTGAAGTGAGAGCCATTGGTATGAGATATCTTAATCGTCACTGGCATCAAGTTAATATCCATTATTCATTTATTGAACGCCTAAATATATACAAAACAGAGTGGTGAGCACTACAAACACAGAAAAGCTGGGTCTAGTCAAAAGGGTTTGGGGGCAGTAGCTTCGTCAAAATTCTTGACCAAGAGAGCAAAATATAGAGTCAGGCCTGTAACTGTGAACATCTTACTTGGCTAGGGTAATTTTGAAGACCATCCCAAAAGAACAGCGTATCTTTTAATAAAAGTTCTACTGGGCAACACGGTATCAAGGACCAGAGAAGCTCAGCCTCAGTGACGACAGCCAGTTGCCAGGGAAGCAGATTCCCTTTAAACTCCCTCGCCCCTTAAGCAGAGTCGGGGCTGTCTTTAGCTGTCCCTTCTTAGGCTGGGGCGGGAAAAAGCGGACACTTACCGCAAAAGGCACCACTAATGCCGTGCCCAAAAGGGCCGGGGATTCCTTCGCGAGGTCCCACGCTGTAGGAGGAAACCCAGGAAAAGGTGGAAAGCAGACAGACTAGTGCTATCCCAAAACCCCAAGTCTCGAACTACATAAACTAGGGTCCCAGAGCCCAGCACCGTGCCGCCAACTCCCACCAGCTGGAAGACCGACGACTGCCACCAACCTTCCGCCCAATGAGGAAACGTCACCACTCTTCGTAGTCCAACCTTTCAGGAAGAGGGTGCACTTCCGCTTCCGGGGCACACCTCGGCAGTCTTTTAATGCGTTTGCTGAGAGCGGTTACGAGAGTCCTTCTTTGTTCTGACAGGCTTTTAGTTTTAGTGTTCTACCAGTGGAAAAACAAGGGATCCTCTAGGGCCTACCTAGGGATGTGATCCCAGGAAAGAAGTCCCGCTTCTAGGAACTGCTCTAAGAAAAAGAGACTAGGCTGAGCACTCTCAGCTAAGAGTATAATGACGAGTAAGGGGGGGAGGGTTGCGTTGACAGTAGGGGATGCCTGGGCGCATATGAGGACTCTAGAAGGGGCAGGGCGTAGAGTTTTCGCAGCTGGAGAGGCGGGCTCCGTGTAAGTTCGGGTCAGGTGTCGCCACCCCCCCCCCCCCCCCCCCCCCGGGGTCTTTGCCCGCGCGTGCGCACTGAGAACCTGCCCCGCGCTGCTTTCTGCTTCAACATGGAATTTCGCACGGCGCGGTTAGCGGTATTGCGACTGCTGGGTAAAGTGGCTCCTGCAGACCGTCAAGCGCTGGTCCAGTGGATACGAACGACCCGTAAGCGACCAGAGCTAAAGGCAGGCGGTTGGGACAAGGATATGCTATGGGCGCCGACCTTGGGGACTTAAGCGGGGAGAGGCTGAAAGCCTTCCTTGTGGTCGCTGTGCTAGTCTCTGCCCTCTTAGGGGGCAGGTTGATGAGGACACACCTGTGACCTTGGATCTCTGGTCCAACGCTTGGGGTTGGTTGCAGGGAAACCTGACTCTGGGTTGTTTGTGATTTCGCTGCAGATTCGGGCAAATCCCTAGAACCTCCTTGTGCCTAACTTCTTTTCCGGGGGGAAAAAGAAAGAGACTATACCTTCCTCCCCATTACTTCTCCCACAGACTTGTGAGGATCAGTATGATACTACTTTAAAAAAAAAAAAGCACTTTGCAGGAGAGTTTTAAGCTGTAGAAGTTAAGGTTTTTACCCTCCAAGTAAAATCACCTATAGCTAGTGCTTTTCTCGTTTGTAAAACTGAGCAGTTTAATCTTGTTTAATAGCGGCTTTTCGGGGGTGAGGGATGGAGGCTTTGATTTAACAATAACAATGATAATAAAACGCACGCGTTAGAATTCTGGAAATGCGGTAATTAGGTCTAGTAATTGAAAGTTGGGATAGGTCTATCCTGGCAAAATGAAGCCTGGTAAGAGCACGTATTCCTTGTTTGATAACTGCCAGAACATATTATTACTCTGTACCCCTAAACTTTGATTGCCATGGTTATCTTCATCCAGTCTCAGCTTGAAATATCTCTGGTGATGACTAACAATTTTAGATTTCCAACCCGGACTTCTAGAACTCTGAGACGTTAGAGTCAATCGCTGGGTTTAGAATATCTAATGTGTATTATTATTACATGTTTTGGGGAGTCATTTTAGATAAGATGTCAAAGTAAAATTAACTTGGATGTCCTATGTTGAGGTTATCCTGGAAAGTATAGAAAAACCAAAGCCATACCTTCATATTTATAGATGCAAGCAAGATTATTTCAAGTTAGGAATTCCCAAAATATGCTGTATTATATCACTTCATTTAAATCCTGGATTGCCAATAACCTTCATCATATCCTAATTGTTTATAAAAACAGTGTCTATTCCATCTGTTTTTTTCCTGCTTTCCTAAGGAGAGGTCATTCTTTCCAAAGATACTGAGTGCCTAAAAAATGCCTCATACTGCCTGTCTCTGACTATCGCAAAATTATTAAAACATCCCTTCCCTCAAGAAGATTTCAGTTTTGTGGATCCATTTGTTATCTAAATCTAAAATTTTGGAGATAGCAATTGAAAGTTCATTTTTCAAAGTCAGGAAGGATTGAAGCATATTTGGGATGATAATTTTGTAAACAAGCACACCCAATATTGGTTAGGCCATACATTTTTACTTTTTTTAACATCAATTTTATTGATACGTATTAATAAAGCATGGAGTTCATCCAAAGAACATAATCAATGTTATTTGGTATAATCACATAGTTGTGTATTTGTCACTTAAATAATATTTAGAGCATTTTCATTATTTCGGTACTGATTAAAAAAAAAACAAGAAAGTTCTTCATCTCTCAATCTATGTTTCCCCTGCTGTATATAACTACTATTTCTGGCTATTCTCACACATTTATTTATTTACTTAGCAGTTTTATTGAGATATCTTTTCATACCATACTATCTATCCAAAGTGTATAATCAATGGCTTTTAGTATAATCACAAGTTGTGCATTCATCACCACAAAAAATTTTAGAACAATTTCATTATTACAAAAAGAAAATCTCTGCACTCCTTAGCATTCTTTCCCCAGCCCTACATAACCATTAATCTAATTTCATCTTTATAAATTGATTTATATTTACCTTTTTTATAAATGGAATCATACAATGTTACACAGTATATTTAGTTCATAGTAGTGCAGTCACACAGTATTTGTCCTTTTGTGTCCAGCTTGCTTCACTCAACATGATGTCCTCCAGGTTCATCCATGTTACCATATGTTTTATGACTTCATTTCTTACAACTGCATAATATTCCACAGTTTGTTTACCATTCATTGGTTGATGGACACCTGGGTCTTTTCCAACTTTTGGCAATCGTGAATAATGCTGTTATGAACACTGCTGTGTATTTGTCTGTTCGTGTCAGTGCTCTCAGTTCTTCTGCATATATATCCAGTAGTCACTGTAGGGTCAGGTGGCAAATCTATAATCAGTTCTTTTTTTTTCTCTCTCTATCCCCTTCCTCCACAGTTGTCTGCTTTCTGTGTCCATTCGCTGTATGTTCTTTTGTGTCCACTTGTATTCTTCTCAGCGGCATGGGGAATCTGTGTCTCTTTTTGTTTCATCATCTTGCTGCGTCAGCTCTCCATGTGTGTGGCACCACTCCTGGGTAGGCTGTGCTTTTTTCACACTGGGTGGTTCTCTTTACGGGGTGCATTCCTTGCCCGTGGCTGCGTCAGCTCTCCGTGTGTGTGGCGCCACTCCTGGGTAGGCTGTGCTTTTTTCACACTGGGTGGTTCTCCTTATGGGACGCACTCCTTGCCCGTGGGGCCCCCTTACGCAGGGGACGCTCTTATGTGCACGGCACTCCTTGCGCACATCACACGGGTCAGGAGGCTCTGGGTTTGAACCCTGGACCTCCCATGCGGACGCTCTATCAGTTGAGCCAAATCCGCTTCCTTCTATATTCAGTTCTTGAGGAACTGCCAAACAGTCCTCCAGTGGCTGTACCACCCAACAGTGGTACTTTCCCACCAACAGTGAATAAGTGTTCCTGTCTTCCCACATCCTCTTCAACACTTGTAATTATCTGTTGTTTTAATAGTGGCCATTCTGATAGGTATGGAATGATATCTCATTGTACTTTGGATTTGCATTTCCCTAATTAGTGATGTTGAACTTTTTTTTTGTTTGTTTCTGTTTTTTGTTTTGTTTTGTTTTTTTTTGAGGTACAAGGCCTGGGGATTGAACCCAGGATCTCATATGCAGAAAGCCAGCACTCAACCACGGAGCCACATCAGATCTCCTTAGTTGTTTTTCTGTTTGTTTGCTTGTTGTTAGTTTTATGTTGTGTTTTTTAGGAGGCACTGAGGACTGAACCTGGGACCTCCCATGTGGGAAGCATGGGCTCAACCACTTGAGCCACATCCGCTCCCCAAACATTTTTTCATGTGTTTTTTGCCATTTGTATTTCTTCTTTGGACAAATGACCATTCACCTCTTTTGCCCATTTTTTAATTGGGTTGTTTGGTTTTTTATTGTTGAGTTCTAACATCTCTATATATCATGGATATTAAACTGTTATTGGCCATGTGATTTACAGTATTTTCTCTCTTTGAGTTGGCTTACTTTTCACACTTTTGACAAAATCCTATGAGGTGCAAAAGTATTTAATTTTGAGGAGGTCCCATTTATCTATTTTTTCTTTTGTTGTGCGTGCTTTGGGTGTAAGGATAAGAGACCACAACCTACCTTAAGGTCTTTAAGATGTTTCCCTACATTTTCATTTAGTAGTTTTATGGTCCTGACTTTCATATTTAGGTCTTTGATCCTTTTTGAGTTGATTCTTGTAGAGGGAGTAAGATAAGGGTCCTCTTTCATTCTTTGAATTATACATATCCAGTTCTCCTAGCACCATTTGTTGAAGAGACTGTTTTCCAGTTAACATGGACTTGGTAGGTTTGTTAAAAACACTAGGCCATAGAGGTGAGGTTTATTTCTAGATTCTCATTTCTATTCCACTGATTTATGTGTCTGTCTTTATGCCAGTACCATGCTGTTTTGACCACTATAGCTTTGTAATATGTTTCAAGGTCAGGCAGTGAAATTCTTCCCACATCACTCTTCTTTTTTAGATTGCTTTTGGCTATTCATGTGTACTTTTCCCTCAAATGAATTTGGTAATTGCCTTTTCTATTTCTGTAAAGTAGGCTGTTGGAATTTTGATTGGTATTGCTTCGAATTTATAAATCAGTTTGGGTAGGACTGACATTCACGATATTTAGTCTTCCAATTCATGAACACAGAATGTCCTCCCATTTGTTTAGATTTTCATTGATTTCTTTTAGCATTGTTTTGTAGTTTTCTGCATATAGGTCTTATACATCTTTGGTGAAATTGATTCCTAGGTATTTGAGTCTTTTTGTTGCTATTGTAAATGGAATTTTACCCCTGATTTCCTCCTTAGATGGTTCAATACTAGTGCACAAAAATATTACTGATTTTTGCTTGTTGACCTTTGTGGCAGTTTGATATTGTTTATGAATTCCAAAAATAGATATTAGGTTATGTTTTTAAACTGGTCTGTCCCTCTGGGCATATTAGTTTATGTTGGATTCAGAGGTTTCACTTTTACTTGATGACATAATGATTAAGGTTGATAGGGCCACATCAGTAAGATGTTACATCCCCACCCACTTGGTGGGCAGGGACTCTCAGAGAAAAGACATGGTAGAGAACTGAGTTTGAAGTTTTAATGCTTGAGCCTGGGAAGTAAGCACACAGAGGAGCAGAGGAAAGGCTTGATTAGACATGGCAGAGGCCCTGGGAGGAGAGACAAGCCTTTTGCCTTAAAGTCTAAAGCTGGCCTTGTGGGGAAAGCAGAGCAACTGGGCCTGGAGAGAAACAAGCCCCAAGAAGAGAGGAACCCAGGAAGCCTGAACCCTTGCAGATACTGGGAGCCATCTTGCTCCAACACATGGCAATAGACTGGTGAGGGAAGTAACTTATGCTTTATGGCCAGGTAACTGTAAGCTTCTACCCCAAATAAACACCCTTTATAAAAACCAACCAGAGAAGCAGATTTGGCTCGATGAATAGAGCATCTGCTTACCACATGGGAGGGCCAGGGTTCAAACCCAGGGCCTCCTAACCTGTGTGATGAGCTGGCCCACGTGCAATGCTCATGCATGCAAGGAGTGCCGTGCCACACAGTGTCCCCCCATAGAGGAGCCCCATGCGCAAGGTGTGCGCCCTGTAAGGAGATCCACTCAGCGCAAAAAAAAGTGCAACCTGCCCAGGAGTGGCACCACACACACAGAGAGCTGACACAGCAAGATGACGCAACAAAAAGACACAGATTCCCCGTGCCGCTGACAAGAATACAAGTGGACACAGAATAACACACAGCAAATGGACACAGAGCAGACAACTGGAGCACGGAAGGGGAGAGAAATAAATTTTAAAAAATAAAAATAAAATCTTAAAAAAAAAAAACAACCAAGGGAAGCATATGTGTCTCAAGTGATTGGGCTCGTGCTTACCATATGGGAGGTCCAGGGTTCAATTCCTGGTACCTCCTGGTGAAGGCATGCTGGCCCACATGGCAACTGGCCCAAGCGGAGAGCTGGCTCACATGGCATGCTGGCCCACATGGAGTGCTGGCCCACAAAGAAGTGCTGGCCCACGCGGAGAGCTGGTGCAGCAATATGACAAAATAAAAAGAGACATGGGAGAGACAATAAGAGGCACTATAGACCAGGGAACTGAGGTCGCACAAACAATTAAGCGCCTCTTTCCCACTCCGGAAGTTCCCAGGATCAATTCCTGGTGCTGCCTAAAGAGAAGACAAGCAAACATAGAAGAACACAAGCTAATGGACACAGAGAGCAGACAGTGATTGCAAACAATGGGGGGGGGGGGGGTTAAAAAAAAAACTTCAAAAAAAAACCCTATTTCTGGTATTTTGCATCAGCACCCCTTTTGCTGACTAATGCAGCCTTGTGTCCAAGTAGCTTTGTTGTAGACATTTCAGAATTTTCTAAATATGTGATCATGTAATCTGAAAGTAGTAAGTTTTAGTTCCTCTTTTCCTATTTGGATACCTTTAATTTTTTTTTTTTCTTGTCTAATTGCTCTAGCTAGAACTTTTAGTACAATGTTGAATAAAAATGGTGACAGTGGGCATCTTTATCTTGTTCCTGTTCTTAGGAGGAAAGCTTTCAGAAGCCTTTCCCCACTGAGTATGATGTTGGCTGTGGGTTTTTCATATATGCCTTTTATCATATTGAGTAATTTTTCTTCTATTCCTGTCTTTCAAAATTTTTTTTATCAAAAGATGCTGGTTTTGGTGAGTGCCTTTTCTGCCTCAATTGAGATAATCATGTGGTTTTTTTCCTTCATTTTGTTAATGCGGTGCATTATGTTGATTGATTTTCTTATGTTGAACCAACCTTGCATACCAGTACTAAATCCCACTTGGTTGTGATGTATAAGTCTTTTGATATGCTCTTGGATTTGATTTGCAATTGTTTTGTTGAGAATTTTTGCATCTATATTCATTAGCGCAATTGGTCTCTTATTTTCTTATAGTATCTTTATCTGGCTTTAGTATTAGGGTGATGGTGGCTTCATAAAATGTGTTGGTTAATTTTCTGTCTTCAATTTTTTGGAAGAGTTTCAACAGGATTAATGTTAATTCTCAAAATGCTTGATAGAATTCACTTGTGAAGCCATCTGGTCCTGCACTTTTCATTATTGGGAGATTTTTAATGATAGACTCAGTCTCTTTAATGTGATTGGTTTGTTAAGATCTTGTATTTCTTGTAGCATCAGTGTAGGTAACTTGTCTATTTCTAGGAATTTGTCTATTTCATCTAGGTTGTCTAGTTTGTTAGCATACAGTCTCTCATAGTATCCTCTTATGATTCTTTTTATTTCTGTGGGGTCAGTCATAACTTCCCCCCTTTCATTTCCAGTTGTTTTATTTGCATCTTCTCTCTTTTTATTCTTTGTTAGTCTAGCTAGGGGCTTGTCAATTTTATAATATTCTCAAAGAACCAACTTTTGGTTTTGCTGATTTTTTTCTGTTGTTTTTTGTGTTCTCAATTTCACTTATTTCTGCCCTAATCTCTATTATTTCTTTCCTTCTACTTGCTTTGGGATTGGTTTGCTGTTCTTTTTCTAGTTTCTCCAGTTGTTCAGTTAGATCTTTGATTTTAGTCCTTTCTTCTTTTTTAATGTAGGCATTTCCCTCCCAAGACTGCCTTCGCTGTATTCCATAAGTTTTGAAAGTTGTGTTTTCATTTTCATTTGTCTCAGTATATTTACCGATTTCACTTGCAATTTCTTCTTTGACCCACTGATTTTTGGGAGTGTGTTGTTTAGCATCTGCACATTTGTGAATTTACCTCTTTCCTGCCTCTTACTGATTTCCAGTTTCATTTCATTATGATCTGAGAAGGTGCTTTGTATAATTTCAGTCTTTTTATAGTTATTGAGAGCTGCATTCTGACCTAACATGTGGTCTGTCCTGGAGAAGATGCTTGGGCACTTGAGAAGAATCTGCTGAGTTTGGGTACAAGGTTCTGTATATATCTGTTAGGTCTAACTCATTTACGATATTGTTCAAGTTCTTTCATTCCTTGTTAATCTTCTATATAGTTTTTTTTTTTTTAATAGATGTGCCTATTTTTTTTTAAGATTTATTTTTTATTTATTTCTCTCCTCTTCCTTCCCCTCTACCGTTGTTTGCTCTCTGTGTCCATTCGCTATGTGTTCTTCTGTGTCTGCTTGCTTTATCTGGCGGGTGCTGGGAAACTGTGTCTCTTTTTTGTTGTGTCATCTTGCTGTGTCAGCTCTAGGTGTGTGCGGCACCACTCCTGGCCAGGCTGCGCTTTTTTCATATGGGGCAGATCTCCTTGGGCATGGGGCACTCCTATGCAGGGATGCCCCTGCATGACACAGCACTCCTTGGGCGCAGCAGCACTGCGCATGGGCCAGCTTACCACATGGGACAGGAGGCCCTGGGGATCGAACCCTGTACCCTCATATGATAAATGGACACTCTTATCAGGTGAGCCATGTCTGCTTCCCTCTTCTGTATAGTTATTCTCTCTAATGATATGAATGATGTATTGAAATCTCCAATGATTATTGTAGAGATGTCTCTTTCTCTCTTCAGTTTTGCCAGAGTTTGCCTCTTGTATTTTGGGCCACCCTCATTAGGTGCAAAGGTATTTATGACTGTTATATCTTCCTGGTGGATTGTCCCTTTTATTAATATATGATATCCTTCTCTATCTCTTCTAACTTTTTTTTTTTTTTTAGGTCTGTTAGTCCAATGACAGTATAGCTACCCATGCTATTTTTTGGTTACTATTTGCATGGAGTAGCTTATTCCACCCTTTCACTTTAGCCGGTTTTTATCCCTGGGTTTAAGGTGAATCTCTTGTAGGCAGCATATGGATGACTCAAGTTTTTTAATCCATTCTGTCTGTGTATATCTTTTGATTGGGGAGTTTAGTCCATCCCATGCAATGACATTACTGTAAATACGTTATTTACTTCCACCATTTTCTTTGTTGGTTTTCCTAAGTCTTACCTTGTTTTCATCTGTCTTTTTACACTTTTGGCTATCCTTTCTTCTATATTCTCATCCAACCCTTTCTCTCCTGTATTTTTCTTTCAGGCTGTAAGGCTTCTTTTAATATTTCCTGCAAAGCTGGATTCTTTTTTACAAACTTTCTTTGTTTCTTTCTGTTTGTTTGTGAATACTTTAAATTCACCTTTACATTTGAAGGATACTTTTGTGTGATAAAGAATTCTTAACTGGCAGGTTTTTCTCTTTCAGTATTCTAATTGTATCATACTACTGTCTTCTCATCTCCATGGTTTCTGATGAGAAATTCACACATTGTGATGGTATGCTTCTCCCTTGCCACTCTCAGGGTTTTCTCTTTATCTTTGACATTTGACATTCTGAGTAGTATGTGTCTTAGAGTAGGTCTCTTTGGATTTATTGGGATACTCTGTGCCTCTTAGACATGCTAATTTATTTCTTTCATGAGAGCTGGGAAATTTTCAGCCATTATTTCCTCAGATACTCTTTCTGCCCCCTTTCCCTTCTCTCCTTCTGGAACTCCTATAACACATATGTTGTGTTTCATGTTATCATTCAACTCCCTGAGCCCCTGCTCAATTTTTCCATTCTTTTCTGTCTCCAGTCTTTTCAATTTCAGCTGTTCTGTCTTTAGTGTCACTTACTCTTCTGTCATTTCGAGTCTGCTGTCGTATGCCTCTAATGTGTTTTTTTATCTCACCTATTGTGTCTTTCATTTCTGTGAGCTCTGTTACTATATTCTATCCAGGTTTTCAAATTCTTCCTTGTGCTTACTCAGTGTTTTCTTTTTTTAAAAGGAGGAACCAGGGAATGAGCCTGGGGCTTTGTACATGGGAGGCCGGAGTTCAACCACTGAGCTACAATTGCTCCCCCTCAATGTCAGCTTCTTTTTTTTTTTTTAAGATTTTATTTATTTATTTCTCCCCATTCCCTCATTGTTTACACTTGCTGTGTCTGTTTATTTTCTTTGTTTCTTTAGGAGGGACCAAGAACCAAACCCAGGACCTCTGGTGTGGGATGGAGATGCCGAATGACTCAAGCCACTCTGTTCCCTGCTTTGTTGTATCTCTCATTATGTTCTTCCTCCTGTGTCTCTTTTTGCACCAGCTTGCTGTGCCTGCCTGTTGTGTCAGCTCACTGTCTTGCCTGTCTTCTCTAGGATATACCAGGAACCTCTGCTACTTGCTTTGTTGTGTCGCTCATGTTTTCTTCTAGTTGCATCATCTTGTTGTATCAGCTTGCCACGCCTGCCCACCGCATCAGCTTGCTGTCCTCTTTAGGAGGTACTGGGAACCAAACCACAGACTTCCCATGTGGTAGGTGGGAGCTCAGTCGTGGGAACCACATCTACTTCCTACTCAATGTCTCTTTTTTTTTCAATCTCCCCCTTGCTGCATGTGTCCATTCACTGTGCATTCTTCTGTGTCTGCTTGTCTTTTCTTTAGGAGGCACTAGGAACTGATCCTAGGACCTCCGACATGGGAGCGAGGCATTTAATTGCTTGAGCCACCTCAGCTCCCTGGTTTGTTGTGACTCTCTGTTGTCTTTCTCTGTGTCTCTTTTTTGTTGTGTCATCTTGTTGCATCAGCTCGCAACACAGGCTAGCTCTCCCTGGCACAGGCCAGAAGCCTTCACCAGGAAGCCCTGGGAACCAAACCCAGGACCTCCTATATGGTAGATGTGAGTCCAGTTGCTTGAGCCACATCTGCCTCCCTCAGTGTCGTCTTTTTTTTAATTTAATTAAAAAAAATTTTTTTAATTTATTTCTCTCCCTACTCCCTCCCAAGTTGTCTGCTCTGTGTCCATTTGCTATGTGTTCTTTGTCCACTTGCATTCTAAGCGGCACTGGGAATCTGTGTCTCTTTGTTGTGTCATCTTGCTGCATCAGCTCTGTGTGTGTGTGGTGCCATTTCTGCACAGGCTGCCCTTTTTTCGCACAGAGGTAGCTCTCCTTGCAGGACACACTCCTTGTGCATAGGGCTCCCCTACTCAGGGGATACCCCTGCGTGGCATGGCACTCCTTGTGCATGGCAGCACTGCACATGGTTCAGCTTACCACATGGGTCAGGAGACCCTGGGTTTGAACCCCAGACCTCCCATGTGGTAGGTGGATGCTCTGTCAGTTGAGCCACATCTGCTTCCCGCTCAGTGTCGTCTTGATATGTTATCTCTTAACCATGTTGTCTTTCGACTCCATTTGATTTTGGAAATTTGTATGCATCTTGTTAATTGGTTGTCTCAAATCCTCTGTCTCTTTTGGTGCTTTGATATATTCCTTTTCTTGGGCCATGTTTTCCATTCTCTTGGTATAGCTCATAATTTTTTTGCTGATGTCATTCCATCTTATTAGGATGGTGTGGCAGTTTGATATTATTTATGAATTCCAAAATAAGATATAGATTATGTTTGTAAACTGATCGTGATACCCTTTGATTATATTAGATTCAGCTGAGATGTCTTTGGTTAAATTTTGTTAAGATTAGGACTTGATTCAACCTTGTCAGTAGAGTGTAACTGAGTTTAAGACCCTGCCCCCTTGGTGGGCTATATAAACGGACACTCACTCTAGGAGAACACAGAAGAAGATACACAGAGGAAGGAAGCTCCTAACATGAAAGAGGAGAGAACTTTAATCCTGCAGCAACAGGAAGAGAGATGAGCCATTTGCCTGATCATTTGCAGCTGAAGAAAACAGACTGGCTGAGCCCTATGCCAGCCTACAGCTGAGATCAGAAGAAGCTGGGTCCATGGAGCCTTAAGAGGAAGGAGGAAGGAGACACCAGGAGAGATCACCTTCCATCTTGCTTCAACACATGGCAACTGATTTTGGGAGAAAAATCAACCTTGAGTTGGACTCTTTAGGACTTTGTAACTGTAAGTTTTACCCCAAATAAATACCTTTTATAAAAGCCAACCAATTTCTGGTACTTTGCATCAGCATCCCCTTGGCTGACTAGTACAGATGGTAAGTTTACTCAGATAGTAAATTTCTCTCTCTTTCATAGGCATTTAGTGGTGGGAGGCTGTGTGTTACTGCTGTTCTTTGATTCTTGGTTCAACAGGGGTCTTTAATATTGTCCCTGTTAGTTGCTCAAAACTGTGCTCTGGACCCAATAATGGGTCTCTTCTTAGGGCCTCAGAAAGGGAGGCTATAAAGACCAGAAAAAAACTGTCTTATTTACTTTTAATTTCATCACATGCACTTCCTTTGTCTGCCAGCAGATGGCGCTCTTCTTTCAACCCTCTCAGTTCATTGCCTGGTCAGTGTTTTTGCTGCACAACGGACTGCGTCAGTGTGATATAGGTTCCTACCTGAAGGCCAAGAACCTTATAATTCAAACCTTTCCAGAGAAAGTGCTTCAACCTTTCCTGGCAGCCCCCTCCCTTTTCCTGGGTAGGAAACAATTCCACTCTCCTCTGTGTCCTCTATAATCCGTCCCAGTTAGTACAGAGTTTGAGAGGTTGGGATCTCTT
The DNA here is from genome assembly GCF_030445035.2 of Dasypus novemcinctus. Classification (NCBI taxonomy): domain Eukaryota; kingdom Metazoa; phylum Chordata; class Mammalia; order Cingulata; family Dasypodidae; genus Dasypus; species Dasypus novemcinctus. The sequence continues at coordinate 79,980,775 of NC_080675.1, forward strand.
CAATCCTGGATCTCTTTAGTCCTGTGCCGGCTCCCAAGGCAAACAATGGTGCATCCCCACCCATTTTGGAAGGGCTCGTGGTACACAGCAGACCAGATTTGTGGTAAAAAATGAATCAACCTTAGGTTATGTCCCTGTCTCTCCCCTTTCCTGGGGAGGTAGATCCTTGGGGCCCCCTTTGTCTGTAGCTGCTGGCCCTAAGTTCTGAGAATTCAAAAATGTCTATAGTGTAGAGGAGGGTACTGGCAGTAGCAGCTGTGGATTAACTCAAGTTTTGCTGGCACGATTCTTTTCCTTTGTCTTTCTCTCTTCTGGGCAGTGTCCAGCCTTCCCCTGGTATCCTAAACCTTAGAAGATTTTTTTTCCAGGCGTTTTCTGCCTGTCTAGCTGTATTTCTGGGAGAGAAGAGAGTCCCATGTCTTTCTAGTCTGCCATCTTCCTATATGTCTTCTAGTGACTCTACTTTTTTTTGCTTTCTGTACAGCAGACCATGTAGTCAGGGAAACTAAAGCAAGTTATCAAACAATTAGAAAATTAGTTTCTGAAGAAAACATGATTATTTTAAGAAATGATAGTGCCAGATGGATTACAATGAAGGAATGTATTCTATTATAAATCTTTAAAAAGTAGTTAATTTATATCTTTTTATGAAGCAGTTCTAAATATAACACAACCATTTTTCATCTTCCTAATTAGATTTCCTTCCAGAAATTGTTTTTATTTCTAGATTGTCACATGCATAACTTATTCGTATGACATTTGCATAGACTTTTAATAATTATAACTCTTTGACTTTTTATATCATTTAATGGAATAACAAGAGAAGATAGAAATTGAATATGATTCTGATTTTAAGTTTTATAGAGTTTATTAAAACTGCAAATCATCTGTATATTACTAAGCACAGTAAAAGAGAGAGAATAAAATTCTTTGTCTATGATGGGATGGTAGGATTATCACAAGTCCCTGGTCATTTGGATCAGACTGGTGAAACCAGAAACATATGTTAATGTCTAATATAAACTGAAGACCTATAAGACATAATGGCAGGAACCTACATTTTATCTTGGTACAGCTTAGGCCAAAGGTCTAGGAGACAACTGTGCAACAATATAGGAAGGCTGAGCCAAGTCTATGGGCAGAGCAGGCAGAGATAAAGTCCTTCCACCAACAAAAATTAAAACTAAAAAATAAAGCAGTACCTCAGCTCATAGATCCTGTAGTAAAGTGCCTGTTCTCTTTCTTGTGTGTCTATAAAGTGGGGTCTAGACTAGATTTCAAAATGTAGAAGAGTGACTTTATTCATTAAGTGAAGGGAGCTGAAAGCCAGAACTACAAGTAGGGTCCTCAATAGGCATATAAAATGTACATATGTATAGGAGCAGCAATCTATTAAGAAACTGTGTTTTCAAGCCTCTGAATCTTTCCTAAATATGCAAATACAAATGAGGAAACCATATTAAAACCCTGTAACAGTTTTTTTTTTTTTTTTTTAAAGATTTATTTTTATTTATTTTAATTCCCCTCCCCTCCCCCGGTTGTCTGTTTTCTGTGTCTTTTTGCTGCGTCTTGTCTTGTTTCTTTGTCTGCTTCTGTTGTCGTCAGCGGCACGGGAAGTGTGGGCGGCGCCATTCCTCGGCAGGCTGCTCCCTCCTTCGCGCTGGGCGGCTCTCCTTATGGGTGCACTCCTTGCGCGTGGGGCTCCCCTACGCGGTGGACACCCCTGTGTGGCACGGCACTCCTTGCGCGCATCAGCACTGCGCATGGGCCAGCTCCACGCGGGTCAAGGAGGCCCGGGGCTTGAACCGCGGGCCTCCCATGTGGTAGACGGACGCCCTAACCACTGGGCCAAAGTCCGTTTCCCTGTAACAGTTTTGATTAAGAATAAACTTGGGGAAGCAGACTTGGCCCAATGGATAGGGCATCCGCCTACCGCATGGGAGGTCCACAGGTTCAAACCCCGAGCTGCCCCACGCGCAGTGCTGATGCGGGCCACACAAGGGTGTCCCCTGCGTCGGGGAGCCCCATACACAAGGAGTGTGCCCCATAAGGAGAGCCGCCCAGCATGAAAGAAAGCGCAGCCTACCCAGGAATGGTGCCGCACACACAGAGAGCTGACACAACAAGATGACGCAACAAAAAGAAACAGATTCCCAATGCTACTGATAAGGGTAGAAGCGGTCACAGAAGAACACACAGCGAATGGACACAGAAAGCAGATAACTGGGGGAGGGAGGGGAAAAGGGGAAAGAAATAAACTAAAAAAAAAAAAATCTTAAAAAAGAAAAGAGTAAACTTGCAAAGGTTAGAAAATTAAGGTTTGCTATAAGGAAATTAACAAGATCATCAAGAAAGTATTTTAAATTATTAAAGAAGATAATAAGTGACTAGAAGCTTGTTGAAGCTTTGCTGTATCCTGTATTTTAAATATATCTTCACTGAACAGAATTAGAGATGAGACTAAGCAGCAACTACAGAGCCATTAGAGATTTCTTATAATTTGCACAAAGCTAAAATTCAAAGACTGGGACCAGTTAAATTTGTCAGGTAGTATACTGCTTCAGAGATATATTGTATTAGCATTGTGACAATTTGAAGTTCTTCTGTAAATCCCAGATAAGATCATGCTTTTAGAACTAATCCATTCCTATGGGCATGACTCCTTTCGATATAGATTAAGTTAAAGGACTTTTGATTAGATCACTTAATTAGATTGCTTTAGGGCCTTTGATTGGACTATGTCAGTGAGGCATGACCCAGGTTGGGTGTCTGCCTTCTTGCTGGGGTCTTAAGTAAACTGAGAACTGGAAGCAAAAACACAGAGAAATCCAGCCGCCATTTTGACCCTGCAATGTGAAAGAGGACTCTAGGATCAGCTACAGCTGAGAGGCTAAAAGAACCTGGGAAAGAGGATGAGAGAAACCCCAAGAAGCCTAGAGAGAGAGAATTCCCATCTCTACTTCAGATAGCCAGTGTCTCTTGGGGAACTCATTGAGTACCTTCATTGGAGTTGCTGGTTTGCAGCCTGCCCTACAGAATTTGGACTCATGCATCCCCATGGTCACGTGAGACAATTTTATAAAATACTATTTGTAGCAGTTTTATATGGTTATGAATTCCAAAAATAGATATTGGATTATGTTTGTAATCTGGTCTGTACCTGGGCGTGATTAAGTTATGATTAGGGCTGTGATTGGGCCATGTCATTAGGGTGTTGAGTACCCACCCCTTGTTGGGTGGGGACTCACAGATAAAAGGCATGGGAAGGGACAGAGTTGGAGGCATTTTGATGTTGGAGTTTTGATTTGGAGTTTGATGCTGGAGTCTTGAGCTGGAGCCTGGGAAGTAAGCACACAGAGGAAAGAGAAGCAAGACCCTAGAAGGGAGGAACCCAGGACGCCTGAACCCTCACAGATGTTGGCAGCCATCTTGCTCCAATATGTGAAAATAGACTTTGGTGAGGGAAGTAACTTATGCTTTATGGCCTGGTATCTGTAAGCTCCTATCCCAAATAAATACCCTTTATAAAAACCAACCAATTTCTGGTATTTTTGCATCAGCACCCTTTTAGCTGACTAATATACTATTTTAAAATATCTCCTGTTGGTTCTGTTTCCTTAGAGAGCCCTAACTAATACAAATTGGTACCAACAAAGTGGGGGTGTTGCAAATGCAAATACCAAAAATGTTGGAATAGTTTTGTAAATGGGTAAGGAGAAGACTGTGGAGGAACTGTGAAATGCTTGACAGAAGAAGCCTAGATTGCAGTGAAGAGACAGTTGGTATGGACCCTAAAGTTACTTCTGATGAGGCCTGTCTTAGTTTACCAAAGGGCTGCCAATGCAAAGTGCCAGAAATGGGTTGGCTTTTAAAATGGAAATTTTATTTAGAGTAAAAGCTTACAGTTCCAAGGCTGAGAAATGTCCAAATCAAGGCACAATCAGAGATGCTTTGTCACCAAAGACAGCTGCCATGGGGGTTAAGCAAGATGGTGGGCAATCTCTGCCTAATTCTCTGATGTCCCCTCCAGTCTCACCATCTCTCAGAGCCTAACTCCAAGCATCCACACATAGGGCTTGCCTCTCTTCAGCATCCTCTCTGTTTCGGCCTCTCTGCTTTATTGTGAATCCCAGGAAAGATCATGTGCTTAGAACATTCCTGTAGGTGTGAAACCTTTTGATTAGATTCAGTTAGGGGACCATTGATTAGATCACTTTAAGGCTTTTGATTGGACTACATCAGTGAAGCATGAGTGGTGGGTCTCTGTCCTCTTGCTGGGTTCTTTTTGACCCTGCCATGTGAAAGAGGATGCCAGGATCAGCTACAGTTGAGAGACTGAGAAAGAAACCTAGAAAAAAAACCTGAGAGATTGAAAGAGAGGCCAAAGGCTGGAATCAGCAGAGAATCTGGAAGATAACAGTCCTGGAAAAAGATGAGTCATATGCATGATCATTCACAGCTGAATTTGGGAAGAAAGTGGAGCAGCCTAAGCTGAAACAGAGGAGGGCCAGAAACAGATGTCACATGCATTATCACTCAGAGCTGAGCTCAAGGAGAAGGTGATCCAGAAGGGGAAGGCAGCAACTGTGGCAGAGATTGCTGCTGTCTTGCCTAGCCATGTGTCAGGATTCCATGATCTACCAGCAGCTGACCTTTGGTAAGAAGGCATTTCTAATGGTTCCCTGATTTGGACATTTCACAACCTTGGAACTCAAGCTTTTACCTGAAATAAATTCCCTTTATAAAAGCCAAACAATTTGTGATATATTGCATTGACACCCTTTGAAAAACTGAGACAAACATTGACAGTAACTATACAATTTAAAGATTTTTCTGATCATTATTGAAACCATGTGAGTTTGGAAAAGTTATCAAGGATATGATGTAAGAATAAAAATAGATTATTTTAAAAAAGGTATCCTGAGCAAATGGTTAGCTCTTAAACTTTTTCTATCAGGTGAATAAAATTTACTCTACTTTTCTATTGATTGTGTTTATTTTGTATTAAAAATAACTATGATGGGGAAGGGGGCAGAGTAGGGAGCAAACAACAGCTCTTCCTACAGTGCAGTTTGTAATCATCCAGAGCTATCTAAATCACCTGTTTGGATGACCAAGGAGACCAGAAGAACATCCTGCCACATCCTTGGAAGAATGGATATTGAAGACTGCCCATCTACAGTGAAGATTCATGAGAAGAGCAATCCACACCACAGAAACCAGAGCCTAACCTCTCCTGGGTGGCACAAGTCCCCTTGGGAGCTATTCCCTGATTGGAGTTGGAAACTTCCATTTCCCAAAAATGGGAAAGGAAGAGACAGGCACCTATTTCAGCAACTGATTTGTAAAGTTGGCTGTCTAAAGTCCAATTAAATCCTAAGAATATCTAAAGTTTGAACCTGTCCAAGTTGGAGAGAGGCCAGTAGCCTCCATTTAAACTCCACCCCTGGCATAAAGGGAAGCAGGCTGATTGAAAATCAACAGTGAAGGTAGGTACCAACCTCTTTCCACCATGTCAGATTGCAGCCCTAACCTAGGTTCCAGCTGGGGGGACCTGCACCTGCCTCTCTGGGCCCAGGTGCTTTTGGCCCACATGGACCAGATTGCTGAACACGTCTGTGGCTCCATTCCCCCTCACAGGATAGGAGGGGAGCAGGATTTCCCCAGCTCTCTGGGCAAATACAGGCCTAATAAGATTAAGTGGTCAGTCCACATGGAGGCAAGAAGGCAGTGGTATGATATATTAAAATACCAAAGAAAAACTGTCAGTCAAGAATCTTACATCCAGCAAGATTGATTGTCTATCAAAAGTGAGGGTGGGAAGTGGACTTGGCCCAATGGATAGGGTGTCCGCCTACCACATGATACGCAGTCCAAACCCCGGGCCTCCTTGACCCATGTGGAGCTGGCCCATGTGCAGCACTGATGCACACGAATGCCCTGCCACACAGGGGTGTCTCCCGCGTAGGGGAGTTCCATTCGCAAGGAGTGTGCCCTGTAAGGAAAGCCGCCCAGTGCAAAAGAAAGTGCAGCTTGCCCAAGAATGGCGCCGCACACACGGAGAGCTGACACAACAAAAGGAACCAGATTCCCAGTGCTGCTGATAAGGATAGAAGCGGTTGCAGAAGAACACACAGCGAATGGACACAGAGGAGCAGACCACGGGGGGGGAGGGGAGAGAAATAAATAAATCTTTTTTAAAATAATGAGGGTGAGTTTAGAATATTCACAGATAAACAGAAACTGAGAGAGTTTGTAACAAAGAGACTGGCTTTGCGGGAAATACTAAAGGGAGTGCTACAGCCTGAAAAGAAAAGACAGGAGAGGCTTGGAATAGAGTCTAGAAATGAGGATTATAACAGTAAATGTAACAGTGTAAAAAAAGTGGTGAAAACAAGATATGACAGATAAAACCCTAAGATCAAAATGAATGATGTAAGAACTGCCAGTACAGTAATAACATTGAATATTAATGGATTAAATTCCCCAATCGAAAGACTCAGGCTAGTGGAACATATAAGAAACTATAAGCCATCTATATGCTGTCTACAAGAGACTCACCTTAGACCCAAGAAGACAAATAATGTGAAAGTGAAAAGGCTGAAAGAAGATACTCGACACATGCAATAACAATAACAACCAAAAAAAGCTGGAGGAGCTATACTTAGATCAGACAAAACAGACTTTAAAAATAAGCTGTTACTAAAGACAAGGAATGTCATTGCATACTAACAAAAAGGACTGTTCACTAGGAGGAAATAACAATCATAAATGGATAAGCCCTTAACCAGGATGCCCAAATTACATGAGGCAAACACTGGCAAAATTGAAGGTAAAAAGAGACATCTCTACAATAATATTTGGGGACTTCAATACAGTACTCTCAACATTGGCTAGATCATCCAGGCAGAGAATCAATAAGGAAATAGTGACCTTGAATAATAGGTTATATGAAGTAAACCTAATAGACACATACAGAGCATTGCACCCCAAAACATCAGGATATACATTCTTCACAGATGCTCATGGGTCCTTCTCCAGAATAGACCATTATGTTGGTTCACAAGACAGGTCTCAATAAATTTTAAAAAGATTGAAAGTGTACAAAGCACTCTCTCTGGTCATAATGAAATAGAGCAGGAAATCAATAATGGATAAAGGGAAAATTCACAAATATATGGAGATTAAACAGCACACTCTTAAATAATCAGTGGGTTAAAGAAGAAATTACAAGAAATATCATTAAATATCTCAAGACAAATGAAAATTAGAACACAACATATGAGGACCAATGGGGCGCAGTGAAAACAGGATTGAGGGAAATGTATAGCACTCAATCCTTACATTAAAAAGAAAGAGCTAAAATCAACTCCTAATTACACAGCTGGAGGAAATAGAAAAAGAACAGCAAAATATGCCCAAAGAAAGTAGACAGAATGAAATAACAAGATCAGAGCAGAAATAAATGAAATTGAGTACAAGAATAACAACAAAAAATACACAGAATTAACAAAACCAAAAGTTGGTACTTCAAGAAGATAAACAAAATTGACAAGCCTTTAGCTAAACAAAGAAAGAGGTTATGCACATAAAATTAGAAATGAAAATGGGGACATCATTACTGACCCCACAAAAATAAAAGACTTTGTAAGAGGATACTATGAACAACTGTACACCACCAAACTAGACAACGTATGTGAAATGGAAAAATTCCTAGGAATATACAAACAACCTGCATTGACCCTTGAAGAGCTAATAAAAGAGTTCAGAGTGGCAGGATACAAGATTAATATGCAAAAAGTGTTTCAATACACTAGTAATGAGCAATCTGAAGAGGAAGTCAGGGGGGAAATCCATTTACAATAATGGCAAAAAGAATCAAATAAATAGGAATAAACTTAACCAAGAACATAAAGCATTTGTATTCAGAAAACTACAATGCATTGCTTAAAAAAAAAAATCAGAGAGGACCTAAAATAAAAGGAAGAGCATTCATGTTCATGTAAGAGAAGACTAAATATTGTTAAAATGTCAGTTTTACCCAAGTTTATATACAGATTCAATGCAATCCCAATAAAAATTCCAACAGCATTTTTTAAAGAAATGGAAAACCTGTTATCAAATTTAGTTGGAAGGGTATGGGACCCCAAATAGAAACATCTTGCAAAGAAAGAACAAAATTGGAGGAATCTCACTTCTTGACTTTTAAATCATTTTACTTAGCTACAGTGGTAGAAATAGCATGGTACTGACATAGAGATATGTAGACCAGTGGAACCCAACTGATGCTTCAAAAACAGAGCCTCACATCTATGGTCAAGTGATTTCTGATAAGGCTGTCAAATCCAGCTATGTCAGAACAATCTATTCAGCAAATGTTGCTGGGCAAATTGGATATCCATATCCAATAGAAAGAGGACCCCTACCACACACCTTATACAAAAATTAGCTCAAAATTGATCAAAGACAAATATAAAGCTAGAACCATAAAGTTCCTAGATGAAAATGTAGGGAAATATTTTCAAGACTTGGTGGTAAGTGGTGGTTTCTTAAACCTTAACCAAAAGGACAAGCAATGGTAGAAGATTGGATAAATGGGACATCCTCAAACTTAAACACTATTGTGCTTCAAAGGGCTTTGTAGCAGTTTGATGTGGTTATGAATTCCAAAACTAGATATTGGATTATACTTGTAATCTGATCTGTACCTGGACATGATTGAGTTATGATTAGGGCATTGAGTCCCAACCCCTTGGTGGGTAGGGACTCACAGATAAAAGGCAGGGCAAAGAACAGAGTTGAGGGTTACTGATATTTGAGTTTGATGTTGGAGTTTGATGCTGAAGACTTAAGCTGGAGCCCTGGGAAGTAAGCTTACAGAGGAAAGAGAAGCCAGTCCCAGGAAGAAATAAAACTTGAACCCAGAGAAAAGCAAGCCCCAGGAACATAGGAACCCAGGAAACTTGAACCCTCGCATAAGTCAGCAGCCATCTTGCTCCAAATAGACTTTGAAAAAGGAATTAACTTAGGCTTTATGGCTTGGTATCTGTAAACTTCTACCCCAAATAAATATTCTTTATAATGTCCAGCAGATTTCTGGTATTTTGCATCAGCATCCCTTTGGCTGACTAATACAGGCTTTGTCAAGAAGGTGAATAGGGGAGTGGATGTGGTGCAAGCAGTTGAGCACCTGCTTCGCACATGGGAGGTCCCAGATTTGGTTCCCAGTGCCTCCTGAAAATGAGAAAACAAGCAACAAACGAAAAAACCAACTCAGGAGAGCCTCCCACATCTGAAGTCCCTGGTTCAATCCCTGGCCCTGGTACCTCAAAAAAAAAAAAAAAAAAAAAAAAAGGCAACCCACTCAATGGGAGAAAATATTTGGAAGCCAAGTATCTGGTAAGGGTTTAATTTCCATGCTATATAAAGAGATCATACAACTCAGCAATAAAAGAGCAACAATCAAATTTAAAAATGGGCAAAAGTCTTAAATATTTCTCCCAAGAAGAAACACAAATGGCCAAAAAGCCCAAGAAAAAGTGTTTGCTATCACTAGCTATTAAGAAATGCAGACACCATCTCACATTCCATAGAATGGCTATTATTAAAAAAAAAAACAAAAACAAGTGCTAGAGAAATAAGAACACTTCTTCACTGTTGGGGATGTGGAATGGTGTAGCCTCCATGGAAGACAGTTTGATTCCTCAGGAAGCTAAATATAAAACTGCCATATGATCTGGCAACCCCTCTATTAGGAAAATATCCAGAAGAACTGAAAACAGTGATACAAACAGATATTTGCACACCAATGTTCATAGTGGCATTATTCACAATTGCCAAAAGATGGAAACAACCTGAGTGTCCATCAACTGATGAATGGATAAACAAAATGTGGTATGTACATAAGATGGAATACTATGCTGCTGTAAGAAGAAATGAAATTGGCACGCATAACATGGATTAACTTTGAAGACGTTGTGCTAAGTGACATAAGCCAGACATAAAAGGACAAATATTGTGTGGTCTCATTAATGTGAAATAAATATGAAGAATAAACACATGGAGTTAAACCCTAGACTATAGATTACTAGGAAATAGGAAGAGTACTTAGAAGGGGTATAGATAATTTATGCAGAATTTTCAATTACCTTGACTATAAAAGTGTGGAAATGGACAGAGTTGATGGTAATACATTATAATGAGTATGACTAACAGCTGATTTGTAAATAAGTTTGTGGCTGAAAGAAGTAGTCTAGGGATGTAAATGTTGATTGAAAGAAAGATAGAGAATAGTCTAGGGACTGAATAGTATTGTTAACCTGGAGGTGGATGAGGATTGTGGTTAATAATACAAATGTAAGAATGTTCTTCTGTGAACTAGAACAAATGTACATCACTATGACAAGGTGGCAAGAATAAAATGGTTCATGGGAAAATACAATTAATTTTACTTACTGCAATATTGTAATATTCTTGCATCAATGTCAGAAGGTACTATGTCAACACTAAGGGTCAATAATAGGGGGTTATCAAATTTTTTCATTTGAGGTGATGACTGTACAATTCTGTGATAAAAGTGAGAGCCAATGAGTGTACACTTTGAATAGAATGTACAAGGCATGGGACTATATAACAGTGAAATATGTGGTGGAAGATGGACAGTACAAATATGAGTGTTCTCTCATGAACTGTAACAAATATACAATGCTAATACATAGTGTTAATAATAGTGGGTGGATGACCAAATGTACCATATGGTCCACAGTTAGTGTTACTAGTCAGAACATGTTCTTTCCATAATCTGTAACAAATGTTCCACAATATAAGGTATGGGGGAGGAGTGATGTATGGGAATTCTGCACATTATGCATGATTGTTTTGTAAGCTCACAATTTTTCTAATAAAAATGGCCATGATACATAAAAAGAATAATATATATTGAGCAAGTGGGCTTATCCCAGGAATGCAGTTTTGGTTTAATGTTAGAAAATTAATATAATTCTCCATATTAATAAACTAAACAAGCAAAACTGGATGATCAACTCAGTAGACAAAAAGGCATTTTACAATAACCAACATCTATTCCTGATTTAAAAACTCTCATCAGATTATTAATCAAACTTATATAGCCTGTTGAATATGTCCAAAAATCAGGGGTGGGGTGGGGAAGCCATCCCATTTTTTTTCCCAAAGATTTATATTTATTTATTTCTCTCCCCTTTACCACCCCCCCCCCTCTTAGTTGCCTGTTCTCTGTGTCCATTTGCTGCGTGTTCTTTTTTGTCCGCTTCTGTTGTTATCAGCGGCACGGGAATCTGTATCTCTCTTTGTTGCGTCATCTTGCTGCGTCAGTTCTCCATGTGTGCGGCGCCATTCCTAGGCAGGCTGAACTTTCTTTCGTGCTGGGTGACTCTCCTTATGGGGCTCACTCCTTGTGCGTGGGGCTCCCCTACACGGGGGACACCGCTGTGTGGCAGGGCACTCCTTGCGCGCATTAGCACTGCACATGGGCCAGCTCCACATGGGTCAAGGAGGCCCGCGGTTTGAACTGCAGACCTCCCATGTGGTAGACGGACGCCCTAACCACTGGGCCAAGTCCACTTCCCAAGCCATCCCATTTTGAAAGGAAAAGGTAAAACTCTTTATTCATAGACAGCATGATTGTCTATGTATAAAGTCTTACAGAATCAACAAAAAAGATACTGGAACTAATAAGTGAGTTGCAGAATATAAGCTCAATATACAAAAATCATATATTTTTTCTCTATTTTTAAAAAAATGTTACATTCAAAAAATATGAGGTCCCCATCCCCCTCACCCCACTCCTCCCACGTCAATCTAAATTGAAAAATTTAAAAAGTCACCATTTATAATAGCATTAAAATATGAAATACTTGGGGATAAATCTGACAAATTATGTGTAAGTTCTGTTTGATGAAAATGTCATAATATTGCTGAGACAAATAAAACCTAACTAAATAGATTTATCTTGTTCATGGATCAGGAGCATGAATATTATTATCCCCATGGGATCATTTGGAGTTTCGTGAATCCCAGAAAAGATAGTGTTTTTTGAACTAATCCAATCTTGTGGGTGTGGGGCACTTTAATTGTCTTAGATTCAGTTAAGGGAGCTTTTGATAAGATCACTTTTGATTAGATCACTTTAGGGCCTTTGGGTGTACTACTTCAGTGAGGATTGAGCCAGGTTTTCTTTCCTTCCTCCTACTGGAATCTTATATAATTGGAGGACTAAAAGCAGAAACAGAGAAAGACAGCTGCCATTTACCCTGCCGCGTGAGAAAGGACACCAGGATTGCTTGCAGTCACAGAAAGACAAAGAAACCCAAAGAGGCTGAGAGAAGTCCTGAAAGCCAAAGGCTGGAATCATTTGGAGCACAGAGGCATGAAAAGAGGCCCCAGAGAGGCTAAGCTCACAGAGCAGCTCAAACCTGAAAAGACAAGCTCTGCCTTGTGCTTGATCACTTATTAGTCAGCCAAAGGGGTGCTGATGCAAAGTACCAGAAATCTGTTGGTTTTTTTTTTTTTAAGATGTATTTATTTCTGCCCCACATCCCCCATTGTCTGCTCTCTGTGTCCAGTTGCTGTGTGTTCTCTGTCTGCTTGTATTCTCACTAGGTGGCTCTGGGAACCAATCCTGGGACCTTCCACAGTGGGAGAGAGGCAGTTACTCTCTTGTGCCACCTCAACTCCCTGTTCTGCTACACGTTATTTTCTCTCCTCTGTGTCTCTTCTTGAGTCACCTTGCTGTGCCAGCTCTCTGTGTCAGCCAGCACTCCTGTGCGGGGCGGCTTTCCCACACTGGGTGGCATTCCCATGCAGTGCGGCACTCCTGCACGAGTCAGCACTCTGCTGGGCCAGCTTGCCATGTGGGCCAGCTTGCCCTCACCAGGAGACCCTGGGCATCAAACCCTGGACCTCCTATATGGTAGACAAGAGCCACATCCGTTTCCCTCTGTTGGCTTTTATAAAAGGTTTTCATTTGGTGCAAGAGCTTATTACAAGACCCTAAAGAGTCTAATTCAAGGTACCGTAAGAGGTATTTTCTCACCAAAGTCTGTTGCCACATGTTGAAGCAAGGTAGTTGCTGATCTCTGTGAGGGTTCAGCCTTCCTCTCCCTCTTAAGGCTTGGTGGGCCCAGCTTCTTCCAATCTCAGCTGTAGGGTGGAGGGCTCGTTTCTTTCCAGGCCTTCTCAGCTGCTCAGGGCTCTGGTTTCTTCGCTGCAAACTCAGGCGAATGACGTAGCTCTCCCTGGGCTTTAGCTGTTTGAGCTTTCTTCTATCACATGGCATGACTGAAATGGCCAAGTTCTCTCCTCTTCTGTGTCATGACAAAGTTCTCTTTCTTCCTGTGCCTACTTCTGGCATCTATGGAGGTCTTTCTCTTTTTTCATTTATCTTCTTCTGTGAGTGTCCATTTTTATAGCCCACCAAGGGGGCGGGACTTAAACTGAGTTACACCCTACTGCTGTGGTCTAATTGAAGCCCTAAAATTGATTTAATCAAGTAAACATAAAACCTCTGAATCTAATACAGGAACAGTTTACAAACATAATATCTTTTTTTTTTTTTTTTTGGAATTCATAAGTAATATCAGAGTGTTACAATCACCCACAGCTGAGCTCAGGGAGAAAATGGCTGGAACGGGAAGGTGGAGACCCAGATGGAGAGCTGCCATTTTGCCTTGCCACTCGGCAGGAGTTCAGGATCTGCCTATATCTGACCGTGGTGACACAGCATCTCAGATTATGCTCTGATTTGAACATTTTCACATCCTAAAACTATAAGTTTTTAGCCTAGTAAATTCCTATTAAAAAGCCAAACCATTTCTGGTATTTTGCTCCTAGCAGCTTTAGCAAACTGAAATACTCCAGATCTACAGATTCAGTGTAGTCCAAATCAAATTTCCAGCAGGCTTTTTGGAGAAACACAGCTGATTCTAAATTCTTATGGAAATGCAAAGACTTTAGAATTGACAAAGTCAATATAGTTGGAGGGATAATATGACTTGATTCCAGGATTAATATAAAACTACAATAATTAATACAACATGGTATAGTATAAAGATAGAAAAGTAAATCAATGGAACATAGAAGTCCCAAAATAAGCCTACATATATGGAATTTTGGCAGAGGTGCAAAGGCAATGCAGTGGGGAAAGGAAAAGCTTTTCAACAAACAATTGGGATATCCATATGCAAAAAAACTGGACTCTAATCCATACTCCCACAATTTAGAAAAATTAACTGAAAATATAAAAGGTAAAATCGAAAATTGTAAAACATTTAGAAGAAAGCATAAGAAAATCTTTGTGACCTTGAGGTAGGGAAAGAGTTCATACATATGATAGCAAACATACACTCCTGACCAAGATGATAGAGGTGCCCACAAAAGTTTTAAACAGTAAGCAAAAATCTGGCAGAACTGTCTGTCAGAGATCTGGAAAACAAAGAACTGTAGTAATGGGGTGAGTACCAAAACAAAAAGACGATTTTAAAATGTAGGAAAGCCTCAGGACACCTTTCATAGCCCTTTACCCACCCCCTTCCAAGCTCAGTGTGGGTTCAGCTCACATTCCCAGTGTAAAGAGTCTGATCCCAATTCTGCAGAAAGCAGAATAACCCTTATTTACATATTAGCATTCATATATTCCTGTACCAGTCTGTCTGGTGGCAGCCTGAAGTACTGAGCCAGGACACTTGTCATAGGCTCACCATTCCAGAACTTCCTAATCAAGTATTCTATATCTGGCAAAATTCAGTTTCAAAAAGGAGAGAGTGACTAGGACATTCCCAGATACACAAAAGCTGAGTTTGTCACAACTGGATCTGGCCTATAAAAAATGCTAAAGGGAATTCCTCAGGTTGAAATGAAAGGACACTAGACAATAGATCAAAACTGTATGCTTTCAGGGGTGGGAGGAAAAAAAAACTGTATGCTTTAGATGAATTGTATGCTTTATTAATATGTACCAATAGAATTGATTTCTTTAAAAAAGCCTGAAGAATGAAGAACTCTGGTAAAGTGAGCTATATGGGTAAATATAAATGCCAGTATTATTATATTTTGGTCTTAGCTCTGTTTTTCACTCTTACAGGGTCTAAAATGCAAATGCATGCAAAAAGAATGAAAAACCTATGGTTTAGGACACAATATACAGCAGTGTAATTTGTGACAAGAAAATAAGATGGAGGGTGGAAGGAATATAAGAACATGGTGTCTGTATGCTATTGAAGTTAAGGTGGTATCACATCAAACAAGACTGTTAAAAATTTAGGATGGTAAAATTGAAGCCCCATGGTATGCAGAAAGAAAATATCTGAAAAAAATATGCACAAAAGGAAATGATAAGGGATTTTAAAGGAGTCACTACAAAAGATGACTGTAGCAATTTGGTATTGTTTTTGAACTCCAAAAATAGATGCTGGATTATGTTTGTAATCTGGTCTTTTCCTCTGGGCATATTGTATTGGATTCAGAGGTTTCACTCTGACTTGATTAAATTATGATTAAGGTTTTGATTGGAGCACATCAATAGTATGTTGAGGCAGAGGAGTTAGTTGGGAGTTTTGATCCTGGAGCCCAAAAAGTAAGCAAACAGAGAAGCAGATATGTTGGGAAAGAGAGAAGGTTTCATTAGACACGGCAGAGTCCGTGGGACGGGAGACAAGCTGTTCATCTGATAGTTTACAACTGGCCTTGTGGAGCAAGCAGAGCAGCTGAGCCTGCAGAGGAATGAGCCCCAGGAGAGAGACTAGAATTGTCTCAGCCTATGGCTGAGACTGGAAGAAGCTGGGACCATGGAGCATTGGTAGGAGGAAAAAGACTGAGCTCTCATAGACATCATCCACCATCTTGCATGAACATGTGTCTGGGTGAGAAAGTACCTCTTTTTTTTTTTTTTTTAAGATTTATTTATTTATTTCTCTTCCCCCCCTCCCCCGTTGTCTGTTCTCTGTGTCCATTTGCTGCGTCTTCTTTGTCTACTTCTGTTGTTGTCAGTGGCACAGGAATCTGTGTTTCTTTTTGTTGCGTCATCTTGTTGTGTCAGCTCTCCATGTGTGCGGCACCATTCCTGGGCAGGCTGCGCTTTCTTTCGCGCTGGGCGGCTCTCCTTCCAGGGTGCACTCCTTGCGCGTGGGGCTCCCCTACGCCGGGACACCCCTGCGTGGCCCGGCACTCCTTGTGCGCATCAGCACTGCACATGGGCCAGCTCCACACGGGTCAAGGAGGCCCAGGGTTTGAACTGCGGACCTCCCATGTGGTAGACAGTCGCCCTAACCACTGGGCCAAGTCCACCGCCCCCAGAAAGTACCTCTTAATGGTACCTTGAGTTGGACTATTTAGGGCCTTGTTACTGTGAGCTTCTACCCCAAATAAATACCCATTATCAAAGCCACAGATTTCTGGTATTTTCCATCAGCACCCCTTTCGCTGACTAATACAATAACTAAATGCAAAAGTAGGCATAATTGAGTAACAGAAAAGGTATAAGAGGGAAGTAAATGTTGGTCAAGCAGTTGGGCTCCCATCTACCATATAGGAGGTCCAGGGTTTGAAGCCCAGGGCCTCCTGGCGGAAGGCAAGCAGCCCGTGTGGCAGGCTGACCCATGTGGAGTGCTGGCCTGTGCGGAGTACTGCTCCACATAGGAGTGCTGGCCCACACAGCTGGCACAGGAAGATGATGCAACAAGAAGAAACACTGAGAAGAGATAGTAGGACATGCAATAGATCAGGGAGCTGAGGTGATGTAAGAGAATGATCACCTCTCTCCCACTCTAGAAGGTCCCAGGATCAGTTTCCAGAGCTGCCTAATTAGAATATAAGCAGACATAGAAGAACACACAGCAAATGGACACAGAGAGCAGACAATGGGGTTGGGGGGGAATAAGTCTTAAAAATGAATAAATAAATATAAAAAAGAAAAAAGGTATAAGACTTACAAAATCCTAATCTGAAAATGTCAGAAGTGTCTTGTATTATCATAGTTACTTTAAATGTAAATGAGTTAAACTGTGTTAAAAGGCAGAGATTGATAAGTTTTTAAAAAGTATTTCAACTTTATGCTGTCTGCAAAGACTCACTTTATTTTTTTTTAAGATTTATTTATTTATTTCTCTCCCTTTCCCCACCCCCCACCCCAGTTGTCTGTTCTCTGTGTCTGTTTGCTCTGTCTTCTTTGTCCGCTTCTGTTGTTGTCAGCAGCATGGGAATCTGTGTTTCTTTCTGTTGCATCATCTTGTTGTGTCAGCTCTCCATGTGTGCAGGTGTGCAGTGCTATTCCTGGGCAGGCTGCACTTTCTTTCACACTGGGCGGCTCTCCTTATGGGGTGCACTCATTGCACGTGAGGCTCCCCTACGCGGGGGAGACACCCCTGTGTGGCACGGCACTCCTTGCACGCATCAGCACTGCACATGGGTCAGCTCCACATGGGTGAAGGAGGCCCGGGGTTTGAACTGCGGACCTCCCATGTCTTAGATGGATGCCCTAACCACTGGGCCAAGTCTGCCGCCTATTATTATTTTTTTAAGATTTATTTTGTTTATTTATCTCCCCCCTCCTCCCTGTTATTTGTGCTCACTATCTGTACTCTGTGTCCATTCACTGTATGCTCTCTGTATCTGCTCAGCACCAGGAACTGAACCTGGACCTCCCATGTGGAAGAATGGCGCTCAATCGCTAGAGCCACCTCCGCTCCCTGCTTTGTTGTATCTCTTATTGTGTTTCCTCTTTGTGTCTCCTTGTTGCGTCATCTTGTTGTGTTAGCTTGCCATGCCAGCCTGTCATGCCGGCTCTCTGTATTCTTCGTATTCTCCAGGAGGCACTGGGAACCGAACCAGGCACCTCCCATGTAGTAGGCAGGAACTCAGTCACTTGAGCCACGTGTGCTTTTCAAGAGACTCACTTTTTTATTTTTTTTAAAGATTCATTTGTTTTTATTTATTTCTCTTCCCTTCCCCTGTTGTCTGCTCTCTGTGTCCATTCACTATGTGTTCTTCTGTCTCCGCTTGCATTCTTGTCAGCGGCACTGGGAATCTGTGTGTCTCTTTATTGCACCATCTTGCTGCGTCAGCTCTCTGTGTGTGTGGCACCACTCCTGGGTGGGCTGTGCTTTTTTTGCACGGGGCAGCTCCTTGCGGGGCGCACTCCTTGCACATGGGGCTCCCTTACACGGGGGACACCCCTGTGTGGCACGGCACTCCTTGCGTGCATCAGCACTGCGCATGGGCCCACTCACTACATGGGCCAGGAGACCCTGGGTTTGAACCCTGAACCTCCCATGAGGTAGGGGGATGCTCTATCCATTGAGCCACATCCGCTTCCCGAGACTCACTTTAAATTCAAAGACGTGCATAAATTGAAAGTGAAAGGATGGAAAAAATGCCATGCAAATATTAACTAAAAGAGAGTGGAGATGACTATACTAATATCAGACAAAATAGACTAAGTAATAAATTAAAAAGATACAAAGAAGCACAGTACATATTGATAAATATTTGATTTATCAAAAAGATATAACAATTATAAACATATCTAACAATAGAGGTCCAAAATATATGAAGCAAACATTAAAAAATTTGAAGGAATAGATGCTTCTACATTAACACTAGGAAGTAGATGTCAATGTACTACTTTCAAAAATGGATAGAACATCTATGCAGAAATCAATAAGGCAATAGAGGATATAAAACTATAAACCAACTGTACCTAACATATATAGAACACTTCAAGTGACAACAACACAATACACATCTTCTCAAGAATACATAGATTAACTTCAGGGTAAGATGTTAGAATAGAGAGCTCCAGGACTCAGTCCATCCTCCAAAACAGCTATTGAACAGCAGAAACTATCTGAAACAACTGCTCTGAGGCTTTGGAATCCAGAAGAACAATATATAGCATCCAGGGGAGAGCAGGAGAAAGAGACTGATAAACTGTGGTAAATGGATTCATTACCATTTTTAAATTATTTTCTAATTTCTCTTTGAGAGTTGTTCCTTGGCCAGTGGGTTATTTAAATGTGACCTGTTTAAATTTTCAGTAGTTTGGATTTTTCTGGTTAGCCTTTCTAAAACAAGATTTTATTTATTTGTTTATTTATTTATTTATCCCCACCCCCTCATTGTTTGCACTTGCTGTGTGCTGTGTCTTTAGGAGGCAATGGGAACTAAACCAGGACCTCTGATGTCACTCTGATGCCATTCGAGTCACCTCTGTTACCTGCTTTGTTGTGTCTCATGTTTTTTCTCCTTGTGTCTCATTGTGTCATCTTGTTGGGTTAGCTTGCCATGCCTGTCCATCGTGTCAGCTGTCTTGTTCATTTTCTTTAGGAGGTACCGGGAACCTCTGTTCCCTGCTTTGTTGTGTTTCATTATGTTTTTCTTCTTGTGTCTCTTGTTGCATCATCTTATTGTGTCAGCTTGCTGTGCCTGCCCATCATGCCAGCTTGCTGTTTTCTTTAAGAGGCACCAGAAACTGAACCATGGGCCTCCCATGTGGTAGGTGGGAGCTCAGTTACCTGAGCCACATCCGCTTCCCTTAAATTAGCTTTTTATATTGATTTGTAGTCTAATTCCAATGTATATAAAAATACATTCTGAATATTTAAACAAAAAAGAACAGTGACTAGCTTTCTGCACATGGCATTTGATGCCCATCCCCACTCTCACAGCAGGCCGCTTTTGGGTTCAGCCCATGAATACCTCAGTTATGATAGTAAGGGACATATAAAATCCTCTTCTCCACAACAGCTGAGCACTGATCATGGCTTTGGATTGCTGGGTCCAGTCTGAGGTACTATTTCAACCCACCCTGAACAAGGGCAGTAACAGCCAGGGTTTCAACCCAGTCCCATACAGGAGTGGTGGTGGAGATTTAAAGACACACTGCCTACTCAGGTGCAGGGAACACTTTCCTGAAGGGCAGTTCTTCCCCAGGAATGGGTGGGGCACAACCAAGCCCTGATCATGGGACTTTAGCAAGCTCTGTGTACTGGAAATGGTTGAATTGGTGTGTGGACTGGAACAGAGCAAGAAATTAGAAGTGGTTCCCTTGTCAAATGATATAATACATTCTAGAATAGCTGATATCTTTTAATATTTTAAAGCAGGTCATCCAGTGTATAAGCCAAAGGGATGCTGATGCAAAATACCAGAAATCTGTTGGCTTTTATAAAGGGTATTTATTTGGGATAGAAGTTTACAGTTACCAGGCCATAAAGCATAAGTTACTTCCCTCACCAATGTTTGTTGCCACATGTTGGAGCAAGATGGCTGCCAGTGTCTGCAAGGGCTCAGGCTTCCTCTTACTCTTAAGGCTCCGTGGTCCCAGCTTCTTCCAATATCATCTGTAGGCTGAGATAAGTCTTGTCTCTCTCCTAGGGCTTGTTTCTCTCTGGACTCAGCTGTTCTGCTCTTTCTGTAAGACCAGCTGTAAACTATCAGGTGAACAGCCCATCTCTCTTCCTGGGGCCTCTGCTGTGTCTAATGGAGCCTTCTCTCTTTCCTCACATATCTGCTTCTCTGTGTGTTTACTTCCCGGGACTCCAGCATTAAAACTCCAACTTTCTCCTCTGCCATGTCATTTTCTCTGGGAGTCCTCACTCACCAAGGGGGTGGGGGACTCAACATCCTACTGACATGACTAAGGCCCAATCAAAGCCTTAGTCATTATTTAATCAAGTAAAAGTGGAACCTCTGAATCCAGTCCAATCTAATATGCCCAGAGCAACAGACCAGTTCACAAACATAATCTAACATCTATTTTTGGAATTCATAAACAATATCAAACTGCTATATCCAGAAATTGGTACCCTCAGCATTCTTCAGCATGCAAGTGGATGAAACTACAGACATCTCTCAATGTTTGCTATTTGCATGCTGATGCCATCAAAGAATAATTCTAATTTTGTGACTTTCTTTTGGAAACTATCAAGGCCATCAACGTTTTTCACTGGTAAAAATTTTTTTTCACAAACAAAATTTCACTTGGAAAGAAGAATGTCATTGTCTTTGCACTGATGGAACTCCTGCGGTACTTGGTAATACATCTGGTTTTTCAACTTTAGTAATAAAAGAAGCTCTTCAAGTCATCATCACTTACTGCTTTATACACAAACATATACTGGCAACAAAGACTCTTCCAACAACCCTTGAAGAAGTTTTGTCAACAGCCGTAAAAGTTATCAACTTTATTTTTTAAAAGTTCTCAAAGTCATTGTATTTTTAAAAGATTTTGTCAAGATTTGGGAGTAGAATAAGAAACCTTTCTCTAACACATAGAAGTGCACTGGCTTTCAAGAGGACAAGTCTTGAAGTGCTAATTTGAACTAAGGTCAGAAGCTTCATTTTTTTGAGAGAAAAAACCCACTTGTGTTAGTCAACCAAAGGAGTGCTGATGCAAAATACCAGAAGCCTGTTGACTTTTATAAAGGGTATTTATTTGGGGTAGGAGCCTACAGATACCAGGCCATAAAGCATAGGTTTCTTCCCTCACCAAAGTCTGTTTCCAAGTGTTGAAGCAAGATGGCTGCCAGTGTCTGCCAGGGTTCAGGCTTCCTGGGTTCCTCTCTTCCCAAGTCTTGCTGCTTCTTTCTGGACTCAGGGTTCCTCTCTTCCCAGGGCTTGCTTCTCTTTCCTCTGTGTGCTTACTTCCCAGAGCACCAGCTTAAGACTTCAGCATCAAACTCCAACATTAAAAACCCTCCAACTCTGTCCTTTGCAATGCCTTTTATCTGTGAGTCCCCACCCGGAGTTATAACTTAATCATGCCCAGTTTACAAACATAATACTGTATCTATTTTTGGAATTCATATCTGTATTAAACTGCTACACCACTCATAGAACACTTTGAAAGAAAGGATTTTACCTGTGGTTTGGCTTACCTGGCAGATATTTTTCACCATGTGAATTAGATAAATCTTTCCATTCAGCATCATGAAGTCACCATTATGAATACAACTGTAATATTACAAGCTTTCTTGGCTAAGTTACCAATAGTGAAGAAGAGATTAGAGGCTGACATTCTTGCAAACTTTCCAATGTTGGAGGAAGTTCTTTACCATGATGGAGTTGAAATACAAAATAGAAAGACTGAAGCTCCGGAAAATCTCTCTTATTACCAGCAAAACTTTTGGAATGCAGCAAATGCAGTGCCGAAAGGGAAATATATAGGTCTGCTTCCCATATGCAAGGTCCTGTGTTCAATCCCTAGTAACTCAGTTCCAAGGCTGGGGAAAATGTACAACTCCAGGCATAAGGTGAAACTCTCTCCCTGAAGTTCAGCTGCTGGCAATCCTGGACTCCTGCCACATGGCAAGGCACAATAGTAGCTCTGCTGATCTCTGCCTTCTCCTCCAGGATCACTTTCTCCCTGAGCTCAGCAGTGGGCAATCAGGTATATGGCAAGGCTTAATGACATCAGTGTCTCATCTTCTGTCTCTCCTCTCCTCCAGGCCTCTTGATCACGGGTTTTGAATAGTGAATTCATATCACTGAGTCTAGGTTATGAGCACTGTTTCAATCTGCCCTAGACAAAGTTGGTGACAGCAATTGTTTCATCCCCACCCCAGATGGGGAGGGAGGTGGTAGAGACTTTAAGAGAGCTTTGAGAAGCCATCATAGAAGATTTTGGCATCCTTTCTGCTCTTCCCAGGACACTTTGGAACCAGTTTATACCCCCTTTGTGGGTCCCTGGCCCTGCTTTGACTGGGAACTACTTGGGAAAATCCTCTACAGGGTGACCCTCCTCCAAGAATTTGCCCTCCACACAAAAGTAGCTAGAGACAAAGAAGGGAGTATAAAAAAGCTATAAGACAAAACGGAAACAAATAGAACAGATCAAGATTCCCAAAGAAGGAACAGAGGAAAGGAATCTTTCTCCTGGATGTGACACAACTGCACAAAAAAAGGCAGTCTTAAAAATTGTACTATATATGTATGACAAAAGTCAGATGAAGAACTGAAAAAAAAATTTAATCAGTTAAACCAACTAATCAGTTGAAGGTCTAGAATAAGTTGAACCAAGCATCTAAGAAAAGCCTTAACACAAAGCCAATCAACAATAAAACCATAGGCAAGAGAGAGAAACTGACCTTCAAAGTAAACTTATCAAGATAATCAGATGCCTAAACATCAGGGAAAAATATATATTACAAACCATACTAAGAAAGATAGGGGATAAATTAAAACATTAGAGGAGACACAGAATTTGGAAGACCTAATTAAAAATGTCAAACAAATCTGAACCAATTTAAGAAGATGAAGGAAAATGTGAAAGAGATAAAGGATAGTAAGAAGACACTGTAAGGGAGCAGATGTGGCTCAAGCAGTTGGGTTCCTATCCATGGGAGGTCCTGGGTTTGATCCCCCATACCTTCTTAAAAGCAAAAACAAACAAGTGAAAAAAACTGACTCAGGAGAGCCAATGTTCCTCAGTGGTTGAGCACTGGCTTTCCACATACAAGGTCCTGGGCTCAATCCTAGGCCTCAGTAGCTCAAAAAACAAACAAACAAAAAACCAACAACAACAAAAAAGCTGTGAGCATAAAGAAGAACTTGAAACTTAAAAATAAATATAAAAGAATTTATGGTTGGGAAGCAGATGTGGCTCAAGTGATTGGGCTCCCATCTACCACATGGGAAGTCCTAGGTTTGGTTCCTGGGGTCTCCTGGTGAAGGTGAGCTAGACCACACAACAGACTGGCCCGTGCAGCAAGCTGGCCCATGCAGCTATCTGATGCAACAAGATGACACAACAAAAAAAGATACACAGAGGAAAGAGTGAGAGACACAACAAGCCAGGGAGCTGAGGTGGTTCAAGCGATTGAGTACCTCTCTCCCACATCAGAAGGTCCCAGGATCTGTTCCCAGTGCCTCCTAAAGAGAAGACAAAAGAAGACACGGCAGACACAGAAGAATGTGTAGCAAATGGACACAGAGAATAGACAGCGAGTGCAAGCAGCAATGGGGGATAAATAAAAATAAATATATTTTTTCAAAAGTTATGGGAATGAAAGACAATAGAAAAGATTAAAAATACATGAGACACAACAGATTTTAGCAGACAGAAGAAAGACTCAGTGAACTAGAAGACTGACATCAAAATCTTGCCAATAGAAGGTGTAGAAAAAAGAATGGAAATAATTGAGCAGGGTCTCAGGGATTTGAATGACAGTACAAAGCAAACACAAAAATGCATCATGGGCCCTTCCAATGCCCTGCCACTGCCATCTTAGGGGGGTGTGGGCCACTGGGCCCCTAGCCCCAGGAGGGGGACACGTCAGTGCTGCCAGTGATATCATGTGGACTAGCCAAGCTCACTGGTGCTAGATTGACTCCCACAGTCGCTTATGCACATGCTTCCTCGTTGGTTCCTCATGCTCAGGAGAGCTCGCTCTCGTTCCTTGGCAGAGAAGAGGCGATGGCAGCAGTGGCATCGGTAGGGCCCTGGCACTGCTTCTGCTGCCCAGCCTCTCCTGCTGCCCAGCCAAGGCCTGCATGGAGCCCCAGATCACCCCTTCCTATTACACCACCTCAGATGCTATCATCTCCACTGAGACCATCTTTATTGTGGATATCTCCCTGATGTGCAAGAACAGGGTCCAGAACATGACTCTTTATGCTGACGTCAGTGGGAAACAGTTTCCTGCCACTTGGGGCCAGGATATTGGGCACTATCAGGTGTCTGGAGCCTGGACCACAAGAGCGCCCATGCAGGCACCTACGAGATCCATTTCTTCCACAAGGAATCCTACAGCCTCCTGCAGAAGGCTCAGAGAAATAATGAGGACGTCTCTGTCATCCCACCCCTGTTCACAGTCAGCATGGGCCATCAGAGCACATGGAACAGACCCTGGGTCTCCACCAAGGTGCTGGCCACGGTCATCAACCTGGTCATCTACTACCTGGCCTTCAGCACCAAGAGTCACATTCAGGCCTGAGGCAGTGTCCCCAGCCTCCTTCCTGCTTTGAATAAACAGCCGTGGGCTGCTGAGAGCACAGTGGGGGGAGAAATGTATCATGGGTGAACCAGAAGGAGAAGAAAAGGGAAAAGGAACAAAGAAAAGTTGAGGAGGTGGTGGCTGAAATTTTCTGAACTCTTTTGAAAGACATAAATATTCATGGCCAAAAAGTGCAACATACTCCAAACAGAGTAAATCCTAATAGAGCTACTCTGAGACACATACTAATCAGAATGTCAAAGGCCAAAGATTAAGGGAGATTTCTGAAAGCAGCAAGGAAAAAGCAATTCATCACATATGAAGGATCCATAGTAAGACTAAGTGCTGCTTTCTCATCAGAAACCACAGAGGCAAGGAGGGAGTATTATGATATATTTAAGTACTGAAAAACTGCCAGTCAAAAATTTTTTTATTTTTGATCTGGCAAATCTGTTCTTCAAAAATAAGGGAGAGTATGAAATATTCACAGATGAACAGAAACAGTTTGTCAACAAGAGACTTCCTCTGGAGAGGGTGTAGCTCAGTGGTGGGGCACCTGCTTCCCATGTATGAGATGACAGGTTCAACCCTTGGTATGTCCTTTAAAAAAAGAGAAATTCCCTACAAGAAATACTAAAGGGAGTTTAGCAGACTTAAAGGAAAAGATGGGAGAGCCTTGGAGTAGAGTGAATAAATGAAGATTAACATTAAGGGTAAAGGCGCTTTTAAAAAATGAAAAATATGGCATGTAAAAACCAAAGGATAAAATGGCTGAAGTAGGTACTGCCTTTACAATGATAACATTGAATGTTAATGGATTAAACTCCCCAATCAAATGACACAGATAGGCAGAATGGAATTTTAAAAATTACAATCTCACTATATGTTGTTTAAAAGAGACCCGCCTAAACCCAAAGACACAAACACTTTGAAAGTGAAAGATTGGAAAAAGATATTCCTTGCAAACAGTAACCAAAAGGAGCTATGATAGCACAGTAATATTGGACAAAATAGATGTTAAAAGAAAAGCTGTTAATAAGAGTCAAAGAAGAATGCATTAATAAAATGGGCAATCCATCAAGAAATAAAATAAATCATAATTAAGCACCTAAATATAGTGTCCCAAAACACATGATGCAAACACTGGGAAAAGAGAAAGGAGAAAAGGACATCTCTTCAGTAATACTTGGAGATTACAATACACCACTCTCGTCAATAGATAGAACATTTAGACCAGGGGTTCTTAACAAGGGGTCTGTGAGCTTGAATTGAAATTTTTAAAAAAAATTATTCTTGTGGGGACATGATGGTGCAGGTGTGATATGTTTATTAAGTAATACACAGCGTAGTGTGGACTTAGTAAGGGATCCATGGTTTCACCTGACTGGCAAAGAGGTCCATGGGAACAAAAAAGGGTAAGAACCCTTGATTTAGACAGAGGATCAATAAGTAAACAGAGAACTTGATTAATATGATAAATGACCTAGACCT
This sequence comes from Dasypus novemcinctus, assembly GCF_030445035.2. Taxonomy (NCBI): domain Eukaryota; kingdom Metazoa; phylum Chordata; class Mammalia; order Cingulata; family Dasypodidae; genus Dasypus; species Dasypus novemcinctus. The sequence continues at coordinate 80,007,231 of NC_080675.1, forward strand.
AACAGACATTTATAGAACATTGTATCCCAAAACAGCAGCATATACATTCTTCTCAAGTGTACATGGATAATTCTGCAGGATAGACCGCATATTGAGTCATAAAACATTTTAAAAGATTGAAATTAAGCAAAGCACTTCACTGACTGTAATGGATTGAAGCTGGAGAAGAATAACAGGTGGAGAATGTAAAAATTCTTAATTATAGACTATTAAGAAGAGTAAATTAAAGCATAAAATGACAATGGTAAGATATGACAATGGAATGCAAAAGGATAAAATGAATGAAGTAAGTAATGTCTTTACAGGAATAATAGTGAATGTTAGTGAATTTAACTCCTCAATCAAAAGACATAGACTGACAGAATGGACTAGAAAATATGAGCCATCTATGTACTGTCTACAAGAGGCTCACCTCAGAGATAAGGACATGATCAAGTTGAAAGCAAAAGTTGGAAAAAGATATTCCATGTAAATAGGAACCAATAAAGATCTGGAGTAGCATTATTAATATCAGACAAAATTGATTTTACATGCAAAATTGTTATAAGAAACGAAGAAATAATAAAAGCAATCCTCTGAGAAAAAATAACTATAATAAATATTTATGCACTTAACCTGGTTGCCCCAAGATATATGAGGCACAGACTGGCAGAAATGAAGAGAGAAATAGACACCTCTACAATAATAGTTGGAGACTTCAATACATCACTCTCAGCATTGGATAGAACACTTGGACAGTGGATAAGTAGGGAAACAGAGACCTTGACTAATATGATGAATGAACTAGACCTAACATTTATAGAGTTTTACAACATTACATGAGCATTCTTGCCAAGTGCTCATGAATCCTTCTCCAGGATAGACCAAACATTGGTTCACAAGACAGGTCTTGACTGAAAGTATACAAAGCATTTTGATGATAATGTAATGAAACTGAAAATCAATAATGGATAAAGGGGAAGTTCACAAATATAGAGAGATTAAACAACACACTCTTACATAATCAATGGATTAAAGAAGAAATTGCAAGAGATATCATTAATAAATATCTTGAGAAATGAAAATGAGAATACAACCTGTCAAAATCTGACAAGAACATTGCAAAAATAAATTACAGGCTAATATCTCATGAACTAAGTTGTAAATATCCTAAATAAATATGAAGAAACCAAATCTAGCAATATATAAAAAAGGACAGATACAGATTAAGGATACCTTGTAAGCAAACACATTATATTTCTGCAACAAAACATGAGCATTCTCATTGAGTAGAATAGAGACTAGACCATTGACCATGAGGTGCAGAGATGCCCAGAGATGTACTTCCCAAATGCAATGAATGTGTCATGATGATGGGAGTGAGTGTTGCTGGGGGGGGGGGGGGGGGGTGGCGTTGAATGGGACCTCATATTTTTTGAATGTAATATCTTTACAAAATGAATAAAATTTTAAAAAAAAGTAAATAAAAAAAAAAAAACCTTTGCATCTGTTCATGTCCAGTTTTGCTACCAAATGAAGAAAAAGACTTCCTTTGTGGGAAGCAGATGTGGCTCAAGTGATAAGGCCTCCGCCTACCATATGGGAGGACCCGGGTTCGATCCCTGGGGCCTTCTAGTGAAAAAGAAGAAGAGAAAACATGCCTGCATGGCAAGCCAGTCCCTGTGCAGTGAGCTGAGTGCCAATGTGAGTGCCCAAATGGCAAGCCGAGTGCCCACATGAGTGCCTGTGTAGTGAGCCAGTGCCCGCATGGCAAACCAAGTGCCCATGCAGCAAGCTGAGTGCTCACACGATGAGCCAGTACCCACACACATGAGTCACACAGCAAGACGAAGGGGAGAGTCAAGGTGAAGTGCAGCAGAGACCAGGAACTGAGGTGGTGCAATTGACAGGGAACCTCTCTCCACATCAGAGGTCCCCTGGATTGAATCCCGGTGAATCCTAGAGGAGAAAGACAAGAAAAGAAGACAAAAAAAGAGAAATAGATACAGAAGATCAAACAGTGAATGGACACAGACAGCAAAACAGCAGGGAGGGAAATGGGAGGGAGAGAAGTTTTTTTAAAAAGACTTCCTTTGTAAGATATCAGAATAATGCATAAAGAGTTATAGGCTTGTATTAAAATATATATTTTTAAAGAGTAGCTTGAGAATTCATAGAAAAACCCAGTGGCGGGGGGAATAAATCCACAATAAAAATTTTTCTGAAGTATGGAATGCAGCAAAAGCAGTGCTGAGAGGGTGGAAAAATTTTTTAAAAGAACAGATATTTTCTTTTTTTATATTTATTTCTCTCCCTTCTCCCCTCCCCCATTGTCTGCTCTCTGTGTCCACTCGCTTTGTGTTCTTCCGTGTCCAGTTGCACCCTCAGTGGCACCAGGAAACTGCATCTCTTTTTTGTGCGTCATCTTGCTGCGTCAGCTCTTGGTGTGTGTGGCACCACTCCTGGGTGGGCTGCATGTAGGAAGCAGGCACACTCAACTGCTTGAGCCACATCCGTTCCCCTTGATTTTTGACAAGGCTGCCAAATCCAGTCATTTGGGAAATAATATTCTCAACAAGTGATGCGGGGAGAACTAGATATCCCTATGCAAAAGAATGAAAGAGGACCCCTATCTGACTCCATATACAAAAATTAACTCAAAATGGATTGAAGACTTAAATATAAGAGCTAGGACTATACAACTCCTAGAAGAAAATGTAGGGAAGCACCTTCAAGAAATTTTGGTAGGCAATGGTTTCTTAGACTTTACACCCAAAATATAAGCAACAAAAAATAAAATAGATAAATGAGATATTCTCAAAAACATCTCTGTACCAAAGAATTTTTATTTTAAAAAGTGAAAAAACAACCTATTCAATGGGAGAAAATATTTGGAGACCACATGTCTGATAAGGGTTTAATATCCAGACCACATAATGAAACCCAGTGCTATCATTAATAACAAATGTTCTACACCAGAGCAAGGTGTTGGCGGTGGGGTGATGTATGGGAATCCTGTAGTTTATGCATGATTGTTTTGTAAACTCACAACTTCTCTAATTGAAAAAAAAATCCATGGAACCACACTATCCAAACAGTGAAACCTAAGTTAAACCATGGAGTATAGTTAATAGTATAATTATGAAAATGTTTCATCATCACTTGTAACATAGCATTGCAAGGTGTTAATGATAGAGTGGTATACAAGAATCCTGTACTTTATGTGTGATTGCTCTATAAATACACTACTTCTCTAATAAAGAAAATAAAGCTAAAAAGGGGAGTGGGGGATATATGGGGACCTCATTTTTTTTAATGTAACATTAAAAAAGAAGAAAAAAAAAATAATGCTGGGAAGAGGACTTGGCTCAATGGATAGGGCGTCTGCCTACAACATGGGAGGTCCGCGGTTCAAACCCCAGGCCTCCTTTACCCGTGTGGAGCTGGCCCATGCACAGTGCTGATGCACGCAAGGAGTGCCATGCCACGCAGGGGTGTCCCCCATGTAGGGGAGCCCCATGCACAAGGAGTGCACGCCATAAGGAGAGCCACCCAGCGCAAAAGAAAGTGCAGCCTGCCCAAGAATGGCACCGCACACACGGAGAGCTGATGCAAGACAAGACGACGCAACAAAAAGAAACACAGATTCTTGGTGCCGCCAATAAGGATAGAAGCAGTCACAGAAGAACACACAGTGAATGGACACAGAGAGCAAACAACTGGTGGTGGGGAGGGGGAAGGGGAAATAAATAAATAAATAAATAAATAAATAAATAAATAAATAAGAATGCTTGCATCATTATCTAGGATCAATAATACATTAGGTCACAAAACAAATCTCAGATTTTAAAAGATTAAAATCATACAATGTATCTTCAACCACAATGGAATGAAGCTAGAAATCAATAACAGGAAAAACTAGAAAATTCACAATTATGTGGAAATTAAAAGTTACACACAACCAACCACTGGGTCAAAGAAGAAATCACAAGGGAAATTAAGAACTATCTTGAGAGGCAAGAAAATGAAAATACAACATTCCAAGATTCATGGGTGGCAAGAAAGTCAGTGCTCAGGGGGGAAATTGATAGATGTAAATGCTTATGTTAAAAAAGAAGAAATACCTCAAGTCAGTAACTTAACCTTATACATGGGGAACACGAAAAGTAAGAGAAACCTAATCCAAAGCAAGTAAAATGAAGGAAATTAAATCATAATGAAAAATGAAATCAAGAATACAAAAACAATAGACTCTTTGAGAATTTGGTTCTTTGAAAATATCAATAAAATTGATAACCTTTAACTAGATTGACAAAAAAGAGGACATAAATAAAATCATAAATGAAATGGAGTACATTACTACTGGCTTCACGAAAATAAAAAGGTTCATAAGAAGATACTATGATAAAATGTATGCCAACAAATTAGATAACCTGGGTGAAATGGACAAATTCCTAGAAACACACAAATTACCGCAGCAGACCCAAGAAGAAATAGATCTGAACAGACCAGAGACAAGCAAAGAGATTGAATAAGTAATCAAAAACCTTCCAACAAGGAAAAGTCCAGCACCAGATGGCTTCACTGGTGAATTTTACCAAACATTCCAAGAATAACTGCTCAAACTCTTCAAAAGAATTGAAGGGGAGGAAACACTTCCTAAATCATTCTATGAGGCCAATATCACCCTAAAAACAAAATCAGATACAGATATCGCAAGAAAAGAAAATTCCAGTATCTCTTATAAATATAGATGCAAAATTCCTTAACAAAATACTAGCAAACTGAACTAGTATTACACACCATGACCAAACTGGAATTCTCTGGTAATGCAAGGGTAGTTCAACATGAGAAAAGTCAATCAAGATAAAACCCACATGATCATCTCAATTGATGCATTTGAGAAAATTCAAATAATTTTCTTTCATTTGGATTTTATATAGCCTCCTGTTTTTTAAATTAATATTTGTATGATATATCTTTATCCTTCTACATTCTATGTTTGTCATTATGTTCGAAGTGAATTTCTTGTCAACACTGTATAGTTGAGATATGTTTTTCTTTATCCACTTTGCCAAACTGTCTTTTAATTAGTATATTTCTCTCATTTACATACATTTAAATTAATTATTGATATGTTAGAACTTAAGTCTCTCACTTTATTTCCTGTTTGTTCGTTCAGTTTGTCAACCTCTGTTTCTCTTCTCTTGACTTGCTGTGGGTTCCTGAAACAGTTTTATAATTGGGTTTCAATTTATTTATAGTGTTTCTGAGTATATCTCTTTGTATAGATTTCTGCCATGGGCATTGCAACATACACATGTAACTTAATCATCACCTACTGGTATCAACTTTTTTTTTTTTTTTGAGGAGTTACAGGGATTGAATCCAGACCTTGTACATGCTAAGCAGGCACTCAATCACCGAGCTATACCTACTCCCCTAGTATCAACATTTTCAACTCAAGTTAGGTATTGAAATCTTGCTTCTATTTAGGTCCCTTTTACTTTTTAATATGCACATATGCATGTATTATCAATATGTACATTGATCACTATATCAGATAGTGTTACAACTTTTTATTTAACTGTCAAATATGGTTTGAGAAATTAATGAGAATAGCCTATAATACTTAGCTATTTTTACTCATTCTGTTGTTCTTTTTCTTTACTGAAGCCCCAAGCCTTCTTGGAGATTCCCCTTCTCTTTGGGAAGCTTTTTTTAAGCCATTTTTCAAAGATAGTTTGGCTGGCAACAAATTGTCTTAGTTTTCTTCATCTAAGAATGTCTTCATTTCCCTTTCATTCCTTAAGGACTATTTCATCATATATAAAATTTATATTTGATGGTTCTTTTCTTTTAGAATTTGGAAAATGTTGTCCATTTCCTTTACACCACCATGGTTTTGGATGATAAATCCCCTATTATTTGAATTGGTATTCTCTTACAGGTAATGATTATTTCTCTCTTGCGGCTTTTAAGATTTCTTTTTTGGCTTTTGTTTTCATAAGTTTAATTATGATCTGTCCTTGTGTGGATTTCTTTTGGTCTATCCTATTGTGGGTTCACTCACCTTTGTGAATCTATAGGCTTATGTCTTTCACTACATTTGGCAGTTTTCAGCCATATTTCTTCAAATACTTTTTAGCCCCACATTCCTTCTCCTTTCCTTCTGGAACTCTCATGATACCAATATCAGATCTTTTTGTTGTCCCACAGAGCCCTGATGCTCTGTTCAATTGTTTTCTCTATTCTCTCTCTGTGGTACAAAGCGGATAGATTCTATTGATCTGTCCTTAGTTCACTAATTCTATACTATGTGATCTCCACACTACTATAGAACCCATCTAGGAAATTATTTATGCCATCTTTTGGTTATTGTGAATAATTCCTCTGTGAATACTTTGAACACTGGTGTACAAGTATCTGTTGAGTTCCTGTTTTTTTATTCTTTTGGGTATATACCTAGCAGTGGAATTGCCAGGTCATATGGTGGTTCTCTGTTTAGCTTTTTGAGGAACTAACAAACTACTTTCTGAGGCAGCTGCACTATTTTATATTTCCGTCAGCAATGTACTAAGATTCTTTACATCCATACTAGCACTTGTAGTTTTCCTTTTTTAAAAAACAATAGCCATGCTAGGGGATATGAAATGGTATCCCATTGTAGTTTTGATTTGCATTTCCTGAAAGACTAGTGATGTTGAGCATCTCTTCATGTCCCTATTTGCCATTTGTGTATCTTCTTTGGAGAAACATCTATTCAGATCCTTTGCCTGTATTTTAATTGAGTTGTTTGTCTTTTTGTCTTTAAGTTGAAGAAGTTCTTTTTATATTTTGAATATTAAACTCCTATAAGATATATGGTTTCCAAATATTTTCTCCCACTTGATAGGTTGTCTTTTCACTTTTATGATAATGTCCTTTGATGCATAAAAGTTTTTAGTTTTCATGAAGTCCAATTTATCTTATTTTTCTTTTGTTGCTTGTGCTTTTGGTGTAAAGTCTAAGAATCCATCGCCTAATGCAAGGTCCTGAAGCTATTCCTCTAGTTTTTTTCAAGGAATTTTATACTTTCAGTTCTTATATTTAGGTCATTGATCCATTATGAGTTAATTTTGTATATGGCATAAGGTAGGGTCCACTTTCATTCTTTAGAATGTGGTTATCCAGTTTTCCCAACACCAGACTATTCTTTCCCCGTTGAGTGAACTTGGTACCCTTGTCAAAAATCACTTGGCCGTAGATGTGTGAGCTTATTTCTGAGCTCTCAGTTCTGTTCCACTGGTGTATATGTCTGTCCTTGTGCCAGTGCCACACTGTTTTGAACAATATAACCTTGTAATAAGTTTATAAATTGCCATCTGTGAGTCTTCCCCCTTTGTTCCTCTTTTTCAAGATGGTTTTGGCAATTTGGCATGCCTTGTCCTTCAGTAGGAATTTGAAGACTGGCTCTTCCATTTCTCTGAAGAAGACAGAATTGGATTTTGAGTGGGATTGCATTAAATCTATAAATCACTTTGGGTAATATTGACGTCTTAACAATAATAAGACTTGCTATCTGTGAGCATGGGCTAATTCTCCACTTATTTAAGTCTTCTTTAATTTTTTTTAGTAATTGTAGCTTTCCATGTACAAGTTCTTTACCCTGTTGGCTAAATTCTTTTTTTTTTTTTTGGAGGTACTGGGGCCGGGGATTCAACTCGGGACCTCATATGTGGGAAGCCACTGAGTCACATTGGCTCCCCCGAGTTGGTTTTTTCATTTGTTTTCCTTGTTTTTGTTGTTGTTGCTTTTAGGAGGCACCGGGAACCGAACCTGGGATCTTTCATGTGGAAAGCAGGCATTCAACTACTTGAACCACATCTGCTCCCCTAAATTTATTCTTAGATCTTTGGCAATGCTGTGGCTCCTGCTCAACTGCTGCTGGTGCCACAAAGACACTCTCCTGGACCGCTTTGTGAAGCTGGGCTTTCTTCAGCTGGTGGGCAGAGGGGACCAGGCAACAATGGGTCTTCTTCACTCCCTGCTGTTGGGTGGAAAGCCAGGAGTCACCAAACCCAGTTCTTCTTATGTCACTAGGTAATTTAAATATAAATGATCAAAATACACTAATTAAAAGACAGTACTCATTAACAACTATGAATCAAAGACATTTGAATAAGAAGGCACTTGAAACAGAATAAAAACAATTAGGAACAACTAATTGTTTTATATTTTACTAAAATCATTAAACTTGCCATATTTTCATTTTGATTTGTGAAGCTGTCAACATTTTTTAAATGCAGTTTTGAAAATGAGTTCACCAAACTTAGCCTCATTGATCCTCAGATATTAATTCACAGTTATTGAATGCTAACTATAGCTGATTACTGTTCAAAGGCAATGTTCTAAACATATAGGCTATGAATAGCCTATATGAATTAACATAGCCTAAATGTTTAGAACATTGTGTATTATTATACGCAATGAGATCCATTTTGTTATTACTCACCCTTTATATATAAATAATGTTTATTATTCACCCTTTATTATACACAATAAGATGTGTATAGTTATTATTCACCCTTTATAGATGAGGCAACTGAGAAATAACTCACCTAAATAATAAGTGGTGGATCCGGGATGCTAATTCAGTCTGACTCTAAAGCCTATCCTTTCAACCACTATTTGGAGATAGAATTCCAAAGGACAGGTTCAAGGCCAGCTGAATAAGTAGGGATGGTTTCAACCAAGAGTCAAAAATTAGAACAAGAGCCCAAATAAGATAAATGGTTTTAGATGAGCGATTCTTAACCTTAGTCTTATCAGTCTTAAGTGGTATTTGATAACATGGACTCTGGAGTCAGAAATGATGGGGCAGGGAGAGTACTAATTCATAAAGATGTTGTGAGGTTGTCTTAACCTTCCAGGGCTACTGTAACAAAGTGCCATAAACTGGATGGCTTAAAACAAGAGAAATTTATTTTCTTACAGTTCTGGAAGCAGAAATAAAAAATCAAGTTGTCAGCAGGGCCATACTCTCTTAGAAGGTTCTAAGGAAAATCCTTCCTTGCCTCTACATAGCTTCTGGTAGCCCAAGGTATTCCTTGGCTTGCGACAGCATAACTCTAGTCTCTAGCCACAATCTTCACAAGGCCATCTTTTCTCTGTATGTCACTGTTTCCACATTGTGTTCTCTCTGTATCTATTGTCTGTATCTCTTCTCTTCTTCTACCATAATAAGTCTTACTGGATTAGAATCCACCCTAATTATGTATTGCCTCATCTTGTTTAAGCCTGCAAAGGCCCTATTTCCAAACCAGGTCACATTTGCAGGTACTAGGGGTTAGAACCTCATCATATCTTTTTTGGGAACACAGTTCAATCCATAAAAGATGACTAAAAGTGAATGTATATAGATCATGTAGCACAGTAACTTGCACATATTGCCTAGTATATACCAGCTATTATTATTAAAGATCTCTTAAGACCCTTCTTCCTAGGGAAGAAAAATAAATAAATAAATATTTGTATATATACATATCAACTTTAGGTCCTTTGTGGATCATATAAATCCCAAGTGTGGATCCTCGTAACATGGTGAAGAACTCCTGGTATAAGTGAAGAAATGCTCTTTTTACCCTTGAATGTAGTTGAATCAGGGTTTGTTGTTCAGAGTAAGGGTTGCCAATTCTCATTTTCACCTGGTGTCCTTGGTATTGATGTAAAAATAAATGCAGTCTTCATTTTTAATTCCGCCCTTTTAAAATAACTGAGTAATTTAATACACAATTTCATATCTCAGCTCTCTTGCCTGGTGATACTTATATTAGTTGGGGGATTGACTCCCAAATGAACATACTTAAGTAGGCAGATAATTGTAAATCCATTGTAATAGTTCAGAATTTGCAATCATCCCCATTCTGTATTTCTCCAGAATCCTAAATCATCACATAAAATTAAGATTTTGGGGCCTCCACTGCCACTACCACCCCTTCTACTCTATAGTAATACAGTAGCAGTAGTAAAGAGGGCCCTAGAACTCTACATAGTGATAGCAGAAGAGAATAAGTTAAGGTAATCATAGATTTAAAAACTAGGTAGCCAAACTGTTTTCAGGTCCAAGGCCACACAAAAGGGGGCTGCTGAGATAGTCAGGAAGACAAGCTAGGTAGGTGGCAAATGATATGCCAACCACATTATATGCAGAACTGTGGTCAGAGCTTGGGAGAAGAGAAGCGAAGGTAGGAATAGGAGAACTGTTGCCAGCCGTCTCTGTCACTTTAGAAAGGCTGTATGGTACAGTGACTAAGAGACCTGCATTCAAATCCCAACTCTACAACTCTACCACATTCTGGCTAATATGATCTGAAGCAAGTAACTTAATCTTTGTGACCTCAAATCCTATTTTTTTTTTTTTTTTGTAAAATAGAGATGATAATAGCACCATCTATTGGCTTCTTGGGATTAAATGACACTGTTTGAAAAGCACTGCATGATGTCTAGCCTGCCTTAAGTGCCTTAAGTTCTCACTCAATTAATAAATTAAAGATGGTGATTCTTCTCAGGTCAAAATTGGAAGAAAAATGAATAGTATGCCAACAAACTAGACAATGTAGACAAAATAGAGAAATTCCTAGGTATATATGAACAACCTACACTGACCCTAGAAGAAATAGAAGACCTCAACAAACCAATCACAAGTAAAGAGATTAAAATAGTCATGAATCCCAGAAAAAACCAAAGTAGATACAACCCTAGGTACTGAATTTCCTGAAGGCTACAGAGATCCACAGGGTATATCGTCATGGCAGATGGATTTGGAGCTCTATGCTATGTCAGAGGGCCCTACTTTGGAATTTGTGCTCCTGAGTGTAATGGAGCTGGATTCAGATGTGACTTTTCCACACATGCCTCATCGGTCACTTTTACTGAACCTGTGGTTGGTGCTAGGGATGGTCCATACTCAGGAGACTTGAATCTTTGGTCTGCCTATGTGCCAGCTGGGCCCTGAGCCTCAGCAGAGTGACAACTCCTACTCTCTGGTTCATTGGTCTTACCCAGATCAGCTAACAGGGTGAAGATGATCAACCACCACACCAGGGAATCAAGAGTGCCTACAACTGTAAGCAGAGGAATTTGCATCCATCATCCATGTAGAATCTAAGCCCCCTCTTGATCTAGAGGTGGAGAGGACATCGCCATCCCAGGGTCCACAGAATGGAGGAATAAAGTATGGACTAGAGTGGACTTACTGATATTCTATTCTAAAACTATTGTGATGAGTAATAGAAGAAATTTTGGCATCGAGGTGGAGAAAGTGGCCACAGTAGTTGCTGAGGGCAGGGAGAGGGTAGAAGAGATGGGATGTGGGGGCATTTTTGGGATTTTGAATTGTCCTTAATGATATTGCAGGATCAGATGCTGGACCTTATATATACTGCCATAACCCACTGAATGCACTGAGGGAGAGTGCGAACTACAGGGTAAACTATTATCTGTGTAGTGCAGCAGTGCCCCAAAATGTGTTCACCGAGTGCAATGGGTGTGCCACAATGATGAGGGAGGTTGTTGGTGTGGGAGGAGTGGGGTGGGGAGATGGGGAGTACACAGGAACCTCTTATATTTTTTAGTGTAACATTTTTTTTGTGATGTATATATTTTCAAAAAAACACAATTTACAAAAATGATGAGGGTGGGGGGGTGGGGAGTGGGTTATATAAGAACTTATGGTTTTGTTTTGTTTTTAAAGATTTATTTATTTATTTATTTCTCTCCCCTCCCCCCCCGCCCTGGTTGTCTGTTCTCTGTGTCTATTTGCTGCGTCTTCTTCTTTGTCCTCTTCTGTTGTCAGTGGCATGGGAATCTGTGTTTCTTTTTGTTGCATCATCTTGTTGTGTCAGCTCTCTGTGTGGGCGGTGCCATTCTTAGGCAGGTTGCACTTTCTTTTGTGCTGGGCTCTCCTTATGGGGCACACTCCTTGCGCATGGGGCTCCCCTACGCAGGGGACACCTCTGCATGGCACAGCACTCCTTGAGCACATCAGCACTGCTCATGGGCCAGCTCCACATGGGTCAAGGAGGCCCGGAGTTTGAACCGCGGACCTCCCATGTGGTGGACGGACGCCCTAACCACTGGGCCAAGTCCGCTTCCCATTTATGTTTTTTTAATGTAACATTCCTTGTGATCTATTAACTTTAATTTTTTAAAAAAGAGGAAAAATTTTAAAAAATAAGATAAAACAGTCATGAAACAGCATCCCAAAAAGAAAAGCCCAGGACCAGAAGAGCTCACAGGTGAGTTCTACCAAGCATTCAGAGATTTAATATCAATCTTACTTAAGCTCTTCTAAAAAATTGAACAGGAAAGAACACATCAATTGATGCAGGATAGGCATTTGACAAAATACAGCGTCCTTTCTTGATAAAAATACTTCAAAAGAGGGGAATCGAAGGAAACTTTCTCAACATAATAAAGGCCATATATGACAAACCTACAGCTATCATTGTACTCAATAGTTAAAGACTAAAATCTTTCCTTTGAGATCAGGGACAAGACAAGGATGCCCACTGTCATCACTATTGTTCAGTACCGTGCTAGAGGTTCTTGCTAGAGCAATCAGGCAAGAAAAAGAAATAAAAGGCATCCAAATTGGAAAGGAAGAAGTAAAACTTTCACTATTCGCAAATGATATGATCCTATACCTAGAAAGTCCTGAAAAATCTATAACAGAACTTCTAGAGCTAATAAATGATTCATTAGCGTATCGGAATACAAGATCAATATGCAAAAATCACTGGTGTTTCTATACATTAATGTGCAATCTGAAGAGGAAGTCAGGGAAAAAACTCCCATTTACAATAGCGAATAAAAGATTCAAATATTTAGGAATAAACTTAACTAAAGATGTAAAACAATTGAATTCAGAAAACTATACTGCTAAAAGAAATTTTTAAAAGATCTAAATAATTGGAAGAACATTCCATGCTCATGGATTAGAAGATGTCAATTCTACCCAAATCAATATACAGATTCAGTGCAATCCTGATAAAAATTCCACCAGCATTTTTTAAACAAATGGTAAACACAGTTATCAAATTGATTTGGAAGGGTAAGGGGCCTTGAGCCAGAACATCTTAAAAAGGAAAAGCAAACTTGGAGGACTGTCACTTCTGGACTTTAAATCATACCACCTAGCTACAGTGTTAAAAACAGCATGATACTGTCATAAAGATAGACATATAGACCAGTGGAACCCAATTGAGGGTTCAGAAACAGACCCTCACATCTATAGTCAAGTGATTCCTGACAAGCCTGTCAGACTCACCCAGTTGGGTAAGAACAGTCTATTCAACATAGGGAGGGATGCTAGGAGAACTGGATATCCATAACCAAAAGAAAGAGGACCCCTATCTCATATCTTAACAAAAATTAACTCAAAATGGATCAAAGACCTAAATATAAAAGCTAGAACCTTAAAGCTTCTAGAAGAAAATGTAGGAAAACATCTTCAAGACCTAGGGTAGGTGGTGGTTTCTTAAACCTTACACCGAAAGCACAAGCAATCAAAGAAAACATGGATAAATGGGACCTCCTCAAACTTAAATACTTTTGTGATTCAAAGAGAACTTCATCAAGACGGTGAAAAGGCAGCCCACTCACTGGGAGAAAATATTTGGATAACACATATCCAATAATGATTTGATTACCATTCTATGTAAAGAGATCATACAGCTCAACAATAAAAGAGCAAGTAATCCAATTTAAAAATGGCTTAAATAGACATTTCTCCAAAGAGGAAATATAAATGGCCAAAAAGCACATGAAAAAATATTCCGGATCACTAGCTATTAGGGAACTGCAAATCAAAACAACGATGAGATCTCACACTGCATACAATGGCCATTATTAAAAAAACAGAAAACAATAAGTGCTGGAGAGGATGTGGAGAAATAGGAACACTCCCTCACTGTTGGTGGGATTCTAAAATGGTGCAGTCTCTGTGGAAGACAGTTTAGCAGTTCCTCAGGAAGCTAAATATAGAACTGCCATAATATCCTGCAATTCTTCTAGGAATATATCCAGAGGAACTGAACACTGACACGAACAGACATCTGCCAACCAATGTTCATAGCAGCATTATTTACAATTGCCAAAAGATGGAAACAATCCAAGTGTCTATCTACCAATGAATTAATAAACAAATTGTGGTATATACATACGATGGCATACTATGCTGCCGTAAGAAGAAAAGAAATTGGGACACATAACATGGATGAATCTTGAAGATAGTATACTAAGTGAAATAAGCAGACATAAAAGGACCAATATTGCATGATCTCACTAATGTGAATTAAATACGAAGAATAAATGCATGGAGTTAAAACCTAGAGTATAGATTATTAGGAAATAAAAGGAGGCCTATGAAGGAGTACTGATGCTTAATAAATGTAGAGGTTTTAATTAACTTGACTGTAAAAGTGTGGAAGTGGATAGAATTTATGGTAACACATTATAGTGAGTAGCAGTTAGTTTATAAATGGGATTGTGGGTGAAAGGGGTAGTCTAGGGATATAAATGTCAATTAAAAGAAAGCTAAAGAATAATCTAGGGAATAAATAACAGTCAACTCAGAGGTGGATGAGAATTGTGTAGTTAATAGTAAAATACAAGAAAGTGCTTCTGCGAATTAGAATGGATGTACATCAATATTGCAGGATGGTGGGAATGTGGAGAAGCATGGGAAAAATACAGTTAATGTAACCTATGGATTATAGTTAACAGCCGTACTGTAATAGGCCTTCATCAATACCGAAGATGTCCTGTGTTAATAATAGGGGAGTATGGAAAAAATATGCCAAATGTACGTAATGAACCATAGTTAGTAATAGTCTGATATTATCTCATAATCTGTAACACATGTTCCACAATTTTGTGGTGTGTTGGTGAAGGGTTGTTGTATGGAAATTCTACACATGTGCAAGATTGTTTTGTAAGTTCACAACTTCTGTAATAAAAATGTATTAAAAATAAATAAACACAAAAAACTGGAAGAAAATATTATTACAGGGCAGATTCTGACCCATTAAGAGGAAGAAATAATGTCCCTGAGTATATTCAAGCAAAGACCAAACAACTATATATCATATATCAGAGATTCATAAATGGATTCTGCCATTCGATAAGAGGTCATAGTCTAAGGTCCCTTTCCACTCTGAGACTTTGAGTTTATAAAACAGACCCACGTGAAAACTATTTATGAACATGGTTTGCTGTGTTACAGATTTAATCTAGTGAAGTTGGATCATGAAATATTTTAGTTTAATATAATGAGATTTTTATTGGCTTCTTTAGTTATACCATTTACAAAATGAGAGAACTTGCCAAGGATCACTGGTGTAAGTGAGTGATATAATTAGAATTAAATATTAGTCACAGAGGCTTCCAGACAGTGTTCTATTTATAGAGGGAAGCTAGGCAGATGTTAGGTATTAATTAGCACCTTGGAAATTTTAATTAGATTTTAAGAATACAATGAAAAATGACAGTTTAAAAAAAATACACCAAAGATGCTTTTTAAATTTCACCTAAAATAATTTGGAATACATCTTAATAGTATTTTTATTTCTCTATAATTTACATTCTGCCTCCTAGAAATAATTTGAAGCAACAACTTAGAGCATTATACTGGAAAGAGGAAAGAAAAAAACTAACAAGGCCTTTCCACGTCAAGTCAGAGAGCCAAATGGTATTAACTACCATGATTCAAAGGGAAGTTATGCAGAGAAAGAACCTTTGTATGTAGGGACACAGTGGCATAATATAAAAGAAGAGTACAGTTTTTAGAAGCAGAAAACCTAGGCTTATGTCCTTGTGCTAGAGCAGGCTAATTTAAAATGAAAAGATGAATCTGGGACCTAGCAGAAAACCACAGCCATGAAACATACAGCCATGGAATCTCACCTGGAAATCCTCTGAGGGAAAGACCCCACCACCACCACCAGGAAGCAGCTGGAAGAACCTATGAGAATTTTCCTTGATTGTCTGGGATCAAGGAAAAGCCCTGGATATTCTCAGGGGAGCCTTATCATTGCTCCCTCACCCCAACTCAGGAATTGACAGGTAGGGTAATCAGTTGGGTAAACAATTGGGACACCTCCCCAAACATTAGCAGGTGGGAGGAATAATTAATGGTTTAAAAAGCAAGTGCAGGGAGGAAAAAAAAAAGTGCAGGGAAGCAGATGTAGCTCAAGGGATTGAGCCCCTGCCTACCACATGGAAGGTCCATAGTTCAGTTCCCAGTGCCTCCTAAAGAAGACAGTGAACTGGCATGACAGGCAGGTGTGGCAAGCTGACACAAGAGACACAAAAAGAAAAACATAATGAGAGGCACAGCAAAGCAGGAAACAGAGGTTCCTAGTGCCTCCTAAAGAAACAAGGAAGACAAACAGACACAGCAAGTGCAAACAACGAGGGGGTTGGGAGAATTAAAATAAATCTAAAAAAAAAAAGTACTGATACTAAATTGTCCTGTTTTTCCCTCTGCCTGCAACAACATACAAGTATACCTGGGAACCTGTAATGTGTTATTTTCTCCTATTTCTATTCTCTCATTTCCTTAATAAACTACTGGCCTAGCCAAATTGGCATGTTCTTAAATTCTTTTTTGTAACATCACCAATGACCTAGAGGAAATCCAGCAGCAGTGCCACTGTTGGCCTGCTTTGTAACTTTGGCAATTAATTTACCTTTAAAAGATTTGGTATCCTAATCCATAAATCAGGGAATATAATCTTGGTTTGACTTCCTCTCATGGATGTTAGAGTAGTTAAATGACTTGGTTTCTCTATGAAAGAATTTTGTGAACTCTAAAATATTATCCAAATGTTAATTGTTATTTGTGACGTGAAAAGAGAATTATGATCAACTCTTAATTATTTTGGTGCAAAAAGAAAAGATCATCAGCTTATTGAACAACCAAAGATTTAGGGGATAGGGGATATGCATGCAGATGGATAACATTTATTTCAGTATTTCTTTGTTTTCCTCCTACAGTTCCTTTAAAACAATAAGATGCAATTCCTTTGGGGTCCTTTTACCCTAGCAAAAAATTAGTATAAGAAAGTCTTTTAAGAGAAATGTAAAATATTTTGTTTCCTACCCCACCATGTCAGTAATAGTCCTTTCCAGACTCCATTTGGCATCCTAGACAGGAGCAGACTTCAAGAGTATTTTATTTCAGAGAAGTCACTTTATATTTAAAATTTATGAACTGTTTAGAAATAATACTTTTTTTCGAGGTAGTTTAACAAAATTTAACAAAATCCTGTAAACCTGCAGAAAAGTTGAATCAGCAGAACCATGAATAATGCTTTTCTACCGTCACCTAATTTCACCAGCTGTCAATCTCTTACTATACCTGTGCTATTTTTGTTGTTATTCACACATACAAACTCACTTCCTTTTTGCCAGAACATCCAAAAGCAGACCACAGAAATTAGAAATATGCTATTTTAATTATCCTATCTGCTGCTCTAATACAGCAAAGCAAAGTGATTTTTGTAAAGTTTATTATGTTGTTAGTGCCAGATGTTGGTGCTGGTTATATGAAGTGATTAGGGTTATCTTCTTCGTAGTCCTTTGTGTGATGCCTCCTAAATTTCTAAGACTGTTGTGTTCAGAGAATTAGTATGTTCAGAGAAGGAGTTTAGTAAGTTTAAGACCCTTAAAAGCAAATGGTAGTGCTTTCCTTTAGTAAAAGTAAAATGATTAAAATACTACTTATTTTCAAAAATGCCTTTGTATGTGATAGACTGACAGGTTTTATATTTTTAAGCAGTTTGAAAAGGAAAAGCTCAATATTTTAAAATAGACCTTTTGATAAGGACTTGAACTGGTAGTGGGTAGAAGGGTTATTGTTATAAATTGATGTTATCTGATGGAAAATATAGCCATTGTAATCATTTAATCTACAGCTATAAAAGCTGTTTCTTTTCTTTTCTTTTCTCTTCTTTTTTTTCCATCCAGGAGATTTTGATGAATTCACTCAAGATAACAATGACATTCTGCTGAAAAACATAGCAGAAGACCTTCGGAATTGTTTACCTCTAGAAACTATGCTTTCCTCAGAACATCTAGCCTTTCAAAAAGTAAATACATTAAATTAATTTGTTCTTAGTACTACACAAGGATTCTACTTAAATTAAGATGATAGTGTTTATCCCCTTATAGTCTTATATTTAAAGTTCACACTCTCCTCTCTGCCTTACCTATTTTTCAGTTAAGTATTAGAATGCTTGTTAAGGATCTGCCTGTGTTTATGGGAGACTCAAAAGAAGTATAAGGCATAATTTCTGCCTTCTAAGAGTTCATTCTAGTTGTAAAGATCAAACTTTTTGTTTGTAAAATGATTGTCAAAAACACATGGACATTTAGAATAAATGCCTGGGTTATTTTAATGTAGTTAATGCTTAGCAGGTGTAGAGTTTCTGTTTGGGATGATGAGAAGGTTTTGGTAATGGTGGTAATGATTATGACACATTGGTGTGAATGTAATTAATACATTAAATTAAAATGGTTGAATTGGGAACTTTTGTCTTGTATACATGTTACCACAATAAAATTTTTTAAAATAAATAAATTCTATTAATATAGATTTCAAAGTAGAAGGAGTTCAGAGAAGGAAGATAATGAGGACTTAAGTAATTGAGAAAGTATTGTGGAAGTCATAGATTTGAACTAGGCTTTGAAGAATCCTTAGTAAGGACTGAGGGGAATAGGCCAGAAGATGTATAATGTGATGTGGTGTTGGGTTGTGAGGAGACTTGTTAATAAGTGACTGTTGGGTAGTGGTGGGAAATAGGTTAATTGTTTAGGATTTCGGTCATACCCAAGACATCAGACAACTCAACATAACACAACTCTAGAGTTTTGTAGACCTCTAAAGAGGCAGAATGGACTTATTCATGTCTGAGAAGAAAGACCTGACTTTTACTTAAATAGATGATCAGTCAAACTATCAGAAAGCCTTTTGTGTAAGTGTGCGTTTTTTGTTTTCTTTTCCTTTATCCTTTGCCTTCTTTCTTTAGCTTGTAATCAGGCAGTATCTTTGAAAGAAGATCAAGGTTTCTTACATATGTAAAAGAATGTTTCTTATATATGTAAAAGAAGTTTCTTACATGGAAGAAATTCTTTAATTTTTTTCTGGGCTCTTTCAACAAAACATTTGTTTACTATTTTTCATGTTTGTCATTTCTTTGCCTCTTACTAGCATAAGGTCAATTTTACTGTCTCCTTTAAAACAGACATGGGTACCTTCTAGGATCTCTCCTTTATTTTTTGCATCTCACATCTACTTTTTCTTTCTCTTTGTCTTTTAAATTTTTTATTTCACATCTATTTAGCTTTTCTTTATTCTCTTATTTTTACATGAAAAATAGGGATTAACTGTATATGGCATAAAGGAACTTTATGAGGTGATGGCAATGCTCTAATACTGGATTGTGGGGAGCTGGTGTAGCTCAGTGGTTGAGCACTGGCTTCCCACATACAAGGTCCCAGGTTCAATCCCTGGCCCTGGTAACTCCAAAATTAATTAAATTTTTAAAAAACTTTAAAAACTGGATTGTGATGGTTATACAACTACAAAAATTTACTAAAAATAATTGAATTACATACTTGAATACATTCTTTTATGAATACTGCGGAAATACTGTGTAAAAAATAATACTGTGTAAAAAAAGATTTTGAAGCCAGACTGCCTGACTTGTCTCCTTGCTCTGCCATTTATTAGCTGTGTGAGAAGTTACTTAACTTCTTTGCTTCAGCTGCCTCATCTATAAAAGGGGATAATAATAGTTACTCTTTAATAGGATTATTATAAGATTTAAATGAGTTAATGTATGTAAAATTCTTATAACAGTGCCTGGCACATACTAAGCACTTTATAAATATTCATCACTTTTGTATTGCTATTGCTGTTAAGCACCACCTACTGCTACTACTGTTACTATTATGATGTTATTCCCTGTCACTCCATCTGTAGTAAGAGAGGATGGCCAAGTTTAAATTATTCACCACCTTCATCTCACTGACTGTTTTTGACCATGTAGATTATCATCCTACATTCCTTCTCTTGCCCTGAGATGCTATCTCCTTGTTGTCTTCCTGCCTCTCTTTTCTGATTTTTATGGTTCCTTTTATACACATCATTTCAATGACCTTTTACTTGAAAGCTGGACTAGGTCTTAGCTCTGTTCATGTTACTGTTTCTAAGATTTACCCATTTGCAGTTGAACAAACTTTTACTCAGTGCCTGCTATGTGGCTTTGCACTATGGAAGGACTACTAAAGACATGATTCTAGCTCTTGTGGAATTTACAACATGATGGTTTAGGTGTTACTTTATTTTATAATAGCTATGAACCCCTCATAGTGATTCTCGTTTCCTCCTTTCTTTCTGATTTTATTTAAGTTATAGAATATCTTTGTCTCATGATGATGGAGGAGGTTGTTGTTATGGGGGGAGGAGTGGGGTGAGGGGGTGGGGGATATATGGGGACCTCATATTTTTTTAATGTGACATTAAAAAAATAAAGACAAAAAAAAAAAAAAGAATACCTTAACCTGAACATAGCGAAAAGGTAATTCTTAATCTTCATGCCGAAGCCTTTATTTTTCCCATTGACCCTGGCCCTCATTTCTCATCTCCAAAGGGTAAAATCTTCCCCTTGACACCTTGCTTTCCTTTGTTTTCCATCTTAGATCTGTTAATGTGTCTTTTCTTCTACTCTGTTTCTTTAAAAACCTCCCTTCTTTTTAACCCTTCAGACTCCTTCAGTCTAATTAGTCCAAAAGTCTGCTTTAAATGTTTTTTCCTTTTATTACCTCAATCATGTCAATTCTTTTGAGCCTTTAACTCATTGGCTCTTCAGTACCATTCATTCAGCAAATATTTTTTGAGGGCCTCTTGTTTGCCAGGCACTCAAAAATTAAAAACTATCGAAGCCTGACAATAATCTGGCCCTGCCTATGTCATTGTTCTGATTTTTTCTCTCCTGTCCCTTTTCCCTCACTCTTATCAAGAGTAAAGTTCACTTTTTTGTTCCCTTCTTCTACTTTTGCAGTATACATTTTAAAATTTATTCTTCTATTCCTTTATTCCTAGAATTAGTTCTCATTTTTCTTCAGATAATCCCCTTATTTAAGTTCCTTCAAATCATAACTCTTATGAGAAACATATACTTTGAATATTGTTTCCTAAAGCAAAGCTAATAATTACAATATATTTTTTGTCTAGTGATCTGTAAATAGCAATTCTCCATGTGGGCTTGTAGTCTGTAAACTCCTGAGCCCAGGAATTAAGCCTGAACATTCTTAATAGTTGCCTGTGTGCAGAGTGAACACTCAACAAATCTTAATACACATTCATTCCGAGTGGATTCTCAAAGGGGAAAAATAGTGGATAGTGGATAAAAATATTTGTAATGCAGTTTGGATATTATTAATAAAACAAGCTTAGTATCATGATTTACCGCTATACATAAAATAAGCAAAAGGGTGTTCATAGCATGTTAATAGTTGACCCACAATCCCATATCGCAACAAATTAAACTGTTTTTTATCATCCTAGACTTCCTTCTGATCCTTCTGTATATTCATACTTGATTTTTACATACTTATAATAAAGATTTTTTTTGATAGATGTAGATATAATTGGTAGGTGTGCAGGCAGATAGTTTGATTATTATAGTTAAAGTAGAAGGAATCAGACATTTCCTTCTTTGTAGTCACTTGCTATTATATCATGTACCATTAGTATTAAAGGGCTACTATTTGTAAGCATAAAATTTTAATAACATTTCTATTATTTGAAAATTTTGCCTCTTGCTCAAAGATTACTAGCTAAGTGTTTTGATGGGTATGTCACTGACATGTCAGACTCAGAGACCTGGAATTAGTTTCAGCTATTCCCTTCTTAATAACTAGTATAATTTTTTGGCAAAGCCTCTCTGGGTATCAATTATCTGTAAAATATACTACTTAGGGTAGACAAGATGATCTCTAATACTCTTAAAATAATATTTTTTATAACTCTCATAGCCATGTCTTGCATCATTCCTGGTCAAATAAAAAGGTGGCATTGTCTTCATAAAGAAAACAGAAGAGGAACAGAGTTGCTTACTTGAATAAGCAAAACTTGTTATTCAGTGCCTTGTCTTTGCTCTCAGAATTGTAGCATGTGAACCACTGATGTTTGCCTTATTTTGCAATAAGAAGAGACTTCTTTGTACTTTGTTTCTTTGATGTTTTTCTTCTTTCCACCAGATACAGCAGCAGCCAGAACCCACAGTTCACGTTGATGCATTCCTTTATGATGAAGACTTTATTGATTCATTATGTGAGGAAGGAAAAATGAGCAGAAACTACTGTATGGTGTGTGGCTCACACCAGACAGCACCTTTAGGTAGGCACTCAAGTATGCAAACCTGATGACTATGTATACTCTTCTTTACCTGTGTCATGAATATGCAAATTATTGACCAAGTCATTTGTTGTTTTTTTGAACACAAAAGGCCAACTTTTAGCATAGCCATTACTGAATATTGTAGTTAGTGAGACTAAGTAGAAATGTTGTCTAGGGAGGCTAAGCCACTTAAATGTCTCCCAGGAGAGCATCTTTCTTTTCATATACAGAAACTGTTTAATCAGAGGTGACTGAATAAAGGGGAGCCAATTGATACTCTCCAAACTCAAAAGAGATCAATATAGGGGAAGCGGCTGTGGCTCAATCAGTTGGACTTCTGTCTACCATATGGGAAGCCCTGGGTTCACGTCCCACAGCCTCCTTGTGAAGGCAGGCTCACTCGCACACCACAGAGAGCCACCAGCCCCCAAGTGCCACGGAGTGCCGCCCGACCCGCAAGCACCGCAGAGAGCCAACTCAACAAGGTGACACAACATAAAGGGAGACAAGTAAAAACACAGAAGAGCGTGCAGTGAATGAACACAGAGAGCAGACAAGAAGCAAGCTGCAAGGGGGGATGGAATAAGTAAATATAAATACAGACACACAGAAGAATGCACAGCAAATGGACACAGAGCAGATAGCAAGCAAGCCGCAAGAGGGGGGTAATAAAAAAAAAAGAGAGATTGATATATAAAGCACAATGCTCACTTATTTATGAAACATATAACTGCCAAGGGTGCTGAAAGGTTCTCCCTATAAAATTATCTACTTGAGAAATCAGATGATAATCAGATTTTGTTGGGGAGCACAGAATCGGAGGACAGAGATAGATAATCTTGAGAAAGAGTCTATCTAGGCTACAATTTGACCCAGCGATGTATCTCTAGACCAAAACAGAGAACAACTCAGGTGACAAAAAGTCTCCTACATCTCCTGCTGCTCAAATGCAGCACAGGAAGCTAGATTGATTCCATGCTTCTAATAGTTATCTCTTCTGTTAGCACATTCTTTGTTCAAACTGGATATGATTGTCTATGCTATTGCTTTAGATGCTATTTCAACCTCCCTGCTCACTTATTTAAGAGTTATCGTTTGAAGTGGGCTACCCCCCCCAATTAAGTAATTTTACCCTTATATTACTGACCTTAGAAAATACCATTTTCAAATATTAACTTTATTCTCTTCATTTTTACTAAGTTTTAGAGTATGTTGCTAATGTGTCATGAACTGATTGTACCTAAAATATAATTTGAGATTAAATTTCTCTTATTTACTAGTTTAAAATTCTATTTTTAGATATAACTTATGATTTCTGTTCTAGGTTTTAAAATTCACCAAATAGAAAAGGACTTGGACAACACTAATAGAGACAAAATTGAAAAGTGAATTCTAAATAATACACCATGTCAAACAGATCTGAATTTATAGAAGAACTGTTTGTCAAACAAATATTTAAAAATTAGGATGTATCTTCCCATGAAAATCAGGTAGTAAATACTGAATGGTGGGTACCCAGGCCAGCCCTGGTAACAATAATGAATCTGAAAGGCTGTCTCTCTGTTAGA
This sequence comes from Dasypus novemcinctus, assembly GCF_030445035.2. Lineage (NCBI taxonomy): Eukaryota > Metazoa > Chordata > Mammalia > Cingulata > Dasypodidae > Dasypus > Dasypus novemcinctus. The sequence continues at coordinate 80,031,225 of NC_080675.1, forward strand.
CTCTGCCTCCATCTATGACAAGGAGATTTAATAGCTTCAAGATAGTAATGGTGACCCTGTGGCCCAGGGCAGAAGCACTAGTGTAGCAAAGGGAGGAGTAAGGATGAGAATTCTAGGATGATAGGGACTCTGCTGGTCAAAGCCTACCCCCTAAGAGTTACTTCCAAAGCCTAGTCAAACCCTTTATTCTCTTCCAAAGGGTTGGTCTGTCTGCTTCCATTTTCTTTGCTACTATCACTTAGCTTCTCCCCTTCTTGACCGTTATGTTATATAACACATTAATAGAGTAAGTTTTTGGTTTGCCTCTTTATCAGAGGAAAACCCAACTTGGGCTATACCAGATATTTCATCACAGAAACTGGGGTAGGACGATGGACCAGGAACCTAGACATGGTGGCAATTGAAGAAGGGAAGTAAGAGCAATATATGGGGTCTCCTAATCTTCCATTCCATCCCTCTCCTGCACTCCAAAACATATTCTAAGTTGGTCAGGGCTGCCACATTGCACAACCTAGGAATGGTCATTCATTTAATAGTCTACAGTTTATGCAGCAATATACAGTGATTCTAAGACTGGCTGTGGGATAAGATGAGGAAGCCAGATGTTGTGGAGGTTAGGAAACAGTTCCAGAGAGCAAATGGTCCTAGGGAGAAGAGAAAGAGGAAAAAAAACAAAAACAAAATAAGACATCCCAAGCTGGAACAAGAAGGAAATGGGAGCATGGCGATAGGCACAGGTATCTAGATAGCTGTTCTCTAGAGGCCCTTTAAATGTTAGAAACTTAATGTTTGTTCTTCTCAAACACAGCCCAGGTGGATGAGTGGGAAATTATCACATTGGTTTTTTCTAAATAACCTGTGGATGGTTCTCTCTGTTTAAGAAAAAAGTGAAGTATACTTTATAAATATAAGTGAAAGAATTAGAAGTACACAATGGAATTGTACCCAATTAAAATTTGAAATGCACTCTGTTCTAATTCCCCAGGATTTATTTCTCATTCCTTCTCCCTCATGGAATTGAAGTTCATTTATCATCATGTACTTCCTGATCTGTCGGGAAAGGTCTTGGTTGACGTTGGCTCCAGGCTTGGCACAGTCCTTTATGGGGTAAAGTCCAGCTTGCGAACATACTCAACATTTGGAAAATACTTTCTTCTCCTGCTAGCAACAACTTTGCCTGCCACCATCCAAGGTGACAGATTGGCTTCATTTATTAGAGTAACAGAATAAAAAGGTTAAATAGTTTAGCATAGACAAGCACTTAAGTTAGATTTGATAGTAATAATTGAATGTGGTTTTTCAAAGACCAGCTATCTGATTTCCTTTACTGGTTTCTTTCTACAACACAAATGAAGGAATTTCTACAAAAGAGAAGCATGTGACTCTTACAACACTTTGCTGTTTTGTCAGTCATTGCTGCCCTTATAAGCTCTTCCTTTTCTTTGTACTGTACTAAAATGGTAGGCTGAGCTTTGATAAGAACTCTTATAAAACTGACAAATTTATTTGACCTAGGAAATTGCTGTAAGGCCATTAGTAGTCATTTAACACTTTTGGGCCTCAAGTTTCTTCACTTGTAAATGACAACCAAGGACATACCTTGTCCAATTTTCTGTGAGCTTTAGGTTGAATGTAGACAATGGTTTCTGAAACATCACTTCAGTGTGGTCTTTTTAAATATTCGTATCATCAGCATTATCGAATTTCTTAAATGGTTTTATCAAAAAAACCTTGAAACCTGGTTTCTGGTTGTCATTAGCAGACTTGCTAAAACATGTGGCCAACAGCAGTAGGGATTCAAACCAAAAACACTCTAAGTTCCTGGCGTCATTGCTCTTTCTAAACAGAAACATTTGACTATTTAATGCTTAATTTATTTTTCAGCATTAAAACTTTTATTCTGTAATTATGAAAGGTAGCCATAATAGACAATACACAGTTTTCCAGATGGTGTTGTTTGAACAACATTACGGATTATGATTGGTTCCCATATTTTGTCCACCCTTGTCTGTTCTCTGACTTCAGTTGAAAAAGATAAAGCCAAAATAATTGCCGCTCTGCAGCTATGGTGGCACCATTGGCCAACTTGAATATATTAAAAAAAAAAAAAAAAACTTGAATATATTGTCATTTTTCTCCATATTAGATCAGTGATCCAGTCAAGCAAAAAAAAATTTTAAGACCTCTATAGGCATGTTGAACATATTCTAAAAATCCATGATGAGCTACAAATACAAATGTTTTTCACATAAGTTGTAAAAAACCTTCAGAAAAGGATTTGACTTTTTCTTTCCTTTCAAATTATTGTTTTTTGTTATTGCAACCAAAAAATATATATATATTTTCAATTTTTGATTATCCTTATTAACTAATTGGTTGATTATCTTTAGCAGATTTCCAGACACAAGGCTGACTTCTCTAAGCTGCCAATATGTACCTCAGGGTACCTTCCTCTGGTGTCAGACTGCATGATTTTCCATGATATTCCCCACAGATTAACTCCTTTCTGGCTTTCCCCTGATGTAACTTCCCAAGAGATTACCAGATTACAGTAGTGGGGTATTGTACAGAGAATCTATATGTGATCACTTTTCTCATTTCTGACTTTGTTGAATGTACGTTTTGCCAAGAAAAATAAATCTTGAAGAATATAACTACTTTCAAATAATATAATTCAATAAAGTAAAAATAAAATGAAAGACAACATCTTGTAGTTTAGGTAAAACCTACAACTTCAAGAACTTAAAGAAGACTTACTGATCCAGGCCTTGATTGCTGTTTATTAATGTTTGACACAAAGTTTAAATTGCAAATAGAAATAAACCCACAATGAAAAGCTAATTCATTTGCATCATAATGTATCTTCATATTGTAGGGTTATCTTTATAGTTCAGCATTGCAACTATATGGAGTAGAATTGAATGAAGACTTTTGCCAGTTGCAGGAAATGGTTATTAAAAAATACCAGTTCACTGACAGAATAAAGGTACACTTTTCAATATATATTCTGTTATTGGTTATATAGTGTAACTTAGCCAAAATTCTTCTGCATTGGAGTTGAAAGTCTTTTCTAATCTATTCTTGATTACTGTTATGTAGAAACAGTTTAAATTGAATTAATATTTTAAAATCAATAAAGGTGAATTATTGTAATTACATGCCACTCTCTTCCTCCCAGTTTTATTAGATAGTAAAAAAAAAATTTTTTTTTTCATTTTTTTCACATCAGCTATAGTTTTGGTGGCAGCATTTTTGAATCTGTATATGTTGGTAAGAAATGTACTTAAACTGTATGTTGAAAGTAAGTAAAAGGGTTAAGAAATGCTCCCTGTTCTTTGCCTTCTTTTTCTGAACTTTCACGAGGAATTATGGATGTCAGAGAATAATAGTTCATGGGGGAATATGATGCCCTGGGTTACACTACCACAGAAGTTTTCTCTTTTTGTTTTTAAAGAGGAAAAATAATTTTAAAAAGGGAAGGAAATGTTTTTTGCTGATACAGTAATACTTACCGATTCACTAACAATGTTATGAGTCTAACAGCAATGTGGAGAAATAGTGGGTATCTAAGGCTCTCTAATGTTAAGGGCAATCTAATTTGAAAGACATATCTAAGTAAGATTAAGGCTTTACCTTCGTCGTTTTATAGAAGGGAACTATTTCATTTATCTCTTCCTCTCTTTCTCTTTGTGTCCATCTCTCTTACTCTCTACATGTATCTTAGAAATAGAGGCAAATAATCAAAGCTAATTCATTGTCCAGTAATAAATTCCAGTTTTTCTCACCATCCCATATTTAGTGAACAAGAACACACTGCCCTTGCATAATAAGAATCACACATAACTGATAGGGATAACAATGGAATTGAAAAAATTTTTAATTAAATTTAAATTTAGAAATTAGCTCATCTTATGAATCATAGTTCATAAATAATCAAGTACTTTTTTTAGTTCTTTAAAGACATTGATGATAAAGGTATATAAAATACATATTTACTTACAGTTTTAAAGATTTTTACCCCTTGATTTTCAAATCAAAATATGTGCTACACACCTACCCGCATACGTCCCTGCCTTGTGGCTTCTAAGGCCCTCAGCAACTCTGAGAAAGCCATTTTTTTTTAACACCTTAAGGATTTCCTTCCTTGATGCTGCAAACAAACATTTGATTTCGGGGACCCTAAAATAACAGATAGGGATTCCAGGATCACTTTTGACAGTACCTGTTGAAATCCAGCTAGCCTTCAAGCTCAGCTCAGTCTTGCTTTTTTCTTTTGTTTTTGTTGCTGCTGTTTGGTCTTTTTGTTTACAGGCTTTACTGTGAAGTCTAGAAATCCTTGGTTGTCTGCTCATACTTAAGAGGGGAGAACAAAAAAGCTGATTGAAGTTCTGAGTATCTAAGTGGGAATTTTTTACTGTGGGCTTCATGGTTGAGTGATCTTGTTTGGGTAATTAATTAGTTGGGAAGTGTCCAGTGTAGTATCTTCAAATCTTTCCTCCTGAGCTCTCCTGATTGCTCAGAGAATACCTTTGCAGTCCCTCACATGGAGGGTAAGGCCTGGTAGCACTATTGTGGGAATCCACTGGTGGAAGAAAGAATTGGGGAAATGGAGGTTCTCAGGATCCACTGTGTATATATTTCTTTAATTCCCTAGTTTCAGTACATTCCCCTTGCCTTCACCTGGTCCAGAGACTGTTTTAACCTCTCTAGAGAATAAACCTCTGTTCTTTTGCTGGGGTAGGAAAAAAGTATATAGGGATCTGTCTGCTTCTTAAACTGACTTTGAACCAAATTCCTTTATTTGTAGCTCTCTCCCTACCCCTTCACCCAGAGATAGCTCACTACTAATTATGAGTTTTTGAAATTTTGTTGAATAAGTCAAATTTGAGTCTCAATTTTCCATATTTCTAGCTTAGTAACCAGTTTTCTCAGGTCTCCTAAATTCTTCACCACTTTTACTTTTTTTCTATCATGAAGATTTTTGTGCCTTTTGTTTCCTCTCTATTCTCCCCATCTTTGTGAGTTTATACCGTCTTTTAAAAAAAATCCTATACATGCATTATATTGGGGTTTCAAAAACAAACAAAAGTACATGCCTATGTCTTATTTACTGTTTTTACATGGAAAGCCCATTGATTTAAATTCTTCTTTCTTCCCTTTCCTCCAAGCTAGAAGCAAACTTTCCCTCATTCATATCAGTGCTGTTTATTCCTTTGATCACAATCATATAGAGTTATTAGCATAGAGTTATTAGCGTCATCACCTTACTCGATTATAATGTATTTGAGAGCAGATACTGTGTCACATTCACCATTAAATATCAGTTAAATACTGATTTTGTTTGCTTTATGGCCTTGAATCATAAGCATTCCAGAGTTTGTTTTGTTTTGTTTTGTTTTGTTTTTCCTAGGACCTCCAGAGCTCCTCTGTTGGCTGTCATATTTAACTGATTCATCTGATTCTTTTTTGCCCAATCTGTGTGGTAGTGGGGAGACAAAAGTGAACAGAGATGGGAAAGAAAAAAGGGGAACTGTGTGAGAACTAAGATGTATCAGTGTGTTAATTTACATACCTATTTCTTATCTAAGCTATATGCTTAGAAAATTTTAAGTATTAACTTTTTTCTGTGCATTGGGGAATATGTCAAAGTCCCTTGTTTCAGAGGCTTAAGGGCAATCTGATAAAAATTATTTTAGTTTTATTACTTAAAAAAGGAAAAGAAAAAAAAATTTTAAAACTTAGACCATAAAATATTCTGAATATTATACATTTGTAAGACCAAGTGCTTATTTCAAAAGAAATTATACAAAGTAGTTTAATTTTTTCTCTTCTTCGTAAAATAAAAGTTATTTGCCTTGCTCTTGAATAAATAAGGGTTTCCTTTATTACCTTGCCTCTGGTCTGCAAGATTTATTTATTTTTATTTTATTTTTTATTTTTAAATGTTTTTTATTGTTTACTTCATGAAATACTTCAAGAAAGAAATTATAATAATTTCAAAATACAATCTCTGGACTCAATAAATATCTTTTATAATTACACCGAATCAATATATAGATGTTTATATAGATACTAAGTCAATTAACAAAATAAGTAAAGTAATTATGTAAACTACAAATCTCAGATGGGATCATGCATGAAAAGGTAAGTCACTTCCTTCAAGTGTTTTTAAATGCAATTCACATTTGTTTCAATCACATACACATCCATTGGAAGAGTTGGAGAGCTGATGCTAACAGCTTGAAACTAAGATCTTTTGATATATTAAAAGAAAATTCAGTTTATACAAAAAGTCAATGCAAGACTTATTAAGCATATTCTACCTTCATTGCTTTAGGTATGTTTCTTTAAGCAATTTTACTTTTTTTGACAAATAATACATTCAAGTTAGTGCATTCAAATTAGTTTTAGATGAACCACAGAAGGCCAGTGAGCATATTATATTAACATTTTATAATTTATAAATTACTTCTATGATTTTTATATGGTTCCATTTAATTCTATGAATCAGGATGGATATTATCCCATTGTATTTGTGTGTAAACTGGGACTCAGAGATTACTTAAATAAATGACTGCCTAAGAGTACAAAAGTAGTTAGCAGTGGAGCCAGAATTCCTTTGACTCTTAGAATTGGTGTGATAGAGTGGGAAAAGCCCTGACTTAGGTGTCAAAAGAATGTTATTAGACTAAATAAATATTTTCATCTAAAATAAACAATTTTTCACAAGTTTATTGTATTTATTAGCTTTTAAGTAACTTCCATAGGCAGTGGTATTAACTATACTATTCTTTCATTTTAAGAGTGATAACCTCTCATATTGCCTCATAACATTTTTGAATCAATAGTTTTTTTATTATGTAATTAAATGATGCAGTACCTTTGTTCTCTTACATGAACTCATTCTTCTTTAGGTGTTTCATGCAGACATCTGTACCCAGGGTTCACTTCTGCAAAATGCTGATGTTGTTATAATGAATAATGTCTTTGAATATTTTCTTAATGAGGCAGAACAGGCCAGGTACGTTATTTATTTAAGCAAGAAATCTATTATTAAAATATATCAGCAAGTTATAAAAATGAATTGGTAGGGTAGAAATGTTTTCATATTAAACTGTTCAAAAAACACCTCAACTGTGAGATTATATTAATAAAGAAATGTGTTGTATATGAAAACAACTTCTGATTCTCCAACTTTGTAAAATGTTACATCTAATTTTGGGTAAAGATAAAATGATTTCATGACCCACGCCTTTGCTTAGCAGTCAGGGAGTCATAAGATACCAATACCCACTGGGCCATTATAGTTATTCTTTTCTGCCTCCGTTTTCTTTTCTGTTAAAGAATATGTCATATTGCTATCCTGTTAAAAAATGATAGGGATTAACTAATGCATGTAAATGGACATAAAACAGAATTTAAGAATATTAGCCTGGAACACAGTGATTGATTACTAACTTTAAAAAAAAATTGTTCTTGAGGTGGTAACAGTAGTTTCCTGGAATTGATTCCAAATGTTCTTTTCAAGTAGTGAGAAAAACTAGCAAATCTGTGATCACTTTTCCAACTTCCCTGACAAAATTTAATGCTTTTTTGACCCATCAGGACCTATAGGTTCCTCTAATTAGGAAATTCCTATAGTCTGAGATGCTAATTTTCTGACAGATTGCTAATTTCTTATCATAATGACATGTATGTGCTCTAGATGCAGGAAAGCACTTTTCTAAATGTATGAAAGAATTAATTTAATGTATTTAGATTAGTGTATCAGTAAGGCTTCCACTGCAGAGAAGTAAAAATACACATAATTACAGCTTATAAACATGCAATACATTGATTAACCTAAATGATTAAACCTCCTTATCCTATCACCCCTTCTCCTTCTACATTCTCCCCCGACACGCACACACACCCATATCCATTATTACTAGGTGTGAAATTAACTGTTGTCCCTATGAAATTAAAAATTTAAATAGCTTCAAAAGAAACTAGTTCAGGGAAGCTGACTTGGTCCAGTGGTTAGGGCGTCCGTCTACCACATGGGAGGTCCGCGGTTCAAACCCCGGGCCTCCTTGTCCCGTGTGGAGCTGGCGCACGTGCAGTGCTGACGCACGCAAGGAGTGCCGTGCCACACAGGGGTGTCCCCCGCGTAGGGGAGACCCACATGCAAGGAGTGCACCCCATAAGGAGAGCTGCCCAGCTCGAAAGAAAGTGCAGCTTTCCTAAGAATGGCGCCACACACACAGAGAGCTGACACAACAAGGTGACACAACAAAAAGAAACACAGATTCCTGTGCCGCTGACAACAGAAGCAGACAAAGAACACGCAGCAAATATATACAGAGAACAGACAACTGGGGTGGGGGGCGGGGGGAAGGGGAGAGATAAATAAATAAATCTTAAAAAAAAAAAAAAAGAAACTAGTTCAACTGAAAGCTAATAGAGAGTCAAAACTCATCCAGAATGGTCGATATTTTTTACCACAGGTCAAAGACCAGCAGCACAACATGCTCAAGTTTTTCTAATCATAGAACACATACTCTTTTAAAAATTTATTTTACTTTTAAAGAAGCTTTAGATTACATAAATGTTACATCAAAAATATAGGGGATTCCCATATACCCCAGCACATATACTCCTTAAGTATAATTTCTAGCAGACAAAGTATGATTAGCCATTTGCCTTTTTAAGTTGATGATAGGTAAGCAAATATTACGTAATTGTTAGAGAATGAAAGATTACTGGTTTATGTTGTGTTTGAAGTTGAAAGGCAAAAACACCTTAAACTCTTTGGAGATTAATTATAGAAAGATTTTGAATGCTGAACAAGGATAAAAGCTATCTACGAACTTGACAGTGGAAATACTGCATATTTGGGTTTTTTTAAAAAAACTTTCTTGATACATTCTTTCATGAACTTCCTATGAATCACTGAATAGCTAAGTGTCAATATAATCAGTATAGGCCATATGTGTTCATTCAATCAATTCTCCTAAATTAGTCTGGTGCAATGAATTCTAAATACAGATGTGTTATCTCTCATGGTTAATTATCTTAATTTCATCATGAATGATGACATGCAGGAGTAATTTTAGAATTTCTAGTAGGACATTCTGGTATTGGAATCATTCTGAAAAAACTGATTATTTATTTGTATTATCTCTATATTGCAGTAACAGAATAGATAGCACAACATTTAACCTCCAAAGACTTTTAATATCTAAATCACAATCTGAGGACAAGTGAAATAATATTGCTGTGGGAGTAGAGAAAACCACTATAAATCTGTAACAATAGAAAGTGTGTACTCAGGAAAGGCTGAGGCTTCGGAATAAGCCGGATATCATTAAAGGGTAACAGCTATATTTGTAGAATAATTTTTAGTTTTAAAGATGTCTATATATACTTTTTCAGTAGGTGAAACAGATACTACCACTACAGCGACAATTTACCAGAAACAGCAAGTGCTATACTAAGAGCCATGCTAAACCACAATGATATACTCAGTTTCTTTGTTCTTACTAAACAAACTTGTAAAATATGCCATTTTAGGAACTATGTCAAAACAACAAACAACTCTAACACAAACACAATGATATTTATTATCAAACACAGCTACATGATTTTATTTCTAGCTTGAGAAAAAGAACATTTGTATCATTTTACCCAATAAACTCAAGGATTACCTAAACCTAATAGCCATTGTTATAGCTAAAATAAGTATCATTTATACTAGTGCCCACCTTCTCCATTTTAAGATGCACACACCCTGCTTTGCTTGACCATTTCTCCCCAATACTGGGGTGTACTATTAAGACTCATGCACAGTGTAGAAATCCAGTTCATGTCTACTCGAAAGGTCAGTTGGTCAGTCAAACACTGCCCTCTGACACACACCTGCATGTGATAGTCCATCATGCTTTGACCTGGCTTATCCCACTTACCTTTTCAAGTGCCATCTTGTACCAGAAGTCTTTGAATATTCTGGCAGTCATATTAAGTACGATTTCTTTCTTGATGTGATTTTAAAAGATCAAATCTACATATTATAGCTCTTGATTGGTTTCTTATTATTAGCTCTTGATTGGTTTCCAGCTTCTATGACCTTTTTTTCTCCATGACTCTTCCCCACCTCCATCCCCAGCAATCTCAGCCCACTACTAGTCTGTATAACCAACTTTGACATAGTTTAAGGGACTTTAACTCTGAACCAGCTTTGACTGGTGGATCCAGTTAGGAAAACAGAGCTTTAGTCTTATTCAGAGTACTGTATAATAGTGTGAATCCTATCTTGTTCATCTCCTTTGTACTGTAACCTCACAATTTTGCCAACAATCCTTCAAGAACAGGAGAAGTTACCAATTTCTAGTATACTACTACAGTCCTACTTAATGATGGCAAAAATGTTTTGCCTGTGTGGATTTATAGATATTACCTATATGCATTTTCTTTTGACATTTTAATTTTTAAAGGTTTTCCCAGTGTCTGGTAACCTAACATATTGGTTTTTAATGTGTTGTAGAGCCTGGGAATATATCAATCATAATGTAAGGAAACAAGGATCGTTACTAATAACAGTACCAAGTCTTGAAGATTCTCTCTCAGGCCTTCAGGTATGGAAGCCTCCTTTCAGCACTTTTGTTGTCAAAATTTTTCTGCTTTTCTTTTCTGGTAATTATTCTAGAAATATTTTATCTGAAAATAGTGGAGGTTGATAGAGAGAACAAGAAGACCTTAATGGATTAAGCACTGGTTTGTGGTGTGTTCACTGACCTCAGGAGTAATGAAATTGTCATTTTTATCTTGCTTCTCCACCCAATTTTTTTTTCAATCATGGAAGTAGAGTTTTAGGTTAACAAAAGTTATTGAATATTGTTTATTAGGAACTTAGAATACCCACATCATAATTTTGTCCCTTATAGCAAAAGGAACAAAGTTGTTCAAAGCTTCTATTGTCAAATAAGTAGACTGGAGGCTCATGTACTGTCCACAGTTTGACTTACAGGTTGGTTTGGAATCTTGCACAAGCCACTTCTTTGTTCCCCAGATTCTCTATATAAAATTAAGGCTTATGTTTAATAATAAGATTCAACCCAATAAGATAACTCTTGTGTGAAAGTTAATTAACATCTGGAAAGCTCTTTCAGATCCCTAGATGAAAGGTACTGTTGCATTTTTTAATAGAGTATTATTATTTCCATTGGTGGTGCTTTCCCTGCAGATAAACACTACTAAATTTAAGTATCCATTTCTTCCTTAAAAAAAAAAAATACTAAACTAAAAAATCATACATAATACCTTTTTAGGATTTCTACATCAACCATCTAAATCACAATAGTAATTCATGTTCGTTACAAGGGAAGTGATCCAGAGGTGAATAAAGAAAAGATGTAACTCTCCCCAATTTCCCCCCACCTCTTTCCCTTCTCATGAGATTCACTCCATGAGCAATGGGATCCAACCACACGTTTCCATTCTCATAAAAATGTACCTTTTAAAATATATGATCTCCAATCTATATTATAATTTCCACTCATATTGAAGTAATTCAGTGACTTTTCATATACCAAAATAATAGCTTTCACACCAAATACCTAAATCTGTTCAGATAGCAATTAGAAATTAATATTTTTGAGAGACCTTATAAATAAACTCTTGAATAACTTTATTGCTTTCCTATTTAAGGAATCTTCTTTAAACGGATATATCCAGTAGTGGCTCCAGAATTTCTGTGGTGTGGAGACTCAAGTTTGCAATGTGAGGGGAAGGCCTCGATGAAGGTTATGGAAGGAGATAAGCTCCTCAAGCAACCCCTTAGCACCATCACTGTGTATATATGAACAGTTTTTCTGTGTTCTCTGTTTATTCCTATTGTTGTTTTAGTCTTTTGTTTAAGATCAATGATTATCAAATTAATTTCATTGAAATAATTACTCTATTTTATATTTTATTTATTCTTTCAAGTCCCCAAATAAAAATAAAGTCCCTAAATCCACAAACCTTCCATATAGAAACACAACAGATTGTTCATGTGGCACTATGTAGAACTTAGTCCTGCCCATTGTCATAAAAATCTGAGTTTAATTACTTGATTAATGATAATTTCTTGAAATTCTGGAAAACAGGATCATTCCGAAATTTTAACATTTTTTTATAAATCTTTTTTTTTTTCAGACTAATATACAGTTAACTCCCTGGGTTGAAGAAGTACCACTGGACTATGATATATACCCAGAAAAGGATATTGACAGAGAAGCTCTTGAACAAATTCATTTATATAAAATTCTCTAATGCTAAAATAGTCCTATTTCAGTAATTTTTGACATGTTGAATATATTACAAAATAATGAAAAAACATAACCCCAATGCCCTAACATATTTTTTCTGTATATTCCTTTCTAGCCTTCATTCATATGCTTACATATTTGTAAACAGATGCATATATATATACACACACACAACTTTGTTCCGCTTGTATGATAATGTAATTAAAATATTTATATGAAAAATTTTGTTTTTCACCTGGTTTCTTTTATTGTTAGAAATATAAATATGTGTGTTTCTTTAGTCACTTACCCTGTAGGCCAAGTCTAGATAGGACCAGGAAAAAAAAAAAGACAAGAAATAGTTTCTATCAAAAGTCAAGTGTAGAGAGGAAGGGTAGGTTAAATTGTATCCCATTGTTACATCTCTATTCTATAAGATTCCTTGGACAGTACTTTACCATTAGAGGCTAGCTCAAGGACTGAACTAAAAAATAATTGCAATGGCTAGGAGAAAACTAAACTAGAAAGATAGCCTCCAAAATGTAAATAGAGGTTATATCTAGGTGGGAGCAATTACTGATGATTTTTTTCTTTTCTGTGCTTTTCTGTATTTCCCATTTTTTCCCATAATAATGTTTTTTTTAGGAGGTACCAGGGATTGAACCCAGGACCTCATACGTGGGAAGCAGACACTCAACCACTGAGCTACATCTGTTCACCAATGAGTTGGTTTTTGTTGTTTGTTTGTTTGTTTTTTAGGAGATACTGGGAATTGAACCTGAGACCTCATGCATAGGAAGCAGGCACTCAACCACTGACCTACATCCACTTCCCTATATTTATTTTTAAATCAAGGAAAGCAAAACTTTTTTTTTCTTTAGAATACACTGGAACAACAAAACTCTGAACCTGTAACTAGTTCCAAATTCTTTTTTTTAAAAAACAGAAAACCTAAAACTAAACTAAACCACATCTTGGAGTTACAGAACCTTTTGGAGATCTAACTTTTGAAAGAGATTTATCTAACATATTTTTCGTCATCACCTGCTTATGAAAAAGAATTGGCATGTGGCAGTATATTCTCAGTATATTCTAACCTTTAAAAGGAAATTATTGGATGTCACCAAAAATCAGAGTAGGGAACTTCAGGGCTCTCTCTCTCCCCAAAAGCAACAAATGAGCTGGCAAGAACTGTCAGAATTAACTTTTGCAGAACTTTAGAATCTAGTAAAAAGCTTAAAATGACTAGAGGAAGACTTGTTGAAGAAAAAAGCTGCTGTTTTGTGATAAGAGAGCACTGTGGCATTTAAGTTGCCCACCTACCATCCCAACACCCCAGATGAGCAGTGGCTGTGAGAACAGCAGCCCACACTTCTAGTGCAGATTGCTGGTGCTAGAGGGAGCAATACAGACCTTAAAGTGTGGTTATGGGTCTTGGACTATGGGCGGCTACCTAAGGACTGGATCAAAGGATTCTCTTTGTTTCACCTGACTCTGTTGCAGTTTGACATAGTTATAAATTCAAAAAATAGATATTGGATTATGTTTGTAATCTGGTCTGTACCTGGGTGTGCTTATGTTATGATTAGGGATTGATTGGACCACATCATTAGGGCGTTGAGTCCCCACCCCTTGGTGGGTGGGGATTCACAGATAAAAGGCATGGCAAAGGACAGAGTTGAGGGCTCAGGTTTTCTGGGTACCTCTGGGCTCAGCTCCTCTGTTTCCTCCACAAGGTCAGCTGAAGACTATGAGACTCTCTAGGCTTTGCCCCTTTCCACAAAGTCAGTTGTAGATGATCAGGCAAATGACTCAGTCTCTTTCCCCAGGGCTCCAGCTTAAGACTCCAGCATCAAACTTCAGCATCAAAACTCCAACATCAGAAACCCTCAACTCTGTCCCTTGTTGTGCCTTTTATCTGTGAATCCCCACCCACCAAGGGGCAGGGACTCAATGCCCTAATGACGTGGCCCAATTAAAGCCCTAATCATAACTCAATCAGGTCCAGGTACAGATCAGATTACAAACATAATCCAATATCTACTTTTGGAATTCATAATGATATCAAATGGCTACAGACACACAGAGAAAAGAAGCTGCCATTTTTGAGCCTGTCATGTGAGAAAGGACTGGAGGATCACCAGCAGCCGAAGCTCAAGCATGAAACTCCCAAAAGGCTGGGCCCCTGGAGCAGCTCAAGGCTGAAGAGATGAGCCATGAGCCTGATAGCCCACAGCTGAACTCAGGAAAAAAGCAGAGCAACTAAGACTGAGAGAGGAGATCCAGAAAGAGACAAGCCCTGTGCCTGGTTGCCCTTGAACTCCAGGAGACAGTAGATTTTGGAAGAGAAGGCAGGAACCTTGGCAGAGATCGGGCACCATTTCTGCCACATGGCAGGACAACAGGATCACCAGTGCTGACTTTGGTGAGAAAGCATCTCTGATGGTGCTCTGATTTGGACATTTCATGGCCTCAAAACTATAAGCTTTTACCCTAAATAAAATCCCCATTATAAAAGCCAACCCATTTCTGGTACTTTACATAGCTCTGTGGCAAACTAAGACACCAGTAGTAATGACATGGAAATTGAGGGAAAAGGAAGGAGTCAGGAAATGTTTAAGAAGGCTCATCATTTTGTTAGGGAGTATATAAATCCAGAAGAGAAAAGAATTTTTAAAAATTACACTTATGAAGAGATGTGAGAAAATCAGCAAGGCATTAAAGCAAATTTATTGTCAAACATAATAGCAAGAACTCCAGGGAAGCAGACTTGGCCCAGTGGTTAGGGCATCTGTCTACCACATGGGAGGTCCATGGTTCAAACCCCGGGCCTCCTTGACCCGTGTGGAGCTGGCCCATGCGCAGTGCTGATGGGTGCAAGGAGTGCCCTGCCACGCAGGGGTGTCCCCTGTGTAGGGGAAACCCATGCACAAGGAGTGCCCCGTAAGGAGAGCCGCCCAGTGCGAAAGAAAGTGCAGCCTGCCCAGGAATGGCACCGCACACACGGAGAGCTGACACAAGATGATGCAACAAAAAGAAACTGATTCCCGTGCTGCTGACAACAACAGAAGTGGACAAAGAAGAACACGCAGCAAATAGACACAGAGAACAGACAACTGGGGTGGGGGGGGGGGGGGAGGGAGGAGAGAAATAAATAAAAATAAATCTTTAAAAAAAAGAAGAAATCTACTGAATAGATTCTTAACAGCAACATAAAAGTAGTTAAATACTAAGTATATAGCCAGAAAAAGAAAGCCAAAAGGCAAAAATTAAGACAATAACTTAAACAGAAAGCTGTCAAGGGTGAAATGTGTGCGCCTGGCACACACACACAGGATAAACAAGGATATTAACGTTGAAAAGAAGGATTTGGATGGCACATAAAATAAACATGCCAAACATTTTTCATGTGTGTAAACAAAAATCTAGCTGAAAAGAAAATTTAAGGATTTCACTGGGGACATTTCTACTTCAGAGGAACCCATTCCCTGAATATTAATTAAACAGGTCTTAGAATCTGGACTTATGCTAATTTCCCTAGACTAGTCCAGATGTCTTAAGCAACTCAGCCACTTTAGGCCACAATTTCTCTACCATAAAATGAGAAGTTAACCAATGTTTGCTAACCACAAGTTTCACAGGAATATAGAATGCATTAACTGAAAAAACATGTATATATTTTGAAATACACACATGGAAAACCAAATAGGAAACAAACCAGAATTGTTTTTAGTCTTTTTTTCTGAAGAAATGTTCGAGGCAAATTGGTAAACACAATAATCATACTCATTTCAAAGAGTATTAAAATTCGTGTTGCTCTTTGCCAGCTTCACTTGGTTCCGTTCTCCAGAACTTGTTGGTTTTATCAAATTTCTACTTTCTTGGGAAACGGACTTTGGCCCAGTGGTTAGGGCGTCTGTCTACCATATGGGAGGTCCGCGGTTCAAACCCCAGGCCTCCTTGACCCGTGTGGAGCTGGCCATGCGCAGCGCTGATGCGCGCAAGGAGTGCCTTGCCACGCAAGGGTGTCCCCCGCGTGGGGGAGCCCCACGCGCAAGGAGTGCGCCCGTGAGGAGAGCCGCCCAGCGCGAAAAGAAAGAGCAGCCTGCCCAGGAATGGCGCCGCCCACACTTCCCGTGCCGCTGACGACAACAGAAGCAGACAAAGAAACAAGACACAGCAAATAGACACCAAGAACAGACAACCAAGGGAGGGGGGGAATTAAATAAATAAATAAATCTTTAAAAATAAATAAATAAAAATTTTAAAAAAATTAAAAATTTTCTACTTTCTTTGTTGGAGATGAGAAGTTGAAAAGACATGCCCAACATGTAATAATTTCCTAGGAATAAACTGAATATGGATTAATTAAAATGTAATCTTGAAGACTAAAAGGATAAAAAAAAAGTATGAAAAAAATCTCAACTGAATATAAAGAGAGAAAAAGATGCAGACTATGAAATCAGTTGTTAAGCAAGTTCTGTTCAAATACTTACCTAAACCAAAGATAGACTCTTAGGCCAGGAAAGTGACATATATTTAAGTCCTGAGCCCTCAAGGAAGATTTTCAGGGAAGAAATAGCTAAAATTTATTGATATATTTTTGTACTGGACACATTAGCTTCCCCCCTCCCCCGCCCCAAGACGGCTCCCTTGTCTGTTTGCTTTTTTCTTTTTGCTCATTATCTGTTTGCTTTTTCTTTAGGAGGCATGAAACTGAACCCAGGACCTCCCATGTGGGGGGCAGGTGCTCAACTGCTTGAGCCACATCTGCTCCCTGCTCATTTTTTTGTTTTTAAGATTTATTTTATTTATTTATTTCTACCCACTTCGCTCATTGTTTGCACTCTCTGTCTGCTTGTCTTCTTTTCAGGAGGCACTGGGAACAAAACCTAGGACTTGCCATGTTGGAGGGAGGCGCCCAATGGCTTTAGCTACCTCCACTCCCCTCATTTGTTTGTTTGTTTTAAAGATTTATTTTATTTATTTCTCTTCCCCCTCTCCCCCTGTTGTCTGCTCTCTGTGTCCATTCGCTGTGTGTTCTTCTGCGTCTGCTTGCATTATCAGGTGGCACTGGGAATCTGCATCTCTTTTTTGTTGCGTCATCTTGCTGCATCACCTCTCCATGTGCAGCGCCACACCTGAGCAGGCTGCGCTTTTTTTCACGTGGGACAGTTCTCGTGGGGCGCACACTTTGCACGTGGGGCACCCCTATGCAGGGGTGCCTCTGGGTGGCACGGCACTCCTTGCACACAGCAGCACTGCACATGGGCCTGCTTACCACACCGGTCAGGAGGACCTGGGGATCAAACCCTGGACCCTCCATACAGTAGACAGAATGCTCTGTCAGTTGAGCCATGTCTGCTTCCCTCATTTGTGGTTTTTTTTTTTTTTTTGCTCATTATCTGTTGTTTTTACTCTTTGTCTTGATTGTTGTTTTTTGTTTGTTTTTTCTCGTTGTCTGCTCATTGCTTTTGCTCATTGTCTGCGCATTGTTTGTGTTTTTTAGGAGGCCCTGGGAACAGAACCCAGGACCCCCCATGTGGGAGGTGGGCTCTCAACTGCTTGAGCCATATCTGCTCCCCACGTTTTTTGTTGTTTATTTAAAAAGATTTATTTGCCACCACCCCCCTCCGTTGTTTTGCACTTGCTGTCTGCTTTCTGTGTCTATTCACTGTGTGTTCTTCTCCGTCTGCTTGTCCTCTCTTTAGGAGGCACTGGGAAGCAATCCTAGGACCTTCCAAAGTGGGAGAGAGGTGCTCAATCTTTTGCATCACGTCAGCTCCCTGGTCTGCTGCGTCTCTTATTCTCACTCCTCTGTGTCTCTTTGTGTAACATTGATCAGAATAAAAAGAAATGAAGTACTGATACATGCTAAAACATGGATGAATCTTGAAAATATGCTAAATGAAAGAAGTCACAGAAGATCATATTTCTATGATTCTATTTATATGAAATGTCCAGAATAGTAATATAAAGTATATTAGTGCTACTGCTAATAGGTACAGGGTTTTTGGGGAAGGGGGGGATAAAAATATTGTAAAATTAGATTATGGTGATATTTGCACACCTCTGTGAGTATACTAAAAGCTATTGAATTGTACACTTTAAATGGGTGACTTGTACATTGTATAGTGAGGGAGACAGGGGAAAAAAGTACCTGTGGTTGTAAACAATATCTCTGGCATTATCCTTGTAACATTTGGTTATTTAGTACTATTTAGTATTTATATTGTTAAAACATAAAATGAAAACATTATCTGAACACGTACATGCTTGATTTTCAGGAAGCAAAGAATCTTATTTTAAATTATGCTAATTTCCATCAGTAGGGTAAACGTCTAAATGAACATCCTTGTCTGTCCCCAGTCTTGGGGGAAAAACATTCAGTCTTTCATCTGTAAGTATGATGTTAGCTCTAGGTTTTGTGCTGGACTTCTTGTATCCCATTAGATCATTTGAGCTTTGTTCTGGGATGAAGTTATGTTCTTTGGAAACAGTTTAATCTTTTCAAGGCTTACTTTGAAGCTTTGTTAGGTGGGTCCAGAACAGCCTTTAGTCTAGGGATCATTTGGCCCAATTACTGAGTATCTCTGAGTACTTTACTCAATACCCTGTGTATAGGAGGTCTTTCTACTCTATCTGATGGGAACACAAACTATTCCTTGCCTTGTGTGAGTCCAAGTTTTATCCTGTTTGCTCTTTTTCAATGGTTCTTTCTTTCTTCAGTCTAGGTAATTTTCTCACATATATGTACCAATCAGTACTCAGCTGAAGACTGAAGGGGAATCCTCCACAGCTTTTCTTTTTTGAACCTCTCTCCTCTGGTTTTCACCCTTCAAATTCTGACTCCTCTGCCTCCCAGATCTTCAAACTCTGTTTCCTGGACTCAGAGAAGTAGCCTAGCTCTGTCTAAGGCCCGCCCCTCTGTGCTGCTGCCTGGAAACTCCCCTGCTGTCAGGGCAATCATAGACTCACTTCTTGGGTCCTTCTCTAACAATCACTGCCCTTTGCTGCTTGTTCTCTGATATATGAAAACTACTGCTTCCTAAATTTTGTCCAGTTTTTCCATTGTTTTAGGTGGGAGGTTAATTCTGGTCCCATTTACACCATCCTGGCTGGTAGCACAAGTCATCCCATAATTTTAATTCCCTAATATTTTCTTAGTTAAATAGACAATCCAAATGTTGCCTGAGGCCATGTATTAGTCAGCCAGAGGGGTGGTAAAGCAAAATACCAGAAATCAGTCGGCTTTTATAAAGGGTATTTATTTCGGGTAAAAAAATCACAGTTGCAACGCCCTAAAGAGTTCAACTCAAGGTTGTTTTCTCACCAAAGTCAATTGCCACGTGTTTAAGGAAGATGGCGGGCAATCTCTGTGAGGGTTCAGCCTTCTCTCAGCTACAGGCTGGCATAGGGCTTGCTTCTTTTCCAGCTCAGTGGCAAACTCTGAGGCAAATGGCTCATCTCTCTTCCCGGGTTGTAAGATCAAAGTTCTCTCCTCTGCTGTGTCTATGTCCCTGTGTCTTCCTGAGTGAGTTCCTGTTTATATCAGCCCACCAAGGGGGCAGGGACTAAACTCTGAGTCATGCCCTACTGACATGGTTGAATCAAAAGCCCTAAATTTATTTAATCAAGTAAACTTAAGACCTTTGAATTTAATATAATCAAAGGGTATCATACCAGAAGAACAGATCAGTTTACAAATATCCTTCTCTTTTTGGGGTTCATAAATAATCTCAAACTACCACAGGTCATATTTTGCGTTAAAATTTTTTAAATCATTTTGCATGATGGAGGAAGCTAAAAAAACAAAAAAAAAGTGGGAGGGAAAAACGACCTAAAATGAACAATCTGAGAAATGAGAAATCATGATAATTTGCCTAAATATAGTACTAGCTAATAATTAAGAAACTTAGGTAATCCTCAAAATCTTTTAGAAAATGTGAAAAAATTCTTTTAATCATTTAAACTAATTGTAAGACTAATAACATGCTGAAAACCCACCCTTTCATTGCAATTTTCTCTAATATAAGAAATTTACTCATAAGTGTGGGAGAAATTGAGCATAAAACTTAATTTTCAAGTGGCCAGTTTTTATTATAATGGGGCAAAAAATAAGTAGTATCACTTTCCAGTTACAAGTTGCAGAATGACAAAACAGAGAAGGCAACTCAGACTAAATTATTTAAAAAGAGAGCTTTCAAAGTGAAATAAGAAACATATTTTCCCCTGGGAGTATTTAAATAAAAAATCACCTCAGTTGAGTTAGATCACATTTTCCAAACATATAAATAACCACCTTTGGGCTGACAAGGGGCATGGAAATTTTCAAACACATAATTTTCATATAAAGTTAGGTGCAACTGAAAAGGAATTCCAATGCAGCAACCCCTCTGGTAGACTTCTTGGATCCTGATTATCCAAGGGCTGTCTCCTCTGTAGCTGGTCAAATGGATGAAATATGCCCAGAGGGTTGCCTCTAACAAAAAGAAAGGCATGATAGAATTGTTACTATGTAAAGTGCCAATAGGCTGGGAATGTAGTTATCCTCCACATCTAAGAACAAAGCATCTTCTCCTCCTTATTTTGAGGCTAAGTGGAATGATTACCAAGCTGATTGAATATGGTTTCCTAATACAGCATAATAATGTTTCCCAAATATTTTAATCCTACTAATTAAAAAACATGTACAGAATTCTCAACAGTTATAATTTATCTGATCCTGTAATCTTACGCGGCTCTTGAGAGCAACTAGTTTACCCCATGTGGTATGTTCAGAATAATCAAATATAGGCGTTTTAATTAATGGTTCAAGGTATTATCTGAAACAGCCACACTTCTAAGAGCAGTGATTTCAGAGGGCCAGAATGTTTCACTCTCTTCCCCTGTTATACAGATGAGATATGCTCTGGTTTGCAGCACATATCTGAGGTTTTATGTGCTAACTTGTCCAATGTTTGTGGATGTGACTGATTCCCAAGGTTTGTTTATAGAAAAGGCAAAATATTTTATGATTTTAGCAAAAGGTCCTGAAGATAATTTTTTTAACTTGTTTTAGTCATTTGCATTGAATTGTTTGAAAATCCATGTTGTTTCTTTATTAAAGTTTCAGAGGACTTTATAGCTTCTTAAAGATGTAAATTACTTAATAGTAACTGCTATAAGTTTACATTTCTGCCAGCTGCAACCGTGGTTGAGAAAGGGCCTACTCTTCTCAGCATACGCCCTCAACTCTATTGAATGTGAACAGGTATTTTAGCTGAACAAAAGCTTCAAAATCACCCTTTCTTTGTGCTGCTGGAGATGAAAGCAGCATATTGGATGAGGGCACATTCCAGATATATTTCTTGACTTCCTTTCTGTATTGACTCAATATAAAAGTGATTTTATATTTCGGTGTCTAGTTTCTTCGCCTCTGAAATATGGCCACGCTTGCTCTGTTACCTTTCAAGTGATAATGAGATGATAAACATGGGCAAAACCCCAATGCACAGAGAAGTAGTAGCTGCTTTCTGGTTAATACACTATTTCTAATATATTCACATGATTGCATAAGTAAAATATCAGTTGAGAGATTAGTTATCTGACTCACAAATTGCCTATTATTAACAACTCACTCTGATAACTGCTATAACTATAAAGAGCAAGGCAATACTAGAATACTGGTGATAGACTGGATGAAGTTTTTCAATAAGAAAATCTCTTTAAAGGAAAAATTAGTATATGACCTGAACTAAGAGGATTAAATCCTCATATGCTAAAACATATGGTCATGGATAGTCCTATAAAAGTCCTATAAAAGGACCATCTGCTCTATTCCATGATCTTCAGAAAAGACAATATCTCCTGGACTTGAAAGGTATATTTATCTGTACTTAAATATATTTAAGCATTGTAAATGGTATGCATGATAACTGAAGAAAATATGGAAATATAGAAAAGTGTGGGAAGCGGATGTGGCCCAACAGATAGGGTGCCCGCCTACCACATGGGAGGTCCAAGGTTCAAACCCAGGGCCTCCTTGACCCATGTGGAGCTGGCCCACACGCAATGCTGATGTGCACAAGGAGTGCTGTGACACGCAGGGGTGTGCCCGTGTAGGGGAGCCCCATGTGCAAGGAGTGCGCGCTGTAAGGAAAGCCGCCCAGTGCAAAAAATGTGCAGCCTGCCCAGGAATGGCATTGCACACATGGAGAGCTGATGCAGCAAGGTGATGCAACAAAACAAGACACAGATTCCACGTGCCACTAACAAGAATACAAGCGGGGGAAGCAGACTTGGCCCAATGAATAGGGCGTCCATCTGCCACATGGGAGGTCCGCAGTTCAAACCCGAGGCCTCCTTGACCCGTGTGGAGCTGGCCCATGCGCAGTGCTGATGCGCGCAAGGAGTGCCCTGCCACTGAGGGGAGCCCCATGCACAAGGAATGTGCCCCGTAAGGAGAGCTGCCCAGCACCAAAGAAAGTGCAGCCTGCCCAGGAATGGTGCTGCACACATGGAGAGCTGACGCAGCAAGATGATGAAACAGAAAGAAACACAGATTCCCAGTGCCGCTGATAAGGATAGTAGCAGTCACAGAAGAACACACAGTGAATGAACACAGAGAGCAAACAACTGGGGGGTGGGGATGGGGAAAGAAATAAAAAATAAATCTTAAAAAAAAAAAGAAAAGTATAATGATGATGCAAATGTAAGAATATTTCATAATCCTGCCATCCAACCATAAGAAATGTTAATATTTTTGTTCTTTTATTATAAAATCAACATAAGCCCACTGTTTAAAAAAGAAGTCAAATACAAAAATACATAAAGTAGGGGAGTGGGTGTAGCTCAGAGGTTGAGCACATGCTTCCCACATACAAGGTCCCAGGTTTGATCCTACTATCTTCTAAAAAATAAAGAAAAACATAGAGTACACTTTATGTGTCTGGCACATAGTTGCACAAAACTTTGTTGGAAAAAGGAAAGAAAAAAATGAGCAAATGTAAAAATAAAGGTGCCTAAAGGAAACTATTGGGATACAATTCTCCCTGGATCTCTGCTGTTTCTACATGTCTTGTGAATGGGAAGTGACAGCTTTTGCTCCCAACCATCTTTTCAATTATGTTTGATTAGTGAAGAGCTTTGGAATTTAGAGGCAGTATCTCCTGCCAAGCCAGAGGACCCAACTAAGCCATGCCCAGATTCCTTACCCATAGAAATTGAGAGATATATTATTATTATTTTAAGGGACTAAGTTTTGGGATAATTTGTTAAACAATAACAGATAACTAATACAGATACTGTTTGATAAATGTTAACTTATACCCAACTCAAATTTAAGACAATTAAAGAAGAAATTAATATCCATCTGAGACTTATTTACCCAGTGAACATAGTTATTGCCCAGTAAAACCTCAGCTACTTGTCAAGTGATTGTGTCACGAACTTGCTCCTGGGTTTAAAAAATTACTCTTACACAAGGATGCCCACTGTCACCATTATTATTCAGTATTGTGCTAGAGGTTCTAACTAGAGTAATTAGGTTACATAAAGAAATAAGGAGGAAGTAAAACTTTCACTATTTGCTGATGATATGATCCTATATCTAGAATCTCCTGAAAAATCCACAACAAAACTACTAGAGCTAATAGACGAGGTCAGCAAAGCAGCAGGATACAAGATTAATATGCAAAAATCAATAGCATTTTTATACACTACTGATGTGCAATCTGAGGAAAAAATTGGGGAAAAATTCCATTTATAACAGTAATTAAAACAATCAAATATTTAGGAAAAAACAAGTACATAAAGGACCTGTATTCAGAAAACTACAAAATATTGCTGAAAGAAACCAATATGACTTACCTAAATGGAAGGACATTCTGTGTTCATGCATTGGGAGACTATATATCATTAAGGTGTCAATTCTACCCAAACTGATTTATAGAACCAATGCAATTCCAATAAAAATCCAACAGTGGAAAACCACTTATCAGATTTATTTGGAAGAGCAAAGGGCTCTGAATAGCTAAAAAGATCCTTAAAAAGAACAAAGTTGGAGGATTCTCACTTCTTAACTTTAAAGCATATTACTTAGTCACAGTAGTAAAAACAGTATGGCACTGGCATAAAGACAGACACATTGACCAATGGAACAGAATCAAGAACTCGAAAATAGAACCTCACATCTACAATCAAGTGATTTTTGAAAAGGTGGTCAAGCCTTCCCGGCTGGACCAGAACAACCTATTCAACAAATGGTGCTGGAAGAACTGGAAATCCATATCCAAAAGGAAGAAAGAAGACCCTTGTTTCACACCTTACACAAAAATTAACTCAACATCAATCTTGAGAGAGTGTGACAAAAGGAATGTTTGCTCAAGGTAAAACTGTGGGTTTCTGGCACTTGAGCTGGGAGCTGTGGGAAGGCTAAACCCTTCTCCTAGGGCTGCTAGTCACAGCATTCCCTGAACACTGTTGGTCACACGGCAGCACCCGCCTTTCCCAAGCCTGAATTCCCCTAAGCCCACGTTCCCTGAACCCAGCATTCCCTGAACTCTGGCATTCCCCTAGCCCACTGGTCTCAGACAAACTCCGAGAATGCGAGGGTTCTGGTGAGGGGGTGCACAGGGGCCCGAGGATTGCAGGTTCAATTGTCTGGTCCCCCCTTTTTTTGAACTTGGAAGAGCATGTCAGCTGGCTTGGGGAGAGGCTAGGAAAAGAGAAGAGGTGAATCTGCTGAAAGAGCCTGATTTATCTAAACACCCTGGAATAGGGAGAGATGGTCTGGGAAAAGGTGGAGTCAGGCAATTAAATAGTCCTGTGCAACACACCTAAGGGAGGGGGACAGTAGGATGTGCTTGGCAGGCTTCCAATAGCATATTCAGGGTTCCCAGGAAGGTGTGGGTGCTCTCTCTCAAGAGACTAAGAGTCATCCTTTTCTGTGGTGAGTTAGTTCACCAGGGTCCCATTTGAATCTCAGAGGGGAGCTCTCACACAGGCTTCCTGCTGCCCTGGGAGAGAGAGAAGTGAGGAAGGGAGAAGGGCGGAAGGATAAACTCCTAATCAGTTTATTCAATTGCAAAGAGGACTCCTTGCTTGAGGCCTTGTCTGGTCTTTTTTGTATGTTTGTTTTCTTGTCTTTCCTTCCTCTTTATCCCCCACTATCCTTTTTTTTTTTTCCCCTCTCTTTTTCTTTTCTTCTTTTTTTCTATTAGGTGCTGCAGGCAGGGTTTCTTATTTGCTGTGCTTCCTCATCCTCAATTTCCTCTTTTCTGTATGTACTGATTTTGGCTACCAATTCTATCCCCTTTCCTTTCTATCTTTCTATCTTCCATCTTCTGTCTGTTTCTCTTACATTCCACCTCTCTTTGTTTAGCCCCCAGTTTTTCTGTCTTTTTATTTCTAACACCTCTATTCTGTTTTCTATCTTTTATTCACTCTTTATATTATTGTCCTTTCTTTTCTCTTTCCATCTCTCCTGACTACATTGGCCTTCTAATCCATTCTATATTCTTCTCCATATTCAGTTTACCATCTCAATGTTGGTACTCCACTTTCTTATTGTTATAACTCTACACTGCTTGCATGAGTTTAATATTCATTCTCCTAGGTCTCACATGGTTCTTCTGCTAACATTTACTATCAATACTATTATACTCTTTCTTTTATTACCTCTTTTGCTTTCCCTGGCCCTAATATTTTCCTCCAAGGGAACTTGGCCAACAACAAGGAAATAGAATAAGAAGAACAAAGTGTCAAAGAGAAGATTTAACACACACACAAAAAAGCACCTAAATAAAACCCGAGACTAGATGGAGAATCTAATCAACTGAACAAACCCATCAAGATAAAATGACCAGACAGCAACAAAAAAACTATAAACCATACCAATACTCAGGAAAACACGGCCCAGTCCAATGAACAAACTAAAAACCAGGAAGAGGAGTAGAAAATCAAATGACTAATCAAAGCTCTCAAAACAAATACCATGGGCCAATTTAATTATGTAAAGAAGAGATTAAGGATATTAAGAAAACACTTGGGAAGCATACAAAAGAAATGGTAAACTAAACAGAAAGATAACAGGTATGATGGTGATGAACCGCACAAAACAAGAAATCAAAAATATACTCTCAGGAAATGACAGCAGATTTGAAGAGGCAGAGGAAAGAATTAGTGATGTGGACAACAGTACATCTGAAATCAAACAGATAATAGAATTAATCGATAAAAAGATAGAAAAAAACAGCAGAGACTTAGGGATCTGAATGACAACACAAAATGTACAAACATTCACATTATAGGCATCCCAGAAGGAGAAGAGATGGGAAAGGGGACAGAAGGGGTGTTGGAGGAAATAATGGCTGAAAACTTCCCAAACCTATTGAGGGAAATGGATGTACAAGTCCAGGAAACACAACACACCCCAAACAGCATAAATCCCAACAGGCCTACTGCAAGACATATACTTGTCAAATTATCCAATGCTCAAAACAAAGAGAAAATACTGAAGGCAGCAAGAGAAAAGAGAACCATCACATACAAGGGAAGCTCAATAAGATTAAGTGCTGATTTCTCATCTGAAACCATGGAGGCAAGAAGGCAGTGGTATGACATAGTCAAGATACTAAAAGAAAAAAATTTCCAGGCAAGAATACTCTATCCAGGAAAGCTGGCATTCAAGAATGACAGAGAATTCAAAATATTCACAGATAAACAGAAACGAAAGAGTATGCCAACAAGAAAACTGCCCTTCAAGAAATATTAAAGGAAGTTCTGCAGGAGGAAAGAAAAAAACAGGAGAGACAGATTTGGAGAAGAGTGTGAGAACAAGTAAAAAGACAAAAAGAGAAAAAAAATAACAAATTACATACACAAATCCAAAGAAAATATGGCTAATTCCTTGAGAGTAATAACACTGAATGCCAATAGATTAAACTTACCTGTCAAGAGACACAGATTGGAAGAGTGGGTAAGGAAATATGACCCATCTTTATGCTGTCTACAAGAAACCCATCTTAGACTCAGGGATTGAAGGAGGTTGAAAGTGAACAGCTGGAAAATAATCTTATAAGCAATCAATAACCAAAAAAGGACAGGAGTAGCTATATTAATAACAGACAAAATAGACTTTAAATGTAAAACTATTGTGAGAGACAAAGATGGACACTATATATTAGTAAAAGGGGTAATTTTTCAAGAAGGAAGAACAATCATAAACATTTATGTTCCTATCCAGGGTGCTTCCAAATATGTGAGGCAAACACTGAAAAATCTAAGTGAAGGAATAGATGCCTCTATAGTTATAGTGGGGGACTTTAATACACCACTATCACCTTTGGACAGAACATCTCAACAGAGAATCAATAAAGAAACAAAGACTTTGAGCAATATATTAGAGGAGCTGGATCTAATAGACATATACAGAACATAACACCCAAATACAGCAGGATATACATTCTTCTCAAGTGCACATGGATTATTCTCCAAGACAGATCACATACTAAGCCACAGAGAAAATACCAGTGAATTCAGAAAGATTGAAATCATACAAAATAATTTCTCTGACCACAGTGGAATGAAGCTGGAAATCTGCAAGGGCCAGAGACCCAGATTAGACACCAAGATATAGAAGTTAAGCAACACACTCTTAGACAAACAGTGGGTCAAGGAGGTAATCTCAAAAGAAATCAATAACTACCTTGAAACTAATGAAAATGACAACACAACATATCAAAACTTATGGGATGCAACAAAAGCTATACTGAGGGGGAAATTCATAGCCATAAATTCATACATCAAAAAATAAGAAAGAGCTAAAATTGAAGACTTAACTGCACACTTGGAGAAATTAGTAAAAAAAACTACAAACTAACCCCGAAGGAAGAAGAAAGAAAGAAATAACAAAGATCAGAGCAGAACTAAATGAAATAGAAAATAAGAAAACACTAGAAAAAATAAACAAAACAAAGAGCTGGTTCTTTGAGAAGATCAATAAAATTGACAAACCCTTAGCTAGACTAACAAAGAATAAGAGAGAGAAGATGCGAATACACAAAATAAGAAATGAGAACCACTGGCCCCACAGAAATAAAGACTATCATAAAAGAATACTTTGAAAAACTATATGCCAACAAAAGGACAATTTAGAGGAAATGGATAAATTCCTAGAAACACATAGCAGCTTACATTGATGAAAGAAGAAACTGATGATCTCAACAAACCAATCACAAGTAAAGAGATAGAATTACTCATTAAAAACCTCCCATCTGGTCCACGGTTCAAACCCCAGGCCTCTTTGACCCGTGTGGAGCTGGCCCATGCTCAGTGCTGATGCATGCAAGTTGTGCCGTTCCATGCAGGGGTATCCCCTGCGTGGAGTGCACCCCATAAGGAGAGACGCCCAGCGTGAAAGACAGTGCAGCCTGCCTAAGAATGGCACCTCCAACACGGAGAGCTGATACAATAAGATGACACAACAAAAAGAAACACAGATTCCCGTGCCGCTGACAACAACAGAAGTGGACAAAGAAGACGACGCAGCAAATAGACACACAGAACAGACAACTGGGGTGGGATGGGGAGGAAGGGGAGAGAATAAATAAATAAATCTTAAAAAAAAATAGTAAAACCTCATGTAAAACATGAATTTGGGTGATATTGCATATATAAGACTGTTTTTACAAAATATAAATACAAATATAACTAGAGAGAAGGAAAAGAATAGTAACTATGTAGGCAGGCGAAGCATAGAAAGATTGAGAGGTGATGAGTTTGGTTTGTTTGGTTTTTGTTTATTATTATTATTGGAATAATGAAAATGCTCTAAGAATGATTGAAGTGATGAATGCACAAATATGTGATTACACTGAATACCATTCATTGCACAGTTTGGATAGATTTATGCTTTATTAATATGCATCAATAAAATCGATGTTAAAAAATTACAGGGAAGTGGACTTGGCCCAATGGATAGGGCGTCTGCCTACCACATGGGAGGTCCGCTGTTCAAGCCCAGGGGCCTTCTTGACCCATGTGGAGCTGGCCCATGTGCAGTGCTGATGTGCACAAGGAGTGCCCTGCCACGCAGGGGTGTCCCCCGTGTAGGGGAGCCCCACATGCAAGGAGTGCGCCCCATAAGGAGAGCCGCCCAGCGCGAAAGAAAGTGCAGCCTGCCCAAGAATGGCACAGCACACAGGGAGAGCTGACGCAGCAAGATGACGCAACAAAAGAAACACAGATTCCCTGTGCCGCTGATAAGGATAGACACGGTCACAGAAGAACACACAGGAAATGGACACAGCAGACAACTGCGGGGTGGGGGGGGGCGGGGAGGGAAGAGAAATAAATAATAAATAAATCTTAAAGAAAAAATTACTCTTGCAGAACTGTCATTTCCAGTCATACTTTTCCATTTAAAATCTTTGAGGTTCTATTTTTACGAGTCACAGGTATTTTTCCATATATGAGAAATAATAAACTCCTAGCTCTGTAGTAACTATTGTCAATTCCAGAGAGAAGTACTCTTTAGTATAAATTATCAAACCTGTGGATTTGAATACATCTGCCTATTTAATTAAACAATCACTATTTTGTGGATGCTCAATTGGAGAAAAAAATTGACAATTCTCAAAAAAGAAGTTAATTTAAGAAATTATTCTTAAGCTACTGAGGACAGAGTAGTTATTCTTTAAAATCTACAGGCATGTTTTATACACTCTTTGGTATATATTATATACAAAAAGGGTTAAGGGAAACGGACTTGGCCCAGTGGTTAGGGCATCCGTCTACCACATGGGAGGTCCACGGTTCAAACCCCGGGCCTCGTTGACCCGTGTGGAGCTGGCCCATGCGCAGTGCTGATGCACGCAAGGAGTGCCGTGCCACGCAGGGGTGTCCCCCACGTAGGGGAGCCCCACGCGCAAGGAGTGCGCCCGTAAGGAGAGCTGCCCAGCGTGAAAGAAAGTGCAGCCTGCCCAGGAATGGCGCCGCCCACACTTCCCGTGCCGCTGACGACAACAGAAGCGGACAAAGAAAAAAGATGCAGCAAATAGACACAGAGAACAGACAATTGGGGGGGGGGGGGGCCTTAAATAAATAAATCTTAAAAAAAAAAAAGGGGTTAAATAATCAAACAAGCTTTCGGCCTTGTTCTAATACTGAAGACTTTGGTAAAAGATACAGTTTTTAAAGGGTGCATAAAATTGAATGCCACCTATTTACCAAAAATCAGTTACTCAGGTCCTCCAGTTAATTAATCCTTTAGTTACAGGTTATAAAGGGTGAAAAAATAAACATTAAAGAGAAGCCTACAAAATCAGAAAAAGAGAAATCATGCCTTCTGAAAAGTTGCCTCTTTTTTCCTCCTCTGTAGGCTTAACCAACTACCCACATGGCTTAATGCACAGACCTTTCTCAAATGCTTAGGAAGAACCCCAAGGTTTACCTTTGACACTGGTATTATGAACCCCACTCTGCATTTATTGCTCATTTCTGAGTTTTAACTATTACTATTAATATCTAGTTCCATCATTCAGTGAACTGGTTAATACATCCTACCACTTTAAAGTTTGGAGTAAATTAAACTTGCAACTTTGTTGAGAAATCTTTTTTTTTTAAAGAACCAGATGCCTTATAGAACTTTTGTTTATGGAGTTTTTATTGTGAATTCAATGCCATTTATTTTTTTTCTATGTCAATACTTCCGTATTTTTTCATTCATTCAGCAAATATTTCTAGACCTTTTACTATATATCTGGAACTGTTTGGGATAGGAATGTAGCAGTGAACAAGACAGTCAAGCTCATAATTTTTATGGAATATACATTCTACTTAGGGGAGAGGATAGAATGTTGGGCAAGTAAAATAAATCACCAACTGAAATTTCGCTTAAGAGAATATTTTTTTTCAGTAGCATATGACCTAAGGCATCAAGGAATTGCTGTCTATCTATAAATTACTTTATCTCTATCTCCCCGTATAGGTTTATAATAAAGTGACGATATACTCATGTTCCTCTTTTTATGTGTGTCTCTTTTGGTTTAACAGGTTAAACCACACATCTGTGACATCTATATATCTATATATATAATCAACATCTTACATAGCAGCTTTGAAATTTCTCAATGATATGTTACACTACACTGAAAATAAAAAATTGGACACTTAGTATCATATTCATCAAAACAGGAAAGGATTAACCCTCATAGATTTACCAAATCAAAGTTAATGCCTCTTAGTTGTTTCTTTTTTTTTTTTTTCCTTTAATAAAAATTCTATAGGTTACAATGACATACAAAAAGAAACTATCTTTGGGTAACATGATCTTTAGGTCCATGAATATTTAATGAAAACAAAGGAATTATTTATCACCTTAGAAGGTGGGAAGATACAGGGGAGGAAACACCAATACTCTCCACCTGTAGTAGACTGCTCATACTGTATGAAGGTATTCAGCAAAAGGACGCTGAAGATGAAAAGGACTGCCTACAGCTTTACTCCTCTTTGATCTACTTATTGCACCTCACATGACAAGGGTGTGGCACCACCTCAAACACAACTTGTCCTTCCTCACTCAAACACCGACCTGGCAGGGTAAAGTGGATGGAGCACAGAGTCTCCTTCCTGGTAAGGCCTGCCAATGAAGAAAATCTTTGTTGCGTAACTTCCTGCATCTTCAAAACAAATAAAGCCTTCAAGTAAGAGATATTGTCACCACTAGAAAACTTCCATGCATTGGAATAGGAGATTGTCATATATTGCTACGGGGACATGTCATGAAAGCCTTAAAAATGTTTAAATGCCTTGACTGAGCAACTGCATTTCTAGGACTCGAGAAAATAATCTGAGATTTGAAAAATTATTTTGTATCATAGGTCCTACAATGTTATTAATATTTATAATAGGGAAAAATTGGGGAAAAAAAAAAGAAAAACTAAATGTCCAGTCGCTGGGGATTAAATACAGTGCATCCGTATTCTGGAACTAACAATCAAGTATAGAAGAACCTTTCAGGATATGAGTAAATATTCACAATATATTGGTAGCTTAAAAAATGAGGTTATAAGGTATTGCACTGAATAAGATCCTAATTTTGTAAACATATGTATAAATGCATACATTATATATTATATTATATGAATATATTAAATATATTAAATATATTAAATATATTAAATAAAATATGAATATATTAAAAGGATATATATACCAAAATGTTAACAACGATTATCTC
Organism: Dasypus novemcinctus; assembly: GCF_030445035.2. Lineage (NCBI taxonomy): Eukaryota > Metazoa > Chordata > Mammalia > Cingulata > Dasypodidae > Dasypus > Dasypus novemcinctus. The sequence goes on from NC_080675.1 coordinate 80,063,712, forward strand.
AGGGTTGAGTTGTTCTCCCTCCATCCCTCCCTCCCTTCCTTTCCTCCTTCTTTTCTCTGTTTTCCAACTTTTTTTTCAAACCCTTAAAAATAAAAAGCTGATATTCCTTTTGTTGTTAAAGAAAAGAACAGGGAAGCGGATGTGGCGCAAGCGATTGGGCTCCTGTCTACCATAAGGGAGGTCCAGGGTTAGTTTCCCAGGGCCTACTGATGAAGGCAAGCTGGCCTGTGCGGTGAGCTGGCCTGAGTGGAGAGCTAACCCATGCAGAGTGCTGGCCCATGCAGTGAGCTGGCCAAAGCGGACAGCTGGCGCAGCAAGGTGATGCAACAAAAAGAGACACAGAGGAGAGACAATAAGAGACACAGACCAGGGAGCTGAGGTGGCACAAGAGATTGAGCACTTCTCTCCCACTCCAGAAGGTCCCAGGATTGGTTCCCAGTGCCACCTAAAGAGAAGACAAGCAGACACAGAAGAACACACAGCAAATGGACACAGAGAGCAGACAAGGGGGGATAAATAAATAAATCTTTAAAAAATAAAGAAAAAAGCAGTAATTTTTAAAAAGGAAATTGCAACTTGCTAAGATCCTATCCTTCTCATTTGGAATTACTCTCTCCTGTCATCACTTTCTGAGTGACTACTAATTGTTTGTACCTGTTATATCAATTGTCAAGGTCCGATATTTATCATCATTTCGTGGTTTGCGCTGAAACTTCCTGCTTGGTCATAATGGGGAGTGTGCCTGATTTCTGGAAGGGCACACTTCCAAGAAATCAACATCAATGTCATTGGCAATATGCACCTGAAGTGGTGCTGTAACTGAGGTCCCTACTACTGGGAAATCAAATTTTAAAATGCCCCACTAACAAGAGGATTACCAAAGAGATAAGATTCCTTGACTGCTTAGAGTAGAACAAGAGTAGTGAGAGATGCATGTACATATTAACACAGGGCTATGTTGTCATCCTCAACCCCAACAGAGAGAGTTGGGACACAATCAACAGTGGCAAAAAGAAAACTTTGATCAAGAAGTAGGCAGCTACAACTTTGAGTAGCCAGTGGGCTGGTTGTGATAGGAGCAGCTACTTCCATTAAGGGCACATAAAGCTGAAAGCTGCAAATTACACTTTTTCTATTCCGTGCTGTGCTTTTCAGCAAGTCTTGTGTATATCAGACTTAACTTCTATTTAAAAACTGGATAATAATTCTTTTCCACTTTACAGGTATCTCCCAAAGTACAGTAGCTTTGGCTACTTTGGTTATCTAAGAATAATCCCAAATCAGCATATTAATAGACAATATAGGACCAATTGGAGACAGAGAGTCTAATGCATTCCGATTGTCTTGTTCCCCATTATGACCAAGCAGGAAGTTTCAGCGCAAACCTCCACCTCTCAGGAAGTTTGCGTCAAACTGAGCGTAGACATCCTGTTGAATATGGTCTTAATTTTTTTTTCTCAATTCTCACTTTGAATTAAAATGTCTGAGTAATCTGTAATGAAATTTTGGTTCCTTTTATCCTCAAAAGACTAAGTATATCTTTTCTAAGTGACAAAAGGAGTATTTCCATGACTAATAATACTGAAAGTTAAAGTTTTTTTAGTATTAAGAGTCTATAATTATAACTTTCTATCCCTAGTCCCTATCCTTCATTCATTTGAACTCTCAAGTAAGTCCCTGTTAACAAAGTTCTAATTCAGCAGTTATGCAGCAATACACTAAAAATAAACAAACAACCCCCCCCCTCGCCTCTGCGGAGCATCTTGGTGTTTCCCTCCAAGACATAACATGTAATATTGAAGTGAGGGAGGTGTCATGGTGCTGACTCCAGCACCTCTAGCAACTAGCTGTGTGCGTGACTTTGCGTCCCTTAACTTCTATGGCTTCCATTTCCTTACCTTTAAAATGAGAGGGGTGAATTAAATTGATCTTCAACCCATTCAGTTCTACAGGGATGTGTTTGAAATCTTTATCTCAGATACTGTGAAGTCATAATTCTCAAATTAAAAAAACAATCTATTTTATGTGTAAGCTGAAGGATAAATATGGTACCTATTCCTAGATTGGTTAGGATTCTTTGTGGTTGCAAGTAATAGAGATCCAACTTGATATTACTTAGATAAGAAGACGAGTTTATTGTAAAGATACAGAGATGTTTCACAGAACCCAAGGACTGAAATTCAGCTGGACATACAGAGCCGGAAGGTGAATGTCAAAAGGTGTCTCTCTCCTGTCTCTCCCTCCCTTTGTACATCTGCGTCATTCCACCTTCTCTCTGTAGACCAGGTTCTTGTGCTTCTCCTGACCGTATGATGGAAAAGAGGACACCCTGGAAGCTCTTGAATTTGCAAGTTATAGTTCAGGCGCATTAAGGCAGTGGCTCTCTCTCAGTCCAAGTGTCATATTCCCAGAGAAAAGCTCTACTCTATTTGGCCCAGATTGGAGAAGATGCCCATCTGTAGACTAATCAAATGTCATCTAGGTTAGGGACCACTTAAATTTAACATGACTGCTTTCACCACCATCCTGAGGAAGGGGAGGAGGGAAATTTCTAGAAAGGTGGTAAGAGTATAAAATCCAATAGATATCCACACACTAAAATACCACTGTGACTCAATATGAATTTTTAAATTTTGAAATAATTATAGGCTCACAATGTTACTGTAGATAGCATCTTACATAACTACAATACAATACCAAAGCAGGAAATTGACATTGGTATAATCCACAGACTTTATTCAGATTTCACCAGTTTTGTATAAAATCACTTATGTATATATATGTTTATGGTACTACACAATTTTTTTAAAAAGATTTATTTTATTTATTTCTCTCCCTTGCCCCTTCTGGCCCCCCGCCACAGTTATCTGTTCTCTGTGTCCATTTGCTGCATGTTTCTCTTTTTGTCCACTTCTGTTGCTGTCAGTGGCATGGGAATCTGTGTTTTTTTGTTGTTGTTGTTGTGTCATCTTGTTGTGTCAGCTCTCCGTGTGGGCAGTGCCATTCCTGGGCAGGCTGCACTTTCTTTCATGCTGGGCGGCTCTTTCATGCTGGGCGGCACCCTTACGGGGTGCACTCCTTGCGCGTGGGGTTCCCCTATGCGGGGAGGGGTGGGACCCCTGTGTGGCACGGCACTCCTTGCACGCATCAGCACTGCTCATGGGCCAGCTCCACACGGGTCAAGGAGGCCTGGGGTTTGAACCTCAGACCTCCCATGTGGTAGATGGACGCCCTAACCACTGGGCCAAGTCCGCTTCCCTAAAAACTGATTCTTGAACTTCAAACTATTTTTGCTCTTCAGAGACAATAAATACCACACATCAGTAAAAAAGGAAGATGGACTAAATTGAGTGAAAAAAATCTTTATTTGTCCTATTTTGTAGCTTTCTGTTCCTCATACCAGCAATCTAAAAAGTAATGTGTTCATATACAAACATTTACTGATCTCCTCCTACCCCAGGTACTGGGAACAGAAGGACAAGTAATGGAAAGTTCCTGCACTTTGGGTATTTATATGCTTATGAATACAACTATGCAGCATTATAAGAAAATCAATAGTCTTGTCTGTCCTTGCTTTTCAATGAAAAGCATGGTGCTATAATTGTTAGAACTTTAATATTTTTTCATCATTGACATAAGAAATATGTTATGAAACTAAGAAAAATCAGTTGAGAACTTAACAAAATGCAGAGATTATCTAGATACCCTAAGTCTGGATTTTCTTCTCCATGTTTTTATATTTTTTTCATAAATAGGAGAAGTATTACTGAACGTCTATATCTTATCAGACTGTTTCTTTCTGTATGCATCTATTATTAATACTGTCCATAGGAGTAATGGTGCTAGAAACAAAGTTTGTTACTATAGACAAATTAAAATTTAACCAAGAATTTGGAAGGTATTTTTATAATTATTGTCCTATCAAGTTTTCAATCATCAATATAAATTGACAGTCCATCATGGGCAAGTTTTCCCAATAGGAGAATCACCTCATCCAAAAATATTTCTCATCATTGCCATTTTAAAATTAGTTTTGAAGTTAATCTATGTTTGATAGCAAAAATTAAGGAATGTTCCTGGTAGGAAATTATCACACTAACAGTCTTTTACCTGGTTATTTATCAAAGATCATAAAACTTGTAGATTATATGGGTGACATATTTTTATTTAATGGCTCACGGAGAAACTATTAACACGTAAAAATAATTATTTTTAACCTGGTAGAGGGATACACTGTGATATAAACCTATTCACTGTTGATTATGTTGGTTGGGCACATTTCACTTTATATATTGATATGTCTATTGCCAATATGTATCCTATTAAAGATCTCTGTGAATTAGAACAAAAAGTTTCCTCTTGCCTCTAGTCACCCTCCAACCTCTTTCTGAACTTGTCAAGAAGCTCTTAAGTAAACAATTAATTGAAAACAATGCTATTTATTTTATACTGATCTGATGATCATTGATACAGCTACCATACATACTACCTGCCCCATTTCTGTCACTGCCTAACCTACACTTTGCATTTGTTGGTACATCTCCCTTACTATTATTCTTTGAGTAGTTGAGCCTGTCTTGCAAACCAGCCTGCACCTGAACTTACAAAGAGGCTATCGTCTGCTGTATATCATCACACTGATTCACAGCTGAGGAATTATAAGAAGGAAGCGGGCTCAAAAGACTGTAACAGGGAGTGGATGTGGCTCGAGTGGTTGAGCTCCTGCCTCCCACATGGGAGGTCCTGGGTTCAGTTCCTGCTGCCACCTGAAAAAAACAAAAAAACAACAAGCAAAACAAAGGAAAAAACCAATTCAGGGAAGGCAATTTGGCTCAGTGGTTGAGTGCTGGCTTCCCACTTAACAAAATCCTGGGTTTAATCCCCAGCCCCACTGCCTCGAAAAAAATACCAGGGACTGGGGATTGAACCTGAGACCTCGTATGTGGGAAGCCAGTGCTCAATCACTTAGCTACATCAGCTCCCCTCCCCCACTACCTCAAACAAATAAACAAAAAACTGTAACATCAGAACAATAAAATTTCAACAAGGGAAGGATGATTATTCTGCAAACTGTATTCTGGAATTCTTAACATTACTTCCAGGAAAAAACTTTGAATGGGTTCTCATAGGTGATCTGAGAGCACTTAGAAGGAAAGAAGTGATCACTTGGAGCCAACCTGAGTTTACCTGACCCAGGTCAAGTCACACTAACTTTATTTCTTTTTCAGACTGGCAGATTGGTAGTCAGGGAGAATGCTGCTGCAATCAGTTCAGCTCTAGGTCTGCTTGAAGGGAAGGCGATGCAGAACATTAAGAAATAAAGGGACAGAGAGAGAGACACAAGAGAAGAAATAAAGATGGGACCAGGGGACTCACAGCTTCTGGAACTGGGAGCCTCGACCCTAGTTTCCACTTGTATTCATTGGAAACTACCGAGTAGCTGTTTGCTATCAGAACTGCAACATCATTTACAATAATAAAGAACTACAACATCTACAATAAGAAACAGGTCATACAAAGCTCATATACAATCTAAACTCTTTTTCCCACAGAATGCTATACAAAAGGTGTAAAACCTTGAACTCCTAGTGGACAAGATCACAGAACCAGACTATAATGCAGTCAGATCTCACTTGAATGACTTGGGTCTAAGAAAGCAGATAAATGTTTTCTCGGACCAAGTCCTTCCGTGGTATGTTGCAGGGCTCTGTCCCAGGCTCTACTGCACTTACCATTTTTATCAATGGATAAGGATTCACATATAATTAAATGTGTAGATCACATGTAGTTGTTAAGGATGCCTAATGTATTCATCAACACTAAAGAGGTTTTTCTGTAAATCTAATAGTGAAAGCCAGGATTTTAATTAAAAATCACTAGTACAAGTATAGTTCAGGTGAAGATGTCCTTCAGCAGTACTCAGAAAGACAAGGATTTTAGTAGACTACAAACTTGGGCTTCATTAAAAACTCAGTGCTTAGAACCAAAGGAACATTGGTCATACTTATTTTTTGCTTGATCAGACCACACAATATTTGCAAATGGATGTTGTTAAACCAAAGGATATCTACAGGATGCCAAATAGGGTAGTAGGAATTTGGAACTATGTCCTATGAAACTTCTGAAGAATAATTTTGTAGAGAGAAGAAAAGCCTGTGGAAAAGATGGAAGCGAAATTTCTTCAAATATCTGAAGGAGAGTCATATGGCTGATATTAAGCTTACTATTTGTGACTTCAGAGCACAAAGTCAATATCAATGTGTAAAAATTACATATAGATAAGGTTTAACTCAATATAAGAATTTTCCAGCCATTAGGATAGTAGGGTGCTTTGGGGGGTGTGGTAGACAGTATAATGGCCATCCAAAGATATCACAAACTAATCCCTGGATCCTATGAATATGTTACTTTACCTGGTAAAAGGGACTTTACAGATTTGATTAATTTAAGGATCTTAAAATAGGGAGATTAATCTAGATTATCTGGATGGGCCCAAGGTAAATCACAAGGATATTTAAAAAATGGAAGAGAGAGGCAGAAGTGTCAGAGAAAGAGGTGTGACAATGAAAGCAGAGGCTCAGAATCAGAGAGAGACATGAAGACACTGCATTGCTGGCAGTAAAGATGGGGAAGGAGCCACAAGCCAAAGAAAGGAGGCAGCCTATAGAAGCTAGAAAAGGCAAGGAAATGGATTCTCCCCTAGAGCTCGAAGAAAGTGCAGTCCTGCCAACATCTTGATTTTGGCCCAATGAACCCATTTCAGGTTTCTGGTCTCCAGAACTGTATGAAAATAAAATTGTATTGTTTAACTCATTAAGTTTGTGGTAATTTGTTACAGCAGCAATAGGAAACTAATACAGAGGTGATGAATTTTCATCACCATAGATATATTGGTAGAGACTAGATGATTTTGTTCTGGGGAGTTGAGCTTTCAGTAATGGATTGAGTTAGAATGATTTATAAAGTCCTTTGCACCTGAACTGAGACCTCTTTTTTTGCTTTTTGAATATTTTCTCTTGGAGATCTTATGTATTTCCCATAACTTCAACCATAAACTCTTTATGAATATTACCCAGATTCATGTCTAATGAATGTCTAATACCTCAAAATCCAGTATGCCCCAGAGAGAAAAGATGAAGGGATTGAGAGCTTAGAAGGCAGAGAAGTAACTGCCAACTTTCCTTGGAGGAGGGAAAACAAAGTCAACTTCTCTTCTGTAAATGAATAGAACCCAAACAGAGCAAAATCTGCCATGAAGAATTCTAAAGACAAAATTACAAGTGCTTTTGTTTTTTGTTTTAAAGATTATGAGATCCTTTTATTTTTTATTTTTTTATTTTTAAGATTTATTTTATTTATTTATCTCCCTTTTCCCCTCTTGTCTGCTCTCTTATGTCCATTCATTATGTGTTCTTCTGCATATGCTTGCATTGTCAGGGGGCACCGGGAAACTGCATCTCTTTTTTGTTGCATCATCTTGCTGCATCAGCTCTCTGTGTGTGCGATGCCACTCCTGGGCAGGCTGTGCTTTTTTCTTCACTTGGGGCGGCTCTCCTTGTGGGGCACACTCCTTGCACGTGAGGGACCCCTACATGGGGGCACCCCTGCAGGGCACAGCACTCCTTCACGCAGCAGCACTACACATGGGCCAGCTCACTACATGGGTCAGGAGGCCCTGGGTATCAAACCTTGGACCCTCCATATGGTAGGTGGATGCTCTATCAGTTGAGCCATGTCCACTTCACTATAAGTGATTTTGTGCAGTGAAATATATAGAGATATTTAACCTCACAAGGGATAACAACATTCAAGATCTTCTCCTTAAGTTGTATTTCTTTAAAATCTTTCTAGTAAAAAAAAATGTTAATTTTAATTATGTTCTTAATAAGAAAAAATAAACTAAATAATATCTGGACATGATATGCCTATCTCCAGCAATATCTCTCTTTTTTTTTTTTAATATTACATTAAAAAAATATGAGGTCCCCATATACCCCCCACCCCCCTCACCGTACTCCTCCCCGCATAGCAACAATCTCGTCCACCATCATGAGACATTTATTGCAGCAATATCTCTTAAGACTAGGCTGAGCCCAGTGAAATGATAAATAATAAATGGGAGTCATGTACCATAGTGGTTTAGGAGGAGGCTCTGGAGTCAGGCTGCCTGGTTTGGAGTCACAGTTTATTGGATGAGTAACCGTGGACAAGCTGGTTAACTTCTTTTTGCCTCAGTTTCTTAATCTATAAAATGGGTATACATAGCTTACTTACTTCATAGGGTTGTTGTAAAGATTAAATGAGATAATAAAAGTAAAGCATTTAGAATGGTGGTGACACATAGTAAGTGCTTAATAAAACCAAAGAATATGAAGAGAAATAAAATAAATAAATAAATCTTAAAAAAAAAAGAAGAATATGAAAAGCTCTTGACTATTAGTCTAAAGGGAGATTCTAGTTTTCGGGGGATGGGCATTGATCTTAATACAAGATTTAATTCAAGGATATTTTGGCTTTTTCCCATGGCAGCCTGACTCATCTTTGTCCTTGATTCCTGCTCTGGTAAGTCATCTTTTTTGGTCTCCTCATTCCTGACTCATTTTGGTTCTGGCTTTATATCAACATTCTCCCTGACATCATAATGACCGACTTTAAACATACCACAGTCCTTTCTGGTTCCTATCCTACCTGCTCTACATTCACAACCTGATCCACTTGTTCTTCCTGGCTTTCAGGAATGTACCACTCCAATAGCCAGCTACTGCCTTCACCTTTCACTCATTCTAATAGGTGTAACATCCCAGTTCTGAATTAAGCTCCAAAAGAACATCTGAAGTTCTGGCAAAGTGTTGTTAAAGTTGAAATTGGGGGAGGGATTTTGTATAGAAGTGTTTGGATTTCTTTAAATTTTATTGAATATGATGCTCACATATGACATTAGTAATTAGATTGATTATACTTTAGAACTTTTTTTTAAAAGGCAGTACTGGGGATTAAACTCAGGACCTCATACATGGGAAGCAGGCAAACCACAGAGCTATACCCACTTCCCTATACTTCAGAACTTCAAAACATAGCTATGATAGGAAAAAATTGGCTAGTTTATGAAATTATCTATATCCTATTACCCAAATCTAAGAATAAACTAGGCGGTAAGCCCACAAGATCATAAGTCAGTCACCACCATTCACTTGGTGGCGGTTACCTGAATTATAAATATAATGGCTCAAAGGAAATTATGAATTATCATTAAGGTTAGTCATACCAAAATTAAATCTATAACATGACAACAAATAGCCATTTTAAAGTGGTATACAGCGACATAATACAATGATGTGGAGAGAAAAAGTGTCAATGTTGACTAAAAAGATAAAATAGCAAAATAAATGGTTTCAGGAATTATGATTGATTGGCCACAAAAGGAGTGAACTTTTTGTACAAGTTGTGTACAAAACACAAATTTTGTTGAAAAAATAACTTTATATAGCACTTTACAATATACTTTTCATACAATTTACCTCATTTCTTCATATTATTATTCCTGTTTTGAAGGTGAGGGAACTAAGGGTGGAAAAGGTTAGGTAACTTGTCCAGGTTCACACATTTAAAAAGTGGCAGGACCAGCCCTCCATTACTCTGGCCCCAACTCGAAGTCCTGGATTTGTCTTACTATATCACACTACCTCTTTACTATGGGGGCTACATTTAAATGTGTAGAAGATGCTAGCTATCTAGACAGACCTGTTGAATCTCCATCTTTAAGAATCTTCAGGAAGAGAGCACTTACATAATTTTGACCAGTCTGAAAGCAGACTTTTAGGCGTGATGATCTCTTGAGGTTCTTTTGTGCTTTTTAAATTTTCAATTACTATCAGCCTACCTCTCACCCAACTTTATAACTTATGATATCTATGCCACCTGTAGATATTGCTTGAGCATCTGCCTTGAAACTCAACCAGAAGTCAGTATTGTGTAGCACTCAACCAGAAGTCAGTATTGTGTAGGTAACCAGAGGTAACTTTCTCATTGGTCATAATGGCCCGACCAACCCGAGATTCGTAACCTCGCCAGCGGCTGGGTTTGTGAACGTTTTCAGGTCCGTTCTGCTTCTCCCGCACCTACCCGGCCCTTTTCCTCCCAGTAAGGCAGGGGGCGGCAGAGCAGAGCCGCCCTCCGACAAGTCTCCCTCTCTCCTCCCTTGGGCCCCTTCGCGAGCTCTGCTGGCGGAAAAGTCAGAATTAGGCCTCTTTCTTCCGAAAAGTGGTTTGTTTTGGTTTTGGCGAGAGCCACTCACAATGTTTTGCGGAGAACTCCTGTCCTGAAGGATCTAGGGTGATCAGAAGGTCTCTACAGGCCCATGGCCACCCTCCAGGGCTCGTGCAGGAGCTGGAACAGCCCATCCCTCGTACTGCACCTGGCTGGTTAGGGGTGGACCCCAAGGAGCAAGGGCCGGGAAAGCCGAGATCCAAGAGTTCTCCCGCCCAAGAAAAGCGTCCCGGCGCTGGGAGAGGGCAGGGAAGACGGGAAGGTCCTCGGAGGAGCGGCGACCACCCAGGAGTGTACAAGGCCCTGGCCAAGGCCAACGGGACGCAAGGATGGCTGTGACGGCTACACTGGGTGAGGAGGTAGGGTCTATGGTGAACACTGGGCAAAAAACAAGGAATCTGCTGTAAATTATCAAGAAATGTCTTGGGTCCACAAGAGCATTAGAGGACCCTTCTAGACTTTTTTTCCAGTTATGAGAGTTCTTAATGGTATATCTCAGGGCAGAGGCTTAACACCAGTTTTTCCCCAAACCCATTTCTTTTTTTTTTTTTAAGGTTTATTTATTTATTATTTATTTCTCTCCCCTCCCCCCCCCCCGCGCCCCCGTTGTCTGCTCTCTGTGTCCATTCTGTGTCCATTCGCTGTATGTTCTTCTGTGACCGCATCTATCCTTATCAGCAGCACCGAGAATCTGTGTTTCTTTTTGTTGCGTCATCTTGTTGTGTCAGCTCTCGGTGTGTGTGGTGCCATTCCTGAGCAGGCTGTACTTTCTTTCGTGCTGGTTGACTCTCTTTACAGGGCACACTCCTTGCCCGTGGGGCTCCCCAACGCCGGGGACACCCCTCCATGGCACAGCACTCCTTGTGTGCATTAGCACTGGGTGTGGGCCAGCTTCCCACACAGGTCAGGAGGCCCTGGGGATCTAACCCTGGACATCCCATGTGGTAAGCGGATGCCCTATCCCTTGGGCCAAATCTGCTTCCCACCAAACACATTTCTGAAGCACTGTGCTTATCTCTAGAGCTGGCCCTTTTTCCTAAAACCACTGGTGCCCTTTCCAATCCAGCGCCTGTCCAGTTCTCTCTGCCACAAATCTAAGATGCTGTGTGGTATAGTGGTATAGTGTCTTATTTCAGCCTATGAAATAAAATTGATATAGGCTGTCAGTTTTAAAATCTGCTTTTTATTGTCCAAAGTTTAGTGATCTTATTATCAATATAATAATATATGTAATAGTTTTAAAAGAAAATATGATGTAGTTATTAAAATCTTAAATTTATAAGTGAGAAAAAACATAATAAAAAAAGTATAGGAGAAGGAGTCGATGTAGCTCAAACCATTGAGCACCTGCTTCCCACAGGGGAGGTCCTGGGGTTCATCCCTGGTGCCTCATAAAAACAAAAAAACAAAATAAGCAAACAGATGAAAAAAATCAATGCAGGGAAGCCAATGTGGCTCAGTGGTTGAGCACCAGCTTCCCACATATGAGGTCCAGAGTTCAATCCCTAGCCCCATTATCTCAAAATAATAATGATAATAACAATAACAATAATAATAAATATAAATAATTTTTTTTTTAATTTAGGAAAAACGAGTCCTTAGGTTTGTTACTGAAAGTCTTTGTGACATCAAAAGATGAGCCACTAGAACATGTAACTACAAGAATTTGTGTGTGTGTGTGTGTAAATAATGGTCATTTTGACTACCTTAGATATGATTCTTCCTCTGACTGATTTGTTACAAGCAGAAAGAAAAGACATATCAGGCCCCTTTTACTTCCTTTCTTCAATATACAGTATGTTGTTGTTAGAGATGGAAGTGGAAAAGAAGTAGCCAGGGATGCTGCAAATGACTTCATTCACCTTCTGATCTGGAGATTGGTTGAAAGAAGACAGATGACTGATAGTCCCCACTGGCCACACCTCTCCATGACACGACCACTCAGCTACTTAACTGCTTCCCAGGGTCAGAAGTGTTGCAAGTCAGATTGCTTATGAATACCTTAACCTATTCACCCTCCTTGCAATTTAGCCTTCAATGTTTTAAAGAGTTAACAGACTGGATTATTTGTTCCTGTTGAGAAATGGCATATACTGAGGTTTATTGTAGAATGTTGACCCTGAACAATAATTCTATACAAATCTGTCATCACATTTTACAAAAGGAAATTTGCTTAATAAGTACTAAATAAGTTTTATGATATTTTTCATTTTTTTACCCCAATTTATTTTTTACTAAATTAGTATGCATTCTGTTTCTAATCTTTAAACTTATCATTACTATTTCATTTTAAAAGAAGTTTTGGAACACAGAGGGGTTCAACTATGACAGAGGAGGAATGCTGCTGTGGGGTGTTATTGATGAGGGACACATGGTTGGGAGAGAGTTCTCCAGGGCATGTATATAAGGTATATAAAAATATTTGGAAATTCTAGTAGTACAGTTACAAATGACAGCTGAGGGAGTGCTGAGTTCCTAGCCAGGGGACTCTGTCACATTCCCCAAATGGAACAGCAACAGTCCCCCAAATTCAAGGGCAAAGACCAGTGGAGAAGGATGGTCCAATGATTAGCCCTTGATACTAATGACTCATGCTTATGAGCCTGTGTGCCTGAAATTTGAACTAGGCCTAGAGCTGCAGGGTGCCTTAGAGTTACCTCCTGAGAGCCTCCATGTTGCTCAAATGTGGCCACTCTCTCAACCAAATGCAGCATGTAAATGCATTACCTTCCCCTCAGCATGGGATATGACTCCCAGGGATGAGCCTCCCTGGCACTGAGGGATTACTATCAATCACCAGCTGATGATGCAACTAGAAAAAGACCTTGAATGAAAGGGGGAAATGGAAAGGACAAATGAGTTTATATGGCTTAGAGCCTTCAAAAAAGAGTTAGGAGGTCATCAGAGGGGTTGCACTTATGCACATCTCAGCAGGATCCCAGAGACAGCCAAAGTAGATACAATCCCAGGAACTGGTGCTCTTGAGGGCTACAGAGACATACAAGTTCTATGGTCATGGCAGATGACTCTGGAGTTCAGTGTCTTGTCAGTGGGCCCTGCTTTGGAGTTTGTGTTCCTGAGTGTGATGGAGTTGGACTCAGATGTGACCTTTCTACACATGGGTCTTCTGTCACTTTTACTGAACCTGTAGTTGGCGCTGGGTTTGTTGTATACTCAGGAGACTTGAATCTCTGAACTGGCCATGTGCCAATTGGGCCCTGAGCCTCAGCAAAGTTGCAATTTCTGCTCTCCAGTTTGTTGGACTTACCAGGTCAGTTGGCAGGGAGGTGAAGATGGTTGACTGCTGCACCAGGGAGCCAAAAGTGCCTACAACTCTAAGCAGGAGATCTGCATCCATCAACCATGTGGGATCTAAGCCCCCTCTAGATATAGAGGTGGAGTGAACATCACCATCCCAGGGTCCACAGGATGGAGGAATAAAATATGGATTAGAGTACACTTCCTGGAATTCTACTGTAGAACTATTATGACTAGTAATGGAAGAAACCGTAGCATTGATGTGGAGAAAGTGGCTATGGTAGTTGCTGAGAGCAGGGAGAGGGAAGAAGACATGTGGTGTGGGGGCATTTTCAGGACTTGGAGTTGTCCTGAATGATATTGCAGGGACAGATGCTGGACATTATATATCCTCCCATAACCCACTGAATGTACTGGGGGAGAGTGTAAACTACAATGTAAACTACAATCTGCAGTGCAGCAGTGCTCCAAAATGTATTCACCAAATGAAATGAATGTGCCACAATGATGAAAGAAGTTGTTGATGTAGGAGGAGTAGGGGGGTGAGAGGTTATGTGAGAACCTCTTATATTTTTTAATGTAACATTTTTTGCAGTCTATGTATCTTCAAAAAATATATAATAAAATTTTTTAAAGGAAATTTGCTTAATAAGTACTAAATAAGGTGGTAAAGGCATATATTCAAACAAGTGGTTATATGTGATTAAAATATATCATCATTATTGTTTTAGAAAGTATTAGTTACTTATAAATCATGGTCATTTTTCCTTTGTTGAATGTTCAGTTTACAGTTTAAAAAAAGGTTACTGAAACCCTTTTTCTTGCAAACAGCCAATATAAAAAACATGTTTAGATAGTTATTCCAAGAGGCCTTTACCAAGATTCTGGTTATACGTATAATGAATGGAAAAAATATAGAAAGAAGTGTTGAGATACTAAAATTCTAAAAACAACTAGCTTACTAACAAATTGTATGATCTTGAGCAAGTTATTAATCACTCTTAACCATTGTTTCCTCATCTACAAACTTGGGGTAATAATGCCTCTCTAACCTAGCTAAGATGAAAGATTACATACAATAAAATAATGGATAGGTAAGCATTTTGGAAAGTGTAGCGTGAAAAAACAAAGAAAAGGGGGAAAAAAGAAAAGAAAAAAAGTGTAGCATGCTAGATTTCCAATTAATGTTGTTATTAAAAAATGGTTGGGACACTCAGCTAAGATGGAGTTGAAGAAGGACAACCACCACACCATGGAGCCTAGAGTGATTACAACTGAAAATGGGAGGATTGCATCCAGCATCCAGGTGGAATCTGACCCTCCTCTTGACATAGAGGTGCAATGGACACAACCAATCCAATGTCCACATAGAAGAGGTGGCATTGGAATGGGAAAAGTGGACATAGTGGACGAAGGGTATGGGGAAAGGCAGGAAGAGATGAGAGGTGGAGGCGTCTTTGGGACATGGAGCTGCCCTGGATGGTACTTCAGAGGCAATCACCGGACATTGTAAATCCTCACAGGGCCCACTGGATGGAATGGAGGAGAGTATGGGCTATGATGTGAACCAATGTATATGAGGTGCAGAGGTGCCCAAAGATGTACTTACCAAATCCAATGGATGTGTCATGATGATGGGAACGAGTGTTGTTGGGGGGGGGGGGAGAGGGGGGGTGGGGGGATGGGGTTGAATGGGACCTCACATATATATTTTTAATGTAATATTATTACAAAGTCAATAAAAAATAAAAAAATTAAAAAAAAAATGGTTGGGGGCACACAATGATATAAGCCTAACATATGATATTAGTATGAGAAATAAAATAACCAGGAATTATAGGAATATTTTCCTGTTGCTTAGTCCCACTCAGACATTAGTGAAAAGTAGATGACACATGTAGTTCAACCCACAGTTTCATGAAACCAGTGAGAAACCACCTGTCCTTCAGGATCCTGGGTTAGAGTAGGACTAGGATAGGTCTAGGGGACCCACCTAAAGGGAGTGGGAACAGGAGTTCGTTATGCCCAAAAGGGCAGAGACAGTTTTAGATTCCCTTAGGAGTTCTGACCAGTGTCTGAAAGGCTGTGCTACCACGGGATTCCAAATTAGCACAAGCATGAGAATAACAGGACCAAACTGAATAGTATGAAATCACTAGAATTATTCTGTCCTGGGGATTTTCTGGAATTTAAGGACAACCCCAAATAATACATTAGAGTAGCAATTAGGGCAGATTGGATATCCTAAACCTCCCAAATCTTTACTGATTAGAGATTCAATAACTAGTTATGGTAGTTTGGAGCTATGTACACCAGAAAAACAAGTTCTTAAACTTAATCCATTCCTGTGGGCGTGAACCCATTCTAAGTAGGACCTTTCAATGAGATTATTTCATTTGTGTGGCCCAACTCTATCAGTATGGGTCTTAATCCTATCACTGGAGTCCTTTATAAGCTGAATGAAATTCAGACAGAGCCAGAAAGCCACAGGAAGCAAAAAGCTGAAGGTCAACAGAATCCAGAAGAGAAGGGAAAGGCCAGGAGAGGCCGCCCTATGCATTGCTATGTGACGGAAGAACCAAGGACCAAAGATCGTTGGCAGCCAGCCAGCTTCAGAATGCCAGTGTTTGGAAAGAAAGCCTTGCCTTAATGATGTCTTGATTTGGAATTCCCCTAGCCTCAAAACTGTGAGATAATAAATTCCCATTGTTTAAGCGAACCCACTGCATGGTATTTACTTGAGCAGTCAAGGAAACTAAAACACTGTTTTTGCCTAGTTTATAATAGGTTGTGGTTATATACTGAGATTTCTGCTACTAGTCTCAGATTCAAATAGGAACTCTTTTTCTGCCTTATGTTTTTATACTTATTTACTCATAAATACTTAGAATTGAGGAAATTAAGGCTCAGATAGATTAAATAACTTAAAAGTTACACAGGGCTTGGATTTGAACCCAGGTAGTATGGCTTCATTGGCCTTACTCTTTTTTTTTTTTTTTTTTTTGCAGGTACCATTTATTGAACCTGGGACCTCATACATGCAAAGCAAGCATGCAGCCACTGAGCTACACATGCTCCACATCTATTAGCCTTACTCTTAATCACTGTACTATGCTTCCCCTGCTACTCATGATCACTCTATCAAGTATGAACTTTAAGTGTTCATGGCCCTCAGACCATGAGAAAATTGTATGTTTGTTTTAAATGGATCTGTTACATATAGGACCTGCATGTGTGTACACTCCTACACAGTCAAGAAGCAATTTTGTAGATTTACAGGAAAAGGTATATGACAGCTGCAAATATTGCAGATTCTAGATCATTGTTTTTGTAAATCACCAAAAGAAAAGTGAGAGCAAAAAATGTGTGATTAAGAAAGATTGAAGGATAGATGACAAAGACATTTTGGCCATTGCAAAAAATGTATAAAGGATGTTTATATAGATGTATTTTCATTAATAATTTCAGTAGCTATTAAGGCTGACTTACCTGCACTCTGACCTCTCAGTTCCCTGAGCTCATCTCCAGTGACTCCTATATCCCATATCTTGTTTCTTGTCATAATTTGAAAATGCTTAATTCCTAAAATAAAAGGTTTATATACTCCAATCTATGACCATAATCTCCAGTATTTTCACCTTTCTCACTCAGATATTCCCATCATTCTTTTTTTTTTAAGATTTATTATTTATTTATTCCCCCCCCCCACACACACACAGTTGTCTGCTGTCTGTGTCCATTCACTGTGTGTTCTTTGTGTTCACTTGTATTCTTGTCAGAGGCACCGGGAATCTGTGTCTCTTTTTGTTGTGTCATCTTGCTTTGTCAGCTCTCTGTGTTGTGCAGCACCACTCTTGGGCAGGCTGCACTTTTTTTTGCATGGGGTGGCTCTCCTTACAGGGCACACTCCTTGCACATGGGGCTCCCCTACGCAGGGGACATCCCTGCGTGACATGGCACTCCTTGAGTGCAGCAACACTGAGCGTGGGCCAGCTTACCACACAGGTTAGGAGGCCCTGGGTTTGAACCCTGGACCTCCCATGTGGTAGGCAGATGTTCCATCCATTGAGCCAAATCTGCTTCCCTCCCATCATTCATAATATCTCTAGCTAACATCCCTCTCTGGTTTTAATTTCCTTCCTTATTCTTGGTCCATAACTTCAACCTCTCTTTTAAGAACATACCTTCCTCCTTAACCCTATTTTTCTTCCTCACACTTACCTGGAAAAATCTCAACCTTAGTTGAGTTTTGTTCTCTGAGTCTGCATCTGGGCTGCTGAATATTACTGGAGAAAATAACTGTAGAAAGTTTTGCACTGAAAATTCTTGGTCACCAATCTTCCCCTGGAGCAAGGACCCCAGTGCTGTCTACCTGCCAACCTAACTGTATTTTCTTATTTGTCATCTTTCCCACATTATCACAGTAACCAACTCAGGAATTTTCTATTCTACTCATATTCCTGACCGTCCACCTACACTTCTTCACTTTTCAGGAGTTGATGTGAATTTTTATTTCTCCAAGAAAATAGAAGCTCTCAGTTAAGAATTCTCTCAACTTCCTCAAAATCAACTACTTCAATGTTCATTATTTCACCTCCCCCTAGTCTTTTTTCCTATTTTATGTTTATCTATGTTCTCTATTCCATTATGCCCTACTTTGTTCCCTAAATTACTCTATTGTTTGCCTCCTCAAAATATTCAGCCTTTCCTTCTCATCTATCTTTCCCTTTAGCATTTTAACTTTCTCAAGCCTCTCCCAACATAAAAAACAAAAACTAAACTAAAAATGTTTTTTGCCTTTCATCCTCTAGCTATTGTCCTCGTCCTTCCTTTTCTCACCTAACCTCCTTGAAAGAATTGTTTAATACTCACTATTTACATTTCTTTACTTTCCACTTATGCTTACATTAAAAAAGATCTCCAATTAGAGATCTAATCTCATTACTGAAGGGTCTAGAAAAAGAAGAGCAACTAAACCCAAAATTAACAGAAGGGAGGAAATAACAAAGATTAAGCAGATATAAATGAAATTGAGAATAAAAAAAGAATTAACAAAAGCAATAGTTGGCTCTTTGAAAAGATCGATAAAATTGACAGATCTTTGGCTAAACTGATGAGGAAAAAACAAAAGAGGACAGAAATTACTAATATTAAAATATATAAAGAAATCCTTCAGGGAACGGATGTGGTTCAAGCAGTTGAACACCTACATCCCATGCAGGAGGACTGGGGTTCAGTTCCCAGGGCCTCCTGGAAGGAAAAAAAAAAGGGAAAATCAAACTGAAAAAAAACAACTCAGGGAAGCCAAAGTGGCTCAGTCATCGAGTGCTGGCTTCCTACATAACGCAGTCCTCGGTTCAATCCCCGGCTCCTAGTACCTAAAAAAAAAACACCTCCAACTTAACAACAAAAAAGTGAATGACCCAATTAAAATATGGGCAACAGATTTGAATAATCATTTTTCCAAAGATATACAAATGACCAAAAAATACATGAAATGTTGCTCCATGTTGCAAATCAATACCACGATGAGATATCATTTCACATTCTCTAGAATGACTGTTTTTTTTTTTAAATTACAAGTGTTGGAGAGGATGTGGAGAAAAGGGAATACTCATTCATTGCTGGAGGGAATCTAAAATGGTACAGCAACTGTGGAAGACAGTTTGGCAGTTCCTTAGAAAGTTAGGTATAGAATTACCATGACCTGGCAATCCCACTTCTAGATATATACCCAAGAATTGAAAGCAGGACTCAAACACATATTTGCACACTGATGTTTATGGCAGCATCAATCACAATTGCCAAAAGATGGAAGCTACCCAAATGTCCATCAACCAATGAACGGATAAACAAAATGTGGTATATATATATATACAATGGAGTATTTGGGGTTTTTTTTTTTTTTTTTTTTTTAAGATTTATTTTTTATTTATTTCTCTCCCTTTCCTTCCCTCCCCCCACCCCCTGCCGATTGTCTGCATTCTGTGTCCATTTGCTGCATGTTCTTTCTGTGACCGCTTCTATCCTTATCAGCGGCACTGGGAATCTGTGTTTCTTTTCGTTGCATCATTCTTGTTGTGTCAGCTCTCCGTGTGTGCGGCGCCATTCTTGGGCAGGCTGCACTTTTCGCGCTGGGCGGCTCTCCTTATGGGGGCACTTCTTGTGCATAGGGTTCCCCTATGCAGGGGACACCCCTGCATGGCTCGGCACTCCTTGCGCACATCAGCACTGCACATGGGCCAGCTCCACACAGGTCAAGGAGGCCCGGGGTTTGAACCGCGGACCTCCCATGTGGTAGGTGGACTCCCTATCCATTGGGCCAAGTCCGCTTCCCCACAATGGAGTATTATTCAACATGAAAAAGGAATGAAGTTCTGGAGACAGAGAACAGAGAGTTGACTTAAAATGTCCAGTTCTGGGAAACGGACTTTGGCCCAGTGGTTAGGGCGTCCGTCTACCATATGGGAGGTCCGAGGTTCAAACCCCGGGCCTCCTTGACCCGTGTGGAGCTGGCCCATGCGCAGTGCTGATGCGCGCAAGGAGTGCCGTGCCACGCGCAAGGGTGTCCCCCGCCTGGGGGAGCCCCACGCGCAAGGAGTGCGCCCGTGAGGAGAGCCGCCCAGCGTGAAAAAGAAAGAGCAGCCTGAATGGCGCCGCCCACACTTCCCGTGCCGCTGACGACAACAGAAGCGGACAAAGAAACAAGACGCAGCAAATAGACACCGAGAACAGACAACCAGGGGAGGGGGGGGAATTAAATAAATAAATCTTAAAAAAAAATAAAATAAAATAAAATAAAATAAAATAAAATAAAATAAAATAAAATGTCCAGTTCCACTTACCCAGGTCAGCTAACAGGGAGGTGACAATGGTCAACCACCACACCAGGAAACCAACAGAGTGTCTACAGCTGCAAACAGGAGAAGCACATATATTAGCCTTGTGGGATCTAAGCCCCCTCTCAATTTAGAGGTGTAGTAGACATCACCACCCCAGGGTCCACAAAATGGAGGAATAAAATATGGATTAGAGTGGACTTACTGGTATTCTACTGTGGAACTATTGTGACTCTAGTAATGGAAGAAATTGTGTCATTGATGTGGAGACAGTGGCCACGGGAGTTGCTGAGGGCAGGGAGAGAGAAGAAGAGGTGTGATGTGGTGGCATTTTCAGGAGTTGGAGTTATCCTGAATGACATTGCAAGGACAGATGCAGGGCATTATATATCCTGCTATAACCCACTGATGGACTGGGGGGGAGTGTAAACTACAATGTAAATGTAAACTATAGTACATGTTGTGTAGCAATGCTCCAAAATGTATTCACCAAATGCAATGAATGTACCACAATGACAAAAGAAGTTGTTGATATGGGAGGAGTGGGGTGGGGTATGGGGTATATGGGAATTGCTTATATTTTTTAATGTAACATTTTTTGTGATCTATGTATCTTTTAAAAAAAGAAGTAAATAAAAATTTAAAAATTAAAACAAACACACATTAGAGGTAATAGGGGTGTATTAGTCAGCCAAAGGTCTCCTGATGCAAAATACCAGAAATCGGTTGGTTTTTATAAAGGGCATTTATTTGAGGTAGGAGCTTAGAGATACCAGGCCATAAAGCATAAGTTACTTACCTCACCAAAGTCTATTTGGAGCTAGATGGCTACCAATGTCTGCAAGGGTTCAGGCTTCCTGGGTTCCTATGTTCCTGGGGCTTGCTTTTCTCTGGGTTCAAGTTTCCTCCCTTCCTAGGGCTGGTTTCTCTTTCTGCTGTGTGCTGACTTCCTGGGGCTTCAGTTTAAGTCTTCAGCATCAAATTTCAACATCAAAACTCCAATATCAGAAACCCTCAGCTCTGTTCTTCGCCATGCCTTTTATCTGTGAGTGTCCACCCACCAAGGGGTGAGGACTCAGTGCCATAGTCACAACTCAGTCATGCCCAGGTTCAGATCAGCTTACAAGTATAATTCAACATTTCCTTTTGGAATTCATCAGTTGTATCAAACTGCTACAGGGGGTATGGAGAAATATGCCAAATGTATACTATGGACTATTAAAAAAAAAGTCCAGAGTTTCTATTTGGAATGATGGAAATATTTCGGTAGTAGGTGGTGGTGATGGCAGCACAACCTTGTGAACATAATTAAGAGCACTGAAATATATATATATCTGAATGTGGTTAAAAGGGAAAATGTTAGGTTGTATATACGATACTAGAATAAAAATTAAGTTTAAAAAAATCAGTGGAACTGCACAACACAAACAGTGAATCCTAAATTAAACCATGGATTAGAGTTAGTAGTACAGTTATAAAAATGTGCTTTCATCAATTGTAACAATTGTACCATACCAATGCAAGGTGTTAATAATTGGACGGTATTTGGGAATCTTGTATATTATGCATGATTTCTCTGTAAATCTACAACTTCTCTAATTAAAAAACAAACAAACAAACATAGATATATGGGTCCAACAGACACTTCACCTACTTATCTTAACTGATCTCTCAGCAGCATTTGATTGTTGATCACTCCTTCCTTTTGAAATGCTCTTTTCCCATGACTCTGCTTAGTGACCTTACATTATGAATGTAAATTCATAGGAATTTACATGCTTTAGAGAAACTACAAAACATATGAGTAGACAAGTATTCAAGTATCAGTGTGTGTTCGTCAAATAAGCACTGGTATTGGAAACATAAGAGGTGTTTGCTCATCTTTTTTTTTCTTAAGGGAGAATTCCTTTTCCTATTCTTTTGTAGGAATTCTTTAATATTAAAGAAATTAATTATTTTTCTATGATATGAGTAACAAAATGTTTTCCCCAGTTAGTCCTTCATCTTTGACTATCCACGTAGGGTTTAACCATGCAATTTTTGGGGGGTTAATTTATAATCTTTAATATAATAGCTTTTTGGTTTTGTTTAGCATTTCCCCATTCATACATTATCAAAACAAACAAACACCAAAAATCTTCTCAGGTTTTCTCTAGTACTTTCATGGTTTCATATTTTACATTTAAGTCCTTGATCCATGTGTAATTTATCCTAGGGGAAGGTGTAATGTATGGCTCTCATTTTTTTTCTTTCTTGGATGGCTATTTTTTTCTTTTGCCTCAGTTCAATTAATTGAATAATCCTTCCCTCTTTAAAATGCCACTTTTATCATATTCCAAATTCTTTTGTTTTGAAATGCATTTCTCCACTTACTATTCAATTTAATTAATGTCTATTCATAGCCATTACCACACTGTGACATTATTATTGCCTTTTTTTTAAAGATTTATTTATTTATTTCTCTTTCCTTCTCCCCCCCCCACCCAGCCCCAGTTGTCTGTTCTCTGTGTCCATTTTGCTGCGTGTTCTTGGTCCGCTTCTGTTGTCAGCGGCACGGGAATCTGTGTTTCTTTTTGTTGCATCATCTTGTGTCAGCTCTCCATGTGTGTGTCGCCACTCCTGGGCAGGCTGCACTTTCTTTCCCGTTGGGCGACTCTCCTTACGGGGCCCACTCCTTGCACGTGGGGCTCCCCTACGTGGGGGACGCCCAAGCATGGCAGGGCACTCCTTGCGCACATCAGCACTGCACATGGGCCAGCTCCACACAGGTCAAGGAGGCCCGGGGTTTGAACCTCGAACCTCCCATGTGGTAGATGAACGCCCTAACCACTGGGCCAAGTCCACTTCCCTATTATTGCTTTTTAATGTCTTAATATCTTTGGTTTTTTTCCAGAATTACCCTAGCTTATATTGTAGACTTTAATCGGCCCTGTTAAGGATTGAATTTCATCTTGTTGCTTTCAGTTTGTGAAGATATTTTTGAATCTTAACTCTAGGTAAAACTCTTTGCTATTTATCTTATTGTGTAATCATGTTAATAATCACGTGTATAGATTTTTTTTTTAAGATTTATTTATTTATTTACTTCTCTCCCCTTCCCCCCCACCCCACCCTGGTTGTCTTCTCTCTCTGTCCATTTGCTGAGTGTTCTTCTGTGACCGCTTCTATCTTTATCAGCGGCACAGGGAATCTGTGTTTCTTTTTGTTGCGTCATCTTCTTGTGTCAGCTCTCAGTGTGTGCGGCGCCATTCTTGGGCAGGCTGCACTTTCTTTCACGCTGGGCAGCCCTCCTTACGGGGCTCACTCCTTGTGTGTGGGGCTCCCCTACGTGGGGACACCCCTGCATGGCATGGCACTCCTTGCACACATCAGCACTGCACGTGGGCCAGCTCCACATGGGTCAGGGAAGCCCGGGGTTTGAACCTCGGACCTCCCATGTGGTAGGCAGATGCCCTATCCACTGGGCCAAGTCCGCTTCCCATGTGTATAGATCTTAAACCAAATGAAAAATTTTGAACAGGTAAGGACCAGAGAGTCCACTAGCAATGTCCTAGAACCTTATTATTCTAAGTGTGTCCTGTGGAACACATCGTTATTAAGTGGGAGTTTGTTATAAATGCTGAACCTCAGGCCCCTTTCCAAACTTATTAACTCAAAGACTGCATTTTAACAGGAATCTCTACTCAACTGGTATGTGCGTTAACATTTGAGAGCAGTGTACAATAGAAACTTCCTTCTAGGATAGTAATTCACAACCTTCACTGCAGATTAAATTCACCTGGGGGAGATTTTTAAAAATATGAGGACTGGGCTGCACCCCCAGAGATTGATTTAACTGGTCTGGGGTTGGGGCCCTGGGCATTGGTAGTTCTAAAAATACTTCAGGTGCTTCTAATTGCAGCAACAGTTGAGAAACAGTGCTCTAGAATTACTGCTTGCCATTGTTAGGGCTCAAGTTACTTAAAAACCAGGAGAGATGCTGTTTTAGTTTTCTGGCTGCCATGTGATGAGTTGGCCTAAATATTGGAAATGTATTGGCTCATGGTTTAAAGCTAGGAGAAGTCCAAAACTGAGACATCTGTAAGGTGATGTTTTCTTCCTGAAGACTGTTGCATTCTGGGACTGGCTGCTGGTGATCCTTGGATTTTCTGTCAAGTGGCAGTGCACATGGTGGTGTCTTTTCCTTTCTCTTCCAGATTCCATTGACTTTCATCTTCTTGGTTACAGTGACTTTCTCTCTGTGTGTCTGAATTTCATTCTACTTATAAAGGATTCTAATAATAGAATTAAGACCCATCCTCATTCATTTGGGCCAACCTTAATTAAAATAACCTCATCAAAAGGTCCGGCATTAGATGGGTTCACATCCACATGAATGGATTAGTTTTAAGAACGTGTTTTTCTGGAGTACATAGCTCCAAGCCATAACAGATAAGACATTCTTATCTGACTGGGTGTCAAAAAAAGACAGTGATCTGAAAGCATTGTCAATGCAACTTGCATCCCAAGAACTTCTTAGCTTTTGCACCTTTCTCAGTTGGCTTTTGCCTTGCCATTTCTTTGGTTTCCGGATAAATGATTCGTTTCCTGATAACTTAGCCACCTCTTCTTCATCTTTCTATTCCGACACCCAATAAAGGTACAGACTTGTATTGATTTACCTACTCACTCTAAAAATATGCCCCAGATTGGGTCCTGCCTGTTTCTGTCTACTGCCTTAAATATTCCTATTTAAAAACCTGATATAATTGGATTCCTGCCTACTAGTTCCAGCTTTGGTTTGAGAGGTTATAAAATCCTTTATTCATTGCAAATCCCATATTCATAAATAGTTCCTATCACAGTAGTCTGTTCATCTCACTGTTCAACCATGGTGATTAATGAAGGCAGGTTATAGAATTTCCCTGGTATACCAACTACTAACCTTAGCAAAAGAGGAAAGGAGATTAGTTTTGAATGATATTCTCATAGAACCTCTTCTGACTTCTAATCAGCACCATGTATTTTCATAAATATCTATAAGCCAATGTTTAAAAATCTATTCTAGAATATTGCAGAATATCAAGCTTTCTACCCTGTAATTATTGTAATATATACTTTTTCCCATTTTGAAAATTGAGAAAGCAGTCAGTCTCATGTTTTACATAAACTTGCTCTCCCTAAACCCCCCTTCTTTTTAAAATATATTATTTCTTAGAGGTTATTAACACTGTCTCTAAAATCAATGGGCAAATTCTTTGAAACCTAGAGTTATAATTCTTGAGAGAACTGGAGTCTTGAACTCAGCTGAACTGAGTGGACAATCCTTATTATTTCTTCTCATATTGTGGGTTCTAACCTCCCTTTAGGTTTGTTCATTTAACAAACATTAATGAGCATCATGTTGTGCTAAACTCAGACAAAGTTGAATAACCAAGGGGTTTATTCACCATTAGGGGATGGAATATGTCCCCAACCAATACACACTCTATCTCATTGAAATGGATTGGATAGGAAAGATGTTCTGAATGTGAAAGTACCTGCTGGCCTTAAAATTCTGAATTTATAACATTGGAATTATGGATTTGTGGATATGAAAACTGGTCCTAGGGGTGTGAATAATATTGGGTTTTATCTGGGAAATAAAGATAAGTTTCCAAGCATTATTTTGAATTTTTCCAGCTTGAAACAATTTTTTATTAGAAAATGGAAGCAAAATAGTAATTACATAGGCCAAACTCTTTTTTTTTCAGTTATTAATATTATACCGTTTCACCTAAGCAGTAGCTCTATTTCCTTTTTGAAATATTTCCTCCTACATACTCCTGAAGGAAGTTTATATGTAAAAGATAATTTGTATCAAGATAGCCAGAGATGTAAAAATTTTGTATTGTGATATGAATTTCAATCTTTGGGCATATAGTCAGAGTGCCTAAAGCAGATTTGTCTCAACAACTATTTACCAGTGAGTTACTCATATTTTATAAGTATGTTAAAAGGCCTCAGTATCTGCTTTTTCCAACTTCAGAACAGTGGGAGGGAGGATAATTAATATTAATGACTTTATAATTAATATTTACTCCATGCCAGGCATCTTTTTTATTTGATCTTCACAACAACCCTGTACAGTAGACATTATTATTAATTCCATTCAGGAAATAGGCCCCAAAATATTAAGTAGCTGGCATTGCTTAGCTGCAACTCTTAAGTGCCAGAGGCAGGATTCAAACCCAAGCTTGCCTTAACTCAGAGTTTTATGTGTAACAATCATAACAAACTGCTTTCCTTCTGTAATTCTCTGCTATATTATTATGTAAAACCTGCCTTCCTGCTTTTCCTAAGTTGTTGGTGGAATACTGTTTTACTTTCCTAGTTGCTAAAACAAGTACCATGTGATGCGATGGCTTAAACAACAAGAAGTTAATTGGCTCACAGTTTGGGGACTAGGAGAAACCCTGAATCAAGGCATCATCAAGGCAATATTTTCTCCTAGAAAACTATGACATTCAGGGGCCGGCTGCCAGCGATCCTTGTTCGTTGACTTTTCTGTCACATGGCAATGAACATGGCAGCCTCCCCTGCCTTCACCCTTTTCTCCAGGCTTCTGGTGAAGTCCGGCTGCTGCCTTCTCTGTATGGCCTTCTCCCTCTCTGTAAGGCCTTCAGTAATAGGATTAGGACCCGTCCTGATTCAGCAGGGCTATACCTTAACTGAAGAAACTTCATCAAAAGGTCCTTTTATAAGAACTCACACGACATAAATGGATTAAATTTAAGAACATGTTTTTCTGGAGTATGTAGCCCCAAACCACCACAGATTTTGAAGGTCAGGCTTGAAATAGTGCTTAGAAGGTGCAAATCAGTAATTTCATCTCTTAATTCTATCCCTACTATGAGTCTCCTGTGGTATTTTTTCCAAAACCCTCTGCCTTCCTTCAGAGACGGTGAGAACTACAAACAAACAAAATTTTAAAAGGTCTTTTTCTAGCCCCTCTGCTCTGCTCTGCTCTGCTCTGCTCTTTGAGGAGAGGTTCATGAACTCAGTGGTGCTCATAGGGCTTATCTGAATACAAACTTTCTCTTTTGGCATCTGTGCACATATCTAAAACAGACAGAAATATGGCACATGCCCTCTCTCAACTACTCTATTTCATATTACATTTTCAGATTTTGAACTCAACGTCTGATTATAGCCTATTTATCAGGATTGTGTACAGAGAGTAGCTGAATAAGAGAATGTTTTTCTCTAATAATTTATTTAAACTTTCAGTAGTCTCACTTTTTCTAATAAAAGAGATGGAAAGGAAACATGCACACCTTTTCTTCACTGAAAGTTGCCAAAGTGACCTTACCACCTCAGCATTGGCTTGGTCCTATTTATGACCAACTTTAATAGAATGTTGAGATTATACCACTGTTTTCCTGCGGGTTACTGGTTTTTAACTGCTGGAAGGAAAAAACCAGTAGCATAAATAGAACACATTCACTGCAATATGATATTCAGCCTATAACTTTCCAACACCAAAAAAAGGTAATTATTTAAGTATTTCTTAACTGTTTAGAACTTATATTTGTAACTGCCTTTAGTATTTAGGATCTATCTGAATACAGCTTAGTACAAATTGTATATATTAAATGTTCCAGATTATTGGAAAAATAGTGAAATAGGCTAAGTTTTTCCTCCATGAATCCTTTCACTCCTTTGTTGGGGTGTCTTTCTGGATTCTTCCTTACAGGGACTTGTGTCCTACTGTTGCTCCCCAAACTGCCTATTACTCTCCACTGCAGACCCACAAACCTAGCAGTTACTCCAGTCTTCCCCCTCCCCAGTGAGCACCAGTGTCCTATTTCCTACAAGTCTTACACAAGTTGGTAACTGATATGCTAATTCAAACTAACATTAATGACTGGCAGCTGTCTTGGGAATTTGGGAAAGGCCCTTCTGGCTTTCAGATCTCACATGGGCAACCTATTAATTAGCTTATCTCCAAGAGTTCCTAATCAAATTAATGGTCAAGTACTGTATACCTTGAGAGAATATATTATGTAAAACATAAAATGGGCTCTTTATTAAAGGGGCTATTTTTTAGATTTAATTGCATCTCCCATATGGGAATTTTTTTTTACATCCAGGGTTAAAGTGAGAATTAGGAGACTAATTCTAAAATCACAGCTCACAAACTCATCTTCATCCATGCTTTATTATTACTGAATATCCTATATATTTTTTATATTAATCACTTACAAAATAGGAATAAATATGGGCATATTTCAAGGTATGTTAGGGAAGTTAATAATTACACATTATATTAAAATATAAAATAAATAAATAATGATGTTTAATGGCAAAATCTTGTGGTTTTCTATTAAATTACCATTTATAAAATTACACAGATGTAAATATAGCATCATAAATTTATAATTTAAGAAGTGTGGTGAAAATGTCAAATTCAAATAAATATTAAATCAGGATGGATAAAGTTTTTGGAAGTTTTAAATACCCAGGATAAATTTGCTATAGAATTTAATAATTTTTGTGTGAGATTTTTCCCTAATTAGCAAGGCAGGATAAAATAAGGAAATATCAGTATTAATTATAGGCTCTAAATCAATACTGCTGATTAATAGAAACTGACATAATTTAAAATTTCATAAGCACTGTATAACCGAAGTACTGTTTTGGTTGCATACCTTATGAATTTATTTTTAAATTATAGTAAAAAATTTGGGTTTCTTCTTGAGGTCTTAGAATTGGATCAAAATTGAGTATCATGGCAGTGGACTTGGCACAGTGGATAGGGCGTCCGCCTACCACATGGGAGGTCCAAAGTTCAAACCCTGGGCCTCCTTGACCCGTGTGGAGCTGGCCCATGCGCAGTGCTGATGCGCTCAAGGAGTGCCGGGCCAGGCAGGGGTGTCCCCCACTTGGGGGAGCCCCACATGCAAAGAGTGTGCCCAGTAAGGAGAGACACTCAGCACAAAAGAAAATGCAGCCTGCCCAGGAATGGTGCTGCACACACGGAGAACTGACATAACAAGATGACGCAACAAAAAGAAATATAGATTCCTGTGCCGCTGACAACAACAGAAGCAGACAAAGAAGACACGGCAAATTAGACACACAGAGAACAGATAACTGGGGTGGGGGGTGGAGGGAAGGGGAGAGAAATAAATAAATAAATAAAGCTTTAAAAAAAAATTGAGTATCACTTTGAAAGCAAATTGTTTTCAGTAAATATGTTGAAATACCCCTGTATGTACTTACTGTCATTCAGGTCATTTAATTTTCCAATACTTTTGTGGACAATTTGATATGTATTGCTTTCAAGTAAATAAAATGTTCATTTTGGATTTTCATATGAATGTGAATAAATATTTTTTTTACTTATTTTTTTAAGATTTATTTATTTATTTATATTTATAACTTCAGGCAGGGCAACTTATCCTCTCTGCACCTCAATTTTATTATGAGTTAAATGGGTTTAATAATGCCTACCCTCAAAGGGGCACTGTGAGGATTAAATCAGATAACACATGTATAACACAACACAGTGCCTGACACATAGTATATGGTCAGTAAATGTTATCTATTATTTTTGTTATTTCATAGTAGCAGCTCAAGGAAGAGAGTGACAGGGATATGTGCTAGTGAAAATGTTATTGCTGGTGAAAATTTTTATGACATGAATCTCCTGAACTCATGTAATTCTCCATTATCAGATTTGATCATTTAATTAATAAAAAGAATTTCTGAAAAAAGATTTCATTATGATTCATTTTTAATTCTCTCTTTTAAATCTTTATTACATTAGTGCCTATGGTAAATATAGATGAAATGTTAATAGAACAGAATTAACAAATATTAATTGAGCATCTACTATCATGCCAGGCACTGTTCTAGGAGCTAGGGCTCTAATGGTGAGCAAAACTAGCCAGTCCCTATCCTCGTGGAGTGTACACTATAGTGGAAAAAGCAGAGTTATTAAATAATTAGACAAATATAAATTTGTGTTTATGTAAGTTCTCTGGAATAAATATACAGGGTGCTATGAGAGAGTATAATGAATAGAGATTAAACCCAGTCAGGAAAGTCAGGTTAGACTTCCATGAGGAAGAGACAGTTGAGCTCTGAAGGATGAGTAAGATAACTAGCCAAAGAGAATGGGAAGAACATTCCCAGCAGAGGAAACAGTGCCAGCAAAAAGCAGGAGGTGGTCTAAGAAATACCAGGAACTGAAAGAAAATAAGTGTGTTTGGGGAAGAAATCCGGAGGAGTATAGGAAGTTGAAAAGTAGAAGAGAGGCCAAAAGATCCAGAGGGTTGGACGTTGCGATAAGGAGTTTGGACTGTAAGAACAATGGAAAGATTTAAGGATTTAAAGTCAAAAGTGACATGATCAGATTTTATTTTCTCAGAAAGCACTCGAAAGTGTGGATAGAGGCAGAAAAGTAAATGCAGGTAGATTAAGAAACTGTATTACTATTTCAGCAAAAGATGATTGACTGGGCTATGATGATGATGGAAGGAAAATTGAAGTGATTTGAGAGATAGAAGAAAAGGAAACAAAGAATTTGATAGATTGGCTAATGGGCATTAATGGCAAAGGCAGTGGTTTTTCTTTGAAATATAGGCCTTAAAAATAAAGATAGGGAAACGGACTTTGGCCCAGTGGTTAGGGCGTCTGTCTACCACATGGGAGGCCCGCGGTTCAAACCCCGGGCCTCCTTGACCCGTGTGGAGCTGGCCATGCGCAGTGCCGATGCGCGCAAGGAGTGCCGTGCCACACAGGGGTGTCCCCCGCGTAGGGGAGCCCCACGCGCAAGGAGTGCACCCATAAGGAGAGCCGCCCAGCGCGAAGGAGGGAGCAGCCTGCTGAGGAATGGTGCCACCCACACTTCCTGTGCCGCTGTCAACAACAGAAGCGGACAAAGAAACAAGACGCAGCAAAAAAAAGACACAGAAAACAGACAACCGGGGGAGGGGAGGGGAATTAAAATAAATAAAAAATTAAAAAAAAAAAAGATAAAACCCATTATATTAACAACCATATGGCAATAAAACAAAACAGAAACCCTCCTAAAATATAAGTAAAGGTTAATTTTAACAATGAAATATTTTAGCTGGAAATAATTAACTTTAAAAAGTATTAGTAAATGGTTTTCAGTACAATTTATTTTTGTTTTTGTTTTTTAGTACAGTTTACATAGGACTAAAATACTTAGGAAGCATCCTTTCTAAGACTTTTAAAACATGTTTGACTCGAAAATGAATTTAAAGTATGAGTTAATTCTAATATTAGAAAATTTAGGCAGAAGTTAGCATAAAATAGTTGAAGATATATGTTTTCCTTTGGGATTTTTTTTTTGGGGTAGGATTTATTTATTTATTTCCCCCCCCCCCCCCATTGTCTGCTCTCTGTGTCCATTCTCAGTGTGTTCTTCTGTGTCTGCTTGCATTCTTGTCAGCAGCACTGGAAATCTGTGTCTCTTTTTGTCGCATCGTCTTGCTGCGTCAGCTCTCCGTGTATGCAACACCACTTCTGGACAGGCTGCACTTTTATCGCATGGGGCGGCTCTCCTTACTGGGCATACTCCTTGCATGTGGGGCTCCCCTATGCGGGAGACACACATGCATGGCACGGCACTCTTTGCACACATCAGTACTGCGCATGGGCCAGCTCACCACACAGGCCAGGCGACCCTGGGTTTGAACCCTGGACCTCCCATGTGGTTGGTGGACACTCTATCCATTGAGCCAAATCTACTTCCCCTCCTTTGGGATTTTTAACCCCCACCCTCAAATCCCTAAGTGTTGAGTTTTTCTTAAAAGTAAATAATTACCCTGATTTGTTTTCTTGGCATCTTCATTTACAAAAATGACATATAACATCTGAAACAAATGCTACTGTTCTTCTTAATGTGTGGACCTTTTATATATAATAACATATGAATAGCTGATCAATAATAACAAGAACCACCAATCCAGCTAGGTCAGCCTGGTTTACTGGTGCATTACTGCCCAAGCTTAAATAGGTAAACCCAAAGATATGTAGACTTTCCTTCAACTTCTTCATGTTGTGACATTGGGAAAACATTGTCACCAGCTAAGATGATAAAATGAGAACAAAGTCCTGGTAGGGGTATAAAGGTTCATGATGATGGATCATTATTTCAAAAAGAAGAAAAAAATCATGTGAAAAGGAATAGTAGTTCCACTTGATGTATAGTATGCCTGTATTATAGTTTTTACAAAATTTTGAACTTGTGTAATAGTATAATAGGAGCTATTATTGAATTTCTGTTTATACCTTTAAATTCATAAGTGTAATTTTTGTTTTATTGATTACAATCTGAATTTCTAAGACACATTGATTTTTGCAATAAAAATACAATATGGAATGGCTCACAATTGGGGAAAAAAGAAGTAGTATTATGAATTTAGAAGATTTTGGAAAATTTATGAACCATTCTGAAAAAATTTTAAATACTAGTAAAAATCTATGTTATTTCTTATTTTATTAGCCATGATGATATATTTGCATGTCTTTTTACAAAATTTAAAATTGTATGTTAGACGTACTTTTAAAATTGTGTATGCAGATTACAGCTGCACTGCTGCTAATGATGCATTACTCTTGAGTGCCTTTCATCCCAACATAGTAAAAGCCTTTGCAAGTATTAAACTTCACAACACTCTGAAAGCAGTTTATAGGTAATTAAATTCTGTGATCTACCCACTTTACATATGAATCAGTTCCTAGTTACCATATTCTCTTATATAGTTAAAATGAAAGAAAAATGGAGTAAGCCAGTGAATTATAAAGGACTTTAAAATAACCATGAATATGCCTAAATTTAAAATATGTATCTTCTTAAGAAATATGGAAAACCTTATGCTTGAACTAGTTCAACATGGATCTAGAAAACATTTTTGTTGGAGCTGATAGGGCTCAAACACTTGAGCACCTGCTTCCCACATGGTTGGCCTGGTTCAGTTCCTGGTGCCTCCTAAAGAAAATGAGCAAGAAAGCCAGCTGAGCATGATGGGCTGGCGTGGTGAGATGACACAATGAGATGGCACAACAAGCAGGGAGTAGATGTGGCTCAAGTGATTGGGCTCCTCTCTCCCATGTGGAAGGGCCCAGGTTCAGTTCCCAGTGCCTCTTAAAAAAAGACAAGCAGGCACAGAGAATGTATAACAACAGACACTGAGAGCCGACATGAGTTCAAATGAGGGGAAAGTGAGAGGAATAAATAAATCTTTAAGAAGGTAAAAGAAAATATTTTTGTAGGCCCATATGTGTCAAACATTGTGCTAGAGGTGGCTATACAGCAATACATAAGGTAAGGCAGCACTTGCACCTGACCTTGAGAAGCTAGCTATCTAAGCAGAGGAACCATCAAGGAAACAAATAATTATAATACAAAGCGATAAGTGCTATAACAGAAGTGTTTATAAAGAGGTGTATATAAAAAGATGCATGAGGACAATGGCATATGAGAAAGGGAAAAGATTTTGCAATTAATAACTACCACTTCCAAGACTATGCTAATAACACTAATTTTTCTAAAACACAAAGATACTTTTATGGACTAATAAGGCACTCCAGGAAACTTCTCAATAAGCTGATCACATGATGTATCTAATTTAAACTTCACTAAGACAACTGAATATCCCTAGATGTTTAATGATTATAGAGTTAATGGCAGAGACTAAATGTCCCGACTTCTAATGGTGTTCTTTCCAACTGTAGCAGTTTGATATTATTTATGAATTCCAAAAAGAAATATTGATTATGTTTGTAAACTCATCTGTTTCTCTGGGCATGATATCCTTTGATTGATTTAAAGTCAAAGGCTGCTCTCTGTACCCTCCTCATCCTCCCCCCCCCCCCGACATCATGCTCCAGTTCCTGCTTAGATTTACTTTAGGCAACGTGGTTGGAATGTATCTGGCTCAGAACTATGATATACCAAACCTGGCCAAAAAACTTGAAGTTATCAAAAAGGACTTGGATGCCAAGAAGAAACCCCGTAGTTCCTGAGGCCAACTCCAGCTGCTTTCTGGATACACTGATTCTACTATTTTGAGGGCCTCCTTTACCATCTGAACCAAAAGCTTTTGTTTAAATCTCCAGCCTCAGCAGTTTTCTTCGTTGCTAGACCCCGAGTTGCCTTAGAGGAAAATGAGGCCACAAGTTAAGAACTACACTTATTTTCCAATGTCCTCACCTCTTCCTATCCTTCTTCCAGCTGCTTGGGAGATTCTAAGACTGGAATTATGGTGCTAGAATAGTAAACATGGCCTTTATTTAGTAGTTACTTCTTTATTCTTTGGGATTTCTACCATCTGTCTTTAAGAGAAAAATTGATGTTTTGTATAGCTAATCAGATACAAATAATGCTAATTTCAAATTACAACAATTACAATGGGTGCCTGTTAAGCTTTTGGTACTAAATTATGTTGTTTCAAAGTAATTAAAATTAATATCTAGAAGCCAAAAAAATAAATAAATAAATAAAGTCAAAGGCTTTATGTTTACTTGATTAAATCAAGATTAGGGCTTTGATTCGACCATGTCATTAGGGCATGCAGGGTTGAGTCCCTGCCCCCTTGGTGGGCTGATAAAACAGACTCTCATACAGAATTATACAGAAGATACACAGAGGAAGGGAGTTCCATAGACATGGAAGAGGATCCTGTGGCCCTGGGGAAGAGAGATGAGACATTCCCCTCTTAGTTTACAGCTGACCCTGTGAAGAGAACAGAACAGCTGAGCTCAGAGAGGAACGAGCCCTTCAGTGTACAGGTGAGATTGGAAGGAGCTGGGACCACGGAACCTTAAGAGGAAAGAGGAAGGCTGAACCCTCACAGATATCTTCTGCCATCTTGTTTCAACACATGGCAACAGAGTTTGGTGAGGAAGTAACCATGAGTTGGACTCCTTAGGGCCTTGTAACTGTAAGCTTTTACCTCAAATAAATACAATTTATAAAAGCCAACAGATTTCTGTTACTTTGCACCTGCATCCCTTTGGCTGACTAATACACAGATCCACAAATCAATTTTACTGATACATATTAATAAAGCATATAATTCATCCAAACTGTACAATCAGTGGTATTTGATGTAATCCCATAGTTGTGCATTCATCACTTCAATCATCATTAGAGCATTTTTATTATTTCAATAATAATAATAAACAAAAACCAAACAAACAAGAAAATACATTACCTCTTGATCTCCCTATGCTTCCTCTGCTGTACATCGCTCCTATTTCTAGCTATTCTTATACACTTATTTATTAAGCAGTTTTATTGAGATAAATTCATATACCATACAATCTATACAAAGTATGTAATCAGTGACTTTCACTATAGTCACAATGTTGTGCATTCATCACCACAAAAGATTTTAGACCAATTTCATTACTCCAAAAAGAAAACTTCCACACTCCTCATCAGTTCTTCCCCAGCCGAACATTACCACTAATTATAAAGTGATTGATATTTGCATTTTATATAAATGGAATCATATATAGTACTTTGTGTCAGGTTTCTTTCAATTAGCATGATAGTTTTTTTTGTCTGATATTAACATCTTGTAGTATTAACATATATTTGTTCAATTTCAAATAAAAACAATCTTATATATGCAATTTTACCCATATTCATATTTCACATGCAGTTTTGTTATGCTACACATTACCATGTTACTTTTTTTAGCTTTCCTTTTAGTAATATATATGACCTTAGACTTTCCCTTTAAACCGCTTTCATACATAATAGTACTGCTAGTTGCAGACATTTTATATATATATATATATATTTTTTTTTTTTTTAAATTTCTCTCCCCTTTCCCCCACCCCGGTTGTCTGTTCTCTGTGTCTATTTGCTGCATGTTCTTCTTTGTCCGCTTCTGTTGTTGTCAGCAGCACGGGAATCTGTGTTTCTTTTTGTTGCATCATCTTGCTGTGTCAGCTCTCTGTGTGTGTGGCACCATTCTTGGGCAGGCTGCACTTTCTTTCGTGCTGGGCGGCTCTCCTTACGGTGCGCACTCCTTGCGTGTGGTGTGGGGCTCCCCTACACAGGGACACCCCTGCGTGGCCTGGAACTCCTTGCGCGCATCAGCACTGCACGTGGGCCAGCTCCACACAGGTCAAGGAGGCCCGGAGTTTGCACCGCGGACCTCCCATGTGGTAGACGGTTGCCCTAACCACTGGGCCAAGTCCGCTTCCCCACAGACATTATATTACATTATATTGGGCTTTCACCTTGTCTATTCATTTCCAAAGATTACCACATCCTTTTTACCTATTCTGCACAAGTTAACCCTCAGCTTTCCATTCTCTAACCCCATTCTATTTTCTGGTGACCCATATTCAAGTTATTAACTCCATGAGTTTACACAATGTTTTTAGTTCATAGTAGTACAATCATACATTATTTGTCCTTTTGTGTCTGGCTTGCTTCACTCAACATAATATCCTCCAGGTTGATCCATATTGTCATATGTTTTGCAACTTCATTTCTTCCTATCTTCTTACAGCTGCATAATATTCCATGGTGTGAATGCACCATAGTTTGTTTAGCCACTCATTGGTTGATTTTCCAACCTACTTTTTTTGTTTTTTAGGAGGTACCAGGGATTGAACATAAGATCTCGTACATTGGAAGCAAGCACTCAACCGCTGAGCTACATCTGCTCCCCCAACCCACTTTTAACATGTACTTCTGCCTTGTTCATAATTTAAGAAAAGAGAAACCCTGTTTCAAATCTCTATAAATCCATGCAACGGAGGTAGCAAAAAAAAAAAAAATCCACAATCCTGATTCTCCATAGCATGCATGCATGCATTCATTCATGATATATTAAATAAGGGGCTACAATGTGTCAAGCACTGTTAGGAGAGGAACACATTGTCCCCTCCCCATTATTAACATCTAAATAAGTGAGTACAGTGTGTTTTAGGAACTATGGAGGGGAATGGCTCACCAGGAATGAAGAGTTCAGCGTTAGAGGTGTTTAGGAGATTGAGAGCAAAGTAATTTTTTCCTAGTCTCAGTCTAGTATGTATTATTTTTTAAAACTTATTTTGGTTATAAATACACAACTCAAAATTTCCCATTTTAGCGACATTCAAATGTTCAATTCATCTGTATTAATTACATTCACAATATTGTTACTACTATCACCAATATTCATTACCTCTACTTTTTTTTTTTTTTTTAAATCACCTCTAGTATGTATTCTTAATGTGTACTTGTAAAACAGTGGTTTGGTCCATATAATTATATGTGACCTGTACAAAGTAGAATTTGGGGGCAATAGTAATTTTTATTCTGGCCAAAGTTATTAAGAACTTTTGGTGGGACCCTTCAAGTTCTTCCTGGAGCCTACTTATTTTTGGAAATTTTAACCCTACTTATTGGAATTTATGTTTTCTCTGAATTTTGAGACACAATAATGAGCTTTCATTTTTGCACAGACTGGTTGGGACAGCTTTGGAATGTGTTTAAATTAAAAGACAAAGTAAAACACAAAATGCTACAGTTCAAAATTGGCTTTTTATTGGCTTTTAAGAATGGCTACTTAGCATCAAGCTTTAAACTGTTCACAGATAAATGCAAGTTCTGTTTTGATTGTCTCTAGGGAATTTTAACATTTGAATGTCCCAAACACTAAGCATGGAAATGGGGGTGGGGATGGGGGGCAGAAGATTCAAGGGCCTACTTAACTGTAATTCCATTATTATGAAGAACAATATTATGGCTAAATTAAAATGTAACCTATTGTATTTTTAGGCTATTCTTCAGGATGTGCATAGAAAATTGTGTATTAGACATGTGAGCCTGCAGACAATCAGAAGCCAGAGGAGCAATATATTCAGCTTAAAGTATAATTTATAATTTGTTAGAAGAGAGAGGGAGCTAATTCCTAAGACTGGTTTCAAAAACTGAGGAACAGATACTCCATAGTAAGCTCCAGTGAATCTTACTTTTGAAGTGGGTGGGATAGAGCCACGGTCTGCACCAGGGACCTTCCTAAAGAGAAGTGTCAAGTGTTGCTTTTGTTGTGCGCTACAGGGGTCAGAATGGGGCTTTTAGTGAGTTTGGCGGGTAGCCTTTGTGAGCCCGGAGGGGAAAGTGAAACAGAATAGGAATAGAGTTCCAGGGTGTGGGTGTGGCTGTAATTTTGAGGCAGCAGAGCCCAGGACAACTTTTAGAATAGGAGGTCTTAACCATTTTTGTTCCACTGACCCCTTTATCAGTCTGGTGAAAACCACGATCCTCTTCTCAGAATACAGTGGCAGATAGTTTTATGACACTCAACATCGCATGTCTTTAAATTAAAATTTAGGATTATTCAAAATTACATTTTACAACTTTCCCATAACTTCAATACCTGATTACCTAACACGGTTCAACATCTGTTCAAAAGGTCATTTTTTGCAAACATTTAGAAACTCGAGTTTTCCCATGGCCTCATAAAACCATCTCTGCCATCCTTACCAACCTTTTTGCTGGCAGTTACCCACTGCACTCAGAACATGCTACATCAAAATAAAAATCATACTAAGTCCACACTATATAGTGTATTATTTGATAAATATATCACACCCACACCCACCACATCCCCATAAGAATAATGTTTTTAAATGCATAAAATAAAATTACAAAGGAAATCAGTTACGTGTATTGAAATAGTTACTAAAATAAAAAGCATATAATACTATACTATATGCTTCTTTCTTAATACATTAAATAATAATCCAATGCATCAAGATATAGGAAAGTTAAAGTTAAATTTTATTTTTTAAAGACATGTCAATGTACAGACTGTTGTTTATCTTGAGTAAGAACATTAAACTGTGGTGTAGTATTTGACAAGGCAACACGCATATCATGTTGGACATCTGATCGAGTTGATTTTTTTCAATTCACCCTCATAGACCCCCTGAAGTCTTTCCGCAGACCCCTTGGAAGGGTCCGTGGACCCCTTGTTTAGAACCCCTGTTTTAGAAGGTTTGGGGCCTAGATCCTGTTACACTGGATCTATTTTTAAACAGGTGAAGTCAAGTGAAAATGAGCATCAAAAGTCGGAAAGTAAAGAGTTTCCTCAGGTTGTAGAAATCGGTGGGATCAGTCCCACCCCTTGGCATTGCATGAGGATGAATAAAAGCTTTGACCACTTTGATTTTGCTGCTGGGCAGAAAGACTTCTATTACAAACAGGAATACTGCTTAAGGGGAAGGTAAACTAACACGCCCGCCTGAACTGCTTTGAAAAGTAAAAGTAAACTTTCCCATTTAAAACAATTTGAAGACCAAGTGTTTTACAATCAATGCTTAGGGTCCTTTGGTAGCCAATAGATTTAATGGTCAAATTAATATACTAGAAATAATTTTTCAAAAGCCGATTTTTTCTTGTATTTTCTGGCAATGAAATCGCTGATATCAT
This sequence comes from Dasypus novemcinctus, assembly GCF_030445035.2. NCBI lineage: Eukaryota > Metazoa > Chordata > Mammalia > Cingulata > Dasypodidae > Dasypus > Dasypus novemcinctus. The sequence continues at coordinate 80,103,513 of NC_080675.1, forward strand.
TAATAGAAGTGTAAAGGATAAAGCAAGTAGTGTTCAGTTGTGTTTGTGTTACCCAAAGGAGCAGAGTGGAAGCAAGTACAAGTCACTTTAAAGACTGAAAAGGCATGGCTTTGGGGACACCCACTCTTAGATTTTATATTCTTCTTATGTAACTGTATTGCCATAAAGGCATGTATTGTAAACAACACTTGCCCCCAGAGCTGCCATAGAGCTTTTGTGACATACTGTCTGCTATTTGCAATAAAAATTACTGAGTTGCACCAAAGACAGACAAAAAGCAGGTAGCCTTATTTTTATTCTTATTATGAAAACAGTACATGCCCTTTTTGTTAAACATTTGGGTTATTTTCTTTTCTTTGTTTACTAACACAAACAGAACTTTGATAAACATCCTTATATCCAAATCTTTGCCCATGATGTTGATTATTTTCTGGGGAAAATAGTCCTAGAGAAAAGGAAGGCAAATTTTATCCTTGAATTTGGGCAAATGGAAAATGCTGTACCTATTTCTAATTTGTAATGAGACAAAGCATTTTTCCCTATATGCTTGGTCATTTTAAAATTTTCCTTTTGTAGTGGGCTTCAGATCTTTTGACCATTTTCCTATTAGGTTCTTTCTTTTTAGTTGTAAGGACTGTTTATATATTAAGGTTACTAACACTTTACCTGTCATTATTACTACAAATAATTTTCTAAGTTTTCCATTTGCCTTTTGATTTTACTTTTTTTGGTAAAAGTTTCTATTTTTACATAATTAAGTTTATCGGTCTTTTCCAATTTTTTATTTCTACTTATTGTGTCATGTTTAGGCAGTCTTTCTCTACCCAAGGTTATGTAATATTTACACACATTTTCTCCCAATAGTGGACATTTGTTAGTGTAAATGCCTTATAATAATTATTTTTATATAATATTTATTCCATGTGAAACTTATTTTAAAGTAAGATATAAAGTGGGAATATAATTAAATTTTTTTTCTGAATAGTTAGCCAGTTGGCTCAATACCATTTAGACTAATTTCATTTTCCCTCACTGATCTACCTTTTTTTAAAAGAGTTATCAGAGATTGAGCCTGGGGCCTTGGACATGCAAAGCAGGTACTCAACCGCTGAGCTACAACTACCCTAAACTACCATTTTTATATACTAAATTTTTATCCATATTGGGGCTATTCTGGTCTTTCTTTCTTATTCTATTGATATATCTGTCTATTACTTTTTTTTTCTTTAGGGGAACTGAGTTTATTTACTTGTCAGGCAAGAGAACACAAACCAGTCCAAAAAAAAAAAAAAGTGGTTTTTCGGTCATTCATTCACTAAAGGGGAAATAGAGGAGGCAGGTATCTGTGCTAGAAAGGCAGAAAGTTCATGATGGTTATCCTAATTTAGAATTGTAACTCGCACTCTGGATAAGACAAGGAATCTTTTTTCAGTTTGCTAAAAGCTGCTGGGAGCAATATACCAGAAATGGGTTGGTTTTTATAATGGGGATTTATTAGGTTAAAAGCTTACAGTTCTGAGGTTCCGAAAAGGTCCAAACCAAGGTATCACCAGAGATGCTGTCTCACCAAAGATCAGTAGCTGATGATCCTAGACTCCTGCCACTGCCATGTGGCATGACACAATGGTGGCATCTGCCAGTCTGAGTATTGCCTTCTCCTGCAGGTCCACTTGGTCCCTGAGCTCAGCTGTGGGTGATCCAGCACATGCAGGGCACAATGTGAGTTCATTTACCACTCCTCTCTCCTCCAGGCCTCATTACTATTTCGGTTTTGGGCTGCTCCATCTGTGGCTTTTCTTTCTCCTGGGTTCCTCTGTGAGATCCCGGGTTGCTTCTCTCCATTTCTTTTTATCTGTGTGTCTATGTTCAGTCCTCTGCTTATAAAGGAATCCAGCAAGAGGACCAAGATCCACCCTTGTTAACACCTCACTGAAGCAATCCAATCAAAGGCCCTCAACAGAACCTAGTCCCATCAAAGGGACCCACACCCACAGAAATAGATTAGCTTTAAGAATAACAGGAAGCGGACTTGGCCCAGAGGTTAGGGCTCCACCTACCACATGGGAGGTCTGTGGTTCAAACCCCGGGCCTCCTTGACCCGTGTGGAGCTGGCCCATGTGCAGTGCTGATGTGCGCAAGGAGTGCTGTGCCACGCAGGGGTGTCCCCCGTGTAGGGGAGCCCCACGCGCAAGGAGTACACCCTGTAAGGAGAGCCGCACAGTGTGAAAGAAAGTGCAGACTGCCCAGGAATGGCACTGCACACATGGAGAGCTGACACAACAAGATGATGCAACAAAAAGAAACACAGATTCCCGTGCCGCTGACAACAGAAGTGGACAAAGAAGAACATGCAGCAATAGACACAGAGAACAGACAACTGGGGTGGGGGAAGGGAAGAGAAATAAATAAAACAAATCTTTAAAAAAAAAAGAATATGAGTTTTTCTGGGATCCATAAAAAGCTTCAAAGTGTCACAGAACCTATGTCTCTACATGGTTTGTTAAAATAAGTCCTATTGTTCAGTGATCAGGAACGAGCCCCTCCTAGTTAGGTCCAATAAGGGTCTGTCATACCAAGGACATTAAGCATTCTTAGTCATTTTTTAGCTTCCACTAATATATCCCATATTTACTTATTTCAACATTTTATTTGAAATAACTAAAGGTTTGCAAGAAATTATTTAAAAAAAAAAGTACCAAGAGGTTCCATGAACCTACCCTTCACCTTTCACCCAATGGCAATATCTTCCATAACATAGTATAATATCAAAATCAGGAAACTGACCTTGCTACAATTCACAGAAATTCATTCAGATTTCACCAGTTGTACATGCAGTCATGTTTGTGTGTGTTCGTCAGTTTTATTAAATTTCTCACATGGTTAGTTTTGTATAGCCATCATCACAATCAAGAAACTGTTCCATCAACACAAAACTCACACGCTGCTCCCCATCATCCTCACCCTTAGCAACCACTAATCTGTTCTCTGTCTATATAATTTTGTCATTTCAAGAATGTTATATAGATGGGAAAGTGGAGTCATACAGTATGTAACCTTTTGAGATTGGCTTTTGTTTTCACTCAACATCTGTCCATTGATCCTTCCAAGTGGTTTCATGTCTCAATAGTTTGTTCCTTTTTATTACTGAGTAATAGTCCATGGTATGTGTATACCTCAGTTTGTTTAACCATTCACCCTTCGAAGGCCATGAGATTGTTTCTGGGTTTGGCTACTATAAATAAAGCTGCTATGAACATTCATGTACAGATTTTTGTGGGCACATAAGTTTCATTTCACTGGCATTTGCAATTGCTGGAGTAATTTTTAGTTTTCTAAGATACTGTCGAACTGTTTTCCAGAGTGACTGCACCTGCTTCCATATCTTTCTGAACCTCATTCACAGTAGTAGTTTTTTCAGTTGTTTCTTGGTTTTCCAGGCAAACAATTAGATCTACACATAATAATTTTCTCTTATCAATTTTAATATTTTAACCTCATTTCTGTTCCTTTTCATATTTATGAGTTGTCTTCCTGAACAGATATAAATAACAGCAATTATATTAGGGGCTTTAGATTGTTCTCAATTTTGGTAGAAATGCAGCCAGAGTTTTAATGATAAGTGTGAAACCTGATATTTATGCTTTATTATGTCATCATTTACATACTTTTGTTTGTTTGCTTGTTTAAACACCAGAAGCAAAGTTGAAGTTTATTAAGTGGTCTTTTGCTCTCTCTCAAAGTGATCTCAGATTTTTACTCTTGCTCCATTATTGTGAAATTTATTAATTGGTTTCCTAATGTTGAACAAGCTGTAAAATTAGCCCTTCTTGGTTTGAGTCTGTTATTCTTTTAATATATTATTGAATATGATTGCTAATATTTTCTTTGGGAATTTTTGCATCGATTTTCATAAATGGTCTGTAGCTTTCTGTTTTGTTTTTGTTTTTCTTAAAGATTTATTTTTTATTTATTTCTCTCCCCTTCCACCCCCTCTCCCCTATGTAGCTTTCTTTTTTGTGTGCTAACTTTTTCAGGTTTGTTCTCAAGCTTATGATAACTTTGTAAAACGGATTATAAAGCTTTCCATATCATTCTATTTTCTAGGATAGTTTATATAATATTAATTATCATTTATCTATGCCTTAAAATTTTGATAGAATGCATGCTAAAACACTTATGGGCCTGGCATCTGTCTTCATTCTTTTGTAGATGAGGAAACTTTTAGTTTCTCAAGGTTTACATGCTAAAGGGTAATTTAAATGCCAGTTTTTTGCTCCAAAGGCATTGGTTTTTTTTTTTTTTAGGAGGTACCAGAGATTGAACCCAGGACCTCATACTTGGGAAGCAGGTGCTCAACTACTGAGCTATATCCACTCCCCAGTCATTGACTTGTTTTTAAAGATTTATTTATTTCTCCCCACCCCTTGTTGTTTTTCACTTGCTGTGTTTGTTTATCTTCCCTGTTTCTTTAAGAGGCACTGGGACCTGAACCCGGAACCTCTCATGTGGGAGGGATGTGTCTAATTGCTTGAGCCACCTCCATTCCCTGCTTTTTGTGACTCTTATTCCGTTTTTCCTCCCCATGACTCTTAATGCATCATCTCGTTGCATCAGCTCACTTCACCTACCCACTGTCTACTTTAGGAGGCACCAGGAAACTCTGCTCCCTGCTTTGTTGTGTCTCTCATTATGTGTTCTCTTCTTGTGTCTCTTGCTGTGTCAGCTTGCCACACCTGCCTGTTGCACCAGCTTGCTGTCTTCTTTAGGAGGTACCAGAATCCAAACCAGTGACCTCCCGTGTGGTAGGCAGGAGCCCAGTCTCCTGAGCCACATCTGCTTCCCTGTAGCCATTGACTTTTTGCAACAGTCAATGCAAAAAAAGAAGCCTGTTGCTTCTCTAGCATGATTAATTATTCTTAACTATTTAGGAATGTCTGGGAAAGAAGAGATTCATCTCTCATTTGATAGAACAGGATTTACCAAAAACTTCAGTAATCTGGTGTGGAGGGAAATGAAACTGTTCTGTATTTTTGAATGTCCATATGTGATTACCCAATGGTTCGCTGTGCCTCCCTGCCCCGTGCCCACCATAGCCTTCACTATTAGCTTACGGAGCAGGACTAGTCAGGCTTACAGTTTCCCTTGAGAGTGTTCTTTCTGGCTATGGGACTCTCTGCTGCTACCAAAAGCCACTAGGAACTAACTGAAGTCCATTCTTTGGGCTAATGCCTCCTCCTGAGGCCAAGGAGGGACAGGAAAGAACGGGTTCCCTCTTGTACTTTCAGACTCCACAAACTTTACACATTGTGAAAATAATGTGAAACATAAATTTCTTTAAAGTAATATTCAGAAAAGAGTATTTTCCCTATACTTGCTGAGTTCAATTTCAGTTCTTAGAAAATGACTCCTCATTGCTATGCAGAGCAACTTTTAGTCTTTTCTTGCCTGGCTCAGGGACCCAGCTGCAAAATATAAGAACGATACTAGTTTTAACAGCTAACAAATTTTATTCTTACGTTTATCTCCACCACTGAATACCAAAATCTTTTAAAATGTAAAGAAGATATCACAAAAGAGAAAATCCAAATGGCCAATAAATGTCAGCCAAAAGGGATGCTGATGCAAAGTACCAGAACTCTGTTAGCTTTTACTTGGGGTAGAAGCTTATAATCACAAGGCCCTAAAGAGTCCAACTCAAGGTACCTTAAGAGGTACTTGCTCACCCACAGTTATTGGTCATGTATTAAAGCAATACATGGGTGGGTGATGTCTGCGAGGGTTCAGCCTTTCTTCTTCCTCTTAAGGCTCATGGTCCCAGCTTCTTCTGATCTCAGCTGTAGGCTGGCATAAGGCTCTCCTCTTGCCAGGGTTCATTTCTTTCTGGGCTCAGCTGCTCTGTTTTCTTCACAAGGTCAGCTGCAGACTATCAGGTTCATGTCCCTTCCTGGGGCCTCTGCCATACTATGGGGTTATCTCTCTTCCTCTGTGCTCTTCTCCTGTGTGAGTCTGTTTTATCAGCCCAAGGGGGCTGGGACTCAACACTGAGTTGCACTCTAATGATGTGGTTGAATCAAAGTTCTAATCTTAACATAATTTAATCAGATGTCTCAGCTAAATCTAATACATATATTCAAAGGGTTTCACACCCAGAGGAACAGACCAGTTTACAAACATAATCTATATTTCTTTTTGGAATTCATCAAAAATATCAAACTGTACAGTAATTAACCCCTAGTAATCAGGAAATGCAAATTAAAACTACAGTGGGGTATCACTACATATCCACCAGAATAGCTAAAAAGACAACAATGTTGTTGAAAATATGCAGTTACTGGAACTTGTATATACTGTTGGTGGGAGTGCAACTTTGTATAACCACCTTGGAAGACAGTCTGGCAGTATTTATTAAAGCTAAAAATATGCAAATCCTGTGATTCCACTCCTAAAAGAGACTCCAAGATGCATGTACAAGAATATTCATAGGCAAAAGCTGGAAAGAGGGAAGTGGATTTGGCTCAACTGATAGAGCGCCCACCTACCACATGGGAGGTCTAGGGTTCAATCCTCCTGACCCGTGTGGTGAGCTGGCCCATGCATAGTGCTGATGTGTACAAGGAATACTGTGCCACACAGGGGTGTCCCATATGTAGGGGAGCCCCATGTGCAAGGAGTGCGCCCCTCAATGACAGCTGCCCTGCGTGAAAGAAAGTGCAGCCTGCCCAGGAGTGGTGCCACACACACAGAGAGCTGATGCAGCAAGATGACGCAACAAAAAAAAGAGAGAGAGATTCCCAGAGCTGCTGACAATGCAAGCGGATACAGAAGAACACACAGCAAATGGACACAGGGAGCAGACAACTGGCGGGGGGTGGGGGGGGGGCAGGGAAAAATAAATCTTTTTTTAAAAAAAGAACAGATTTGAAATCTAATCAACCTAAATTCAAATCTCAGCATTTTCACTTGCTTTATTGTAGGACATTGGAAAGTTTCTGTACCCTGCTGACTCTCAGCCTTATTATCTATAAAATGAGAATATAAAATAGTACTTACTTCAGAGTATTTTGAATATTAAATGAAATAATATAAGTTAAATGTTTACTGTTAAGCATGGTACATAGTAAGGAGACAATAATTGTTAGCTATTTAATAAAGTAGAGAAAATGCCATTTTACTCAATTTAAAACTAGAGTCACTACTTGGAATTTTCATGAAATTACTTAACCCTGCTTCCCAGCATCTCCCCTCCCAACTTTTCATTCAGTGGTAGCAAGCTTACAGTGCTTCTTAGACATTGGATGATACATCATGAAAAATTCATTTATGGGTTTAATAAGAAATAATAGGGCCACTTCGGATTAACAAGAGAAACAAGTGCTATTGAAGGTAAATATCTGAGATCAATGTGATGAAGGTTATCGAGACTCCTCTAAGAAAATGTCCCTTAGTGCTACTACCAAAGAATGTTTGTAAGATAGATCTCTAATCTGATCCATTATGACTTTCTTATTCTTAAACTCAGTGCTCTGCAAAGTGCTTTACGCCTAACAGTTGCTCTCTAGTGATTTTAAAAATTTAACTTTTACACTTACACTATAAGGAAAAAATTTGTTTTACTATACATCACAATATCTTTAAATATTTTTCAGCAGTTTTCTAGTTGTGGGGACTTTATTTGCTGTTCTTTTGTAAACTTATAGAAATAACTTTTTCTAGAAGTTTGTTGTAAAATTAATTTTAATTTTAAATATTTCACTCTTTAACCCTTAGATCCAAGCACTCAGCATCACATTCTGGCATTCTCTCTAATGTGATCAATAATTAGGAAGGCAACTAAAAGGAGATGGAGCTGTAAGGTAGATATTTAGGATAAAAAGAGAAATATAGATATATGTGTAGAGTACAAAGGAATAGGCACTGGCAACTTTCCTGCTAGAAAGTATAAATATAAGGTATATAGATTTTATGAAATAAGATTGACTGTGTCTAAATCAATAATGGAAAAAATGTTATGTTCTTATGGCGCCTTCTAAGTTCAAAACTTGACTGCCCATTTTGCATGCTAACATCTACATTTGTTACCATAGGGATTGCCCAAGACTTGCTTACAGCTTTAAATGAGTATAATTGCTATTGTTGTAGACATCAGACAAATCCTGACTTATGACTAAGAGATAACCATCACTTGACAACTCTTTAAGTGCATTTACAGTTTTAACTCCTTGGAAACAGATAAAGGCAAAGTAGTATATTATTTGTTGTTTCTCAGAAGTCAGCTTCCCAAATCACACAACTGTTTCTTGATTAGGTAGAGCTGAAGACATTTTATGATTAATTTAGCAAATGATTTCTGCCCTATAAAAACTTACATTTGGAGATATGGACACAAATATATAGAACATATTAACATAAATAATACTCTAGGCAAAAGAAACAGCCTTTCTAGCAAGAGTTCAAACTACTATCAAGACTACATATGGGGAAACGGACTTTGGCCCAGTGGTTAGGGCGTCCGTCTACCACATGGGAGGCCCGCAGTTCAAGCCCCGGGCCTCCTTGACCCGTGTGGAGCTGGCCCATGCGCAGTGCTGATGCGCGCAGGGAGTGCCGTGCCCCACAGGGGTGTCCCCCGCGTAGTGGAGCCCCACGCGCAAGGAGTGCACCCATAGGGAGAGCCGCCCAGCGCGAAGGAGGGAGCAGCCTGCACAGGAATGGCGCCGCCCACACTTCCCGTTCCGCTGACGACAACAGAAGTGGACAAAGAAACAAGACAACAAGACGCAGCAAAAAGACACAGAAAACAGACAACCGGGGGAGGGGAGGGGAATTAAATAAATAAAAATAAATCTTTAAAAAAAAAAAAAGACTACATATGGTTGTAAATTACTGTTTATTTAAATTACTAAATAATAGTAATAATAATAATAAGAGCAATAAGATTGTAGCTCTCGGAGTGAAGGGAAAAAATGTTAATAAGTCAGGTTCGAATATGTTAGTAGGTCAAAAGAAAGGAGCAACTCGAAGGGGAGAGAGATCAGATCAGAGTCAGTAAATGGAATAGGGTCCTAGAGGTTGAAAGAAATGGGGTCAAGGGCACAGATATAGCCTTGAAAAGGAGAAAACAATATGGAAAGGAGAGAGGCTTTTTATTTTTACCTTAGAGGCTAAGGTAAAAATAAAAGAAAATTTGAGATGAGAACAGAAGTCATATTGAATAGCTCAGGCAAGATGGTTGCTGAGAGTAAAGGTAAGGCTAAGGAAGGAAGATCAGATTGGAGGCTTGAGAAGACTGAAAGAGTTTAGAAAACATTTGGGGGTGTCCAATAGAATTCAATATGAGATGACTTAAAAGGAGTTTAGAGTGTCAGTGACGGCCCCTGAGATTTGTAATGTTTAACAATGGTCAACTTATAAGAAGGAACAGAGAAAGCAAATGCTGGAGGTTACTCATGGTGGGGTGGTAAGGTACTCTGGAGTACTGGTGAGTGCCTTGGGCATCTTGTCTGGGTTCTTGAATAGAGGAATAGGGATTTACTCATTTAGGAAGTATTAATTACTTATTGTATATTTATCAACTTTAGTAGCTTTTGTTATCACATTTCTGGAACCAATCCTGATTTGCTTTCAGAGTCCAGTCTTCCAAATGTCTCTAGGGCATCTCTGCTTTGATGTTCCATATCTAAAATTAAAGGCTACATTTTCATCCCAAACTTATTTCTATATTTGATTATCCCATTTCTTTAATGATGCTATTGCCTTTCTAGTCTCCCAGGCCTGAAACCTTTGAGTAATGTCTGACTTTTCCCCTCCCTTCCTTAGTGTATCATCAAATTCCATCACGAAATACTTCCTTTGAAATATTTCTCTGGGTTTGTATTCCTTTCCGTTGCCAGGGCAATAATTCAGGCTCTTGTCATTCCATGCTTGTACTTCTGCTATGCCTTCTCGACTTGTTTCACTGCCCCCAGGATCTACTCAATCCATTCAATCCTACATACCATATCCAGATTAATCTTTATAAAATATCAGTTTGATGAGTCACTCCTCATCTCAAAAATCTTCAAGGAGCTGTGATAAAGTCCCAAAGGAAACAAGAAGAACTTGGAGGAGCTCATATTCTAGTGGCAGAGGAGGCAGTCAATGTAATCAGGAGGTGATGTTGATTTAGGGAAAGCTTCCAGTGATTAGAGAAGAGAATGCTGGGAAATACCAGGTTTTAAGAAATAGGTTGAAAAGGAAGAGGTGATTCTAAGGAGACTCAGGACAGTTCAGAGGGGTAGGAGGGGTACCAGGGTAGACTATGTCACAGAGGCCAAGAGAAGAGAGTGTGTCAAAGAGCAGAATAAATAAAATGGAATCTTCTCTGGAGAGAGTCTATTGGATTTGGCCATTAGGGGATCAGAATCAGGATTAGTTTCAGGGGAGTAAAGGTAATAGAGGCTACAAAGGGTTGAGAAATAAAGAAATAGAAATAAGGAATGTAGGTTAGGTTTCCTTTTTAAAGGGTTGGCTAAGAAGAAAAACAAGGTTGAGGATAAAGACGGATTTACTTAATTTCATCCCCCACAATGAAAGAGACTTGCATCTGTTCACAGCCTAAGGGTAGAAATTAGAGTGGTAAAGAAGTGGTTAATATTAGATGGAGAGAAGATGATTAACAGAGCAAGATCCCTAAGGAGGTCTGAGGAGATAGAATCTAATCTTGGAAAAAACTCTTTGTCCATTTATAATCATCCTCTTACTATATGTTATAACTGTTGTATGTTTAAGGTAATAGTATATTGTAAAATGAATAGGTGAATTTTGGCAATTTGAAGGGGAAACAGCTGGATGAATCATTCAGAATAAAGTGGGAGAGCTAATAATCTCAGCCTGAAAGAGTTAAATCATTAAGGTTCAAAGATATCATTCACTATTATCATGAAAATCAGCTGGGGACTAAGAAATTTTTCAGATTAGAAACTAGATGTATGAATTTTCTATTGTTGCTGTGACAAATTACCACAAATTTACTGGAGGTCAGAAATCTGACAGAGGTCTCACCTGGCTAAAATCAAGGTGTTGGCAGGGTTGTGTTCCCTCCTGGAGGATCTCTGGGAGAATCTGTTCCATCCTTCTTCCTTGTCTCATGGCCCCATTCCTCCATCTTCAAAACAATGTCGTGTCTCCCTAACTTTCTTTCAGTCTTCCCGTCCCTATCTGATCACAGCTGGGAAATATTCTCACTTTTAGTGACTATTGTGATTAGATTGGACCCACCTAGATCAAGATAATCTTATCTCAAAGTCCTCAACCTTAATCACATCTGCAAATTTCCTTTTGCCATGCAAGGGAACATATTCACAGTTTCTGGGGATTAGGACTTGGGCATCTTTGGGGAAACATTATTCTGCCTAGCATACTAGAACTGAGCCTGAGGTCTTTATTTGAAGAGGGAAATTTGAAGTGAGGAAAAAGAAAAGTGTTTAGTATTGGAGAATTTGGGTTTTGTGCTTGAATTAGGCAAGATGCTTGTTCTGTAGTTAACCTGGCTCCAAAATGCCAGGAATGTGGTATCTAGATGCTAAGAAATTATTGAGAAAGAGTTTAGTGGTAACTTGGAGAGAAGAAACCAACCTTAGTACCTGCAGACAGTTCTAAGCTATTGATGACTAAAGAGCAGTTTAGAGTAAAATAATTTAGAGTTCTGAAAAGCTCCTCACTGGTTTTACATTGCGTCTTAGTTTCAAAAACTGGTTTATTTTAATATTTTGTGCATTTATATATATATTTATCTATCTATATATTTATCTTTAGCTTTTTCAGCTAAAGATAAATTTCAGTTGTACTAAGGAAATAAGAGATAGGTGTTTTTGACCCAATATCTGGACTAGAGAAAATGGGGGAGTAGCATAACTCCTGGGTTCTAGGTATGATGACGGTAACAAAAATAAGTGAGAAAACTCTGAATGTTTTATTTCATAGGAACCCATAGCATTAGCACATATTTTACCAGGAACTTTTAGGTTGGAATTCAGCAATAATACATTCAGAACTGGGTTCCTAATTTTAATTATCTTTATTTTGACTCCCCATTAATAGTTGCCTAGTTATGTATATTAGCTTGTGACAGTTTAAAGTTATTTTATGAACCCCAAAGAGAAAAAGATTATGTTCTTGAACTGACCTATTCCTGTGGGGTGGGGCCCTTTTGATTGGACTATGTCAGTGAGGCGTGACTCAGGTTGGGTTCTGCGCCCTCTTATTGGAGCTTTATGTAAATAGTGCAGAGAGAGACACATACATATACCGAGAAAATGGAAGCTGCCATTTTGATTCTGCCATGTGAGAGAAAGTAGAAATTAGAGAAAGGACTCCAGTTTCACCTACAACTGAGCTCAAGGAGAGAAGCCTAAGAGGCTGAGAGAGGTCCCAGCTCTGGAATCAGCAGAGCACAGAGACATGGAAAGGATCCCCCTTTCCCCCTGCTCCCCAAAGAGGCTGGGCTCACAGAGCAGCTCAAAGCTGAGATAAGCACTGCCATATGCTAATCACCTAGTGGCAGGACACCAGGATCACCAGTAGCTGACTTTGATGAGAAAGCATCTCCACTGATGCCTTGATTTGGACATTTCATGGCCTCAGAACTGTATGCTTTTACCCTAAATAAAATTTCCATTATAAAGCCAACCCATTTCTGGTACTTTGCATTGCAGCCTCATGGCAAACTAAAACAATACAATATATGGGGGTTCTCCTTTGTAAAGCATAGTGCCTGGTTATTGGTATCAAACTTGCAGTATTTATTTTGGTATTGCCATGTTTCAACCACTTAGCTGACTGGTGAAAAAAAAAATGGTCTTAAGGTGCTTAAACATAAGAAAAATTAAAGAACACAGCAGTCTTCTATAACAAGTTTCAAGTGCCTACCATGTTCCAGGCATTCTGTAAATTTTTAAGTGGATATGGCTTAAGCAGTTTGTCACCTGCCTACCACATGGGAGGTCCCAGTTTTGGTCTGGTACCTCCTAAAGAAAATGAGCAGACAGTGAGCACAAAGAATGGGGGGGGGGGGCGGGCAATAAATAAATAAAATAAATCTTAAAAAAAGAACATTTTAAAAAGTAGATAGTAATCTGTAAAAGGATGTGATAGGAGATTATAGTTTGAACACTAAAGGAAAAATGAGAGAAACAAAATATATTCCAGTATTTTATGCTCCAGTATTAACAGAAATTAGATAGCAAAAATTGCTACAACTTTTCTCAGATAGATAATTCATTACAGACAAAATAAAACTTACAAATTGGTTAAGCTATTGATTAAAATAAGAAAAAGAACCCCGTAACCCACATTTTAAAAACTTCCAATTGTTCCTTATATGTCTTGTTTTTAAAAACAATAATAAGTCTGTTTGGTTGAACATAGTATTGTTTGTTCTATAAATTGGTTCATAACTAATTATTAAAGTAAACAATCTAGAGTTTGTTTTTCAGAATCTATATTCTATTTTCACATTAAAATTAAAGCAGCTGCCCATCTGACTCTAGTTCTTACTATAATTAAATAAACTTTGTATTTTATACATCTATCTAACCATCCACCGAATATGTATTGAACTTCTGACATGGGATAGACACTATGCTAGGCCCCGTAAAATAATTAATACAGACATTTTTACCTTTTTTTGCAATTCTAAACTTTTACTTCCAGTTGCGAAGTAAAATACTTTATTACATATTACATAAACTATCTGTCAGAACCTGCCTCTTCCCCTTCTAATTCTATATTTTTAAAATGTTTATTCATTTCTCTATAGTAAAAAGTCTCCCTGACCCCTAGCCATCCTTTTCCCAGAGGCAACCAATGTCCTATTTTCTTGTACATCCTTCCAGATTCATTTTATGTATCAAACAAATATGTTTATATATTATACCCTAAACACTTTTCTGTGCCATGCTTTTAAAAAAATTTCCTCATTCATTTTATGTCTGCATACTATTTGATTGTATGGATATATCATAATTTTTTAATGAACTGTTCCATTGTTTTTAATCTTATGTATTCCTAACAAACACCAAACTGAAGAGTATGATATTTTTGTGAAATATCTTCCTATAGATGGAACTTCTGGTCAAAGTATATGTGCATTTGTAACTTTGGAAATATATTGCCTATTTGCCATCTATACAGGTTGTGCCTGTTCCTTCACAGACTTACTAACTATTCAGTGGTGATCTTTGCTAATGGAAGGATGAAAAATCATCTTACTGTAGTTAAATATTGCTTTTCTCTTATGAGTGAGGTTGAGAATATTTTTCTACATTTTAAGAGCCATTTAGGGGAGCAGATGTGGCTCAAGCGTTTGAGTGTCTGCTTCCCACATGGGAGATCCTGAGTTAAATCCTGAGCCCTGCTACCTGTATTTGCCTTTCTCTTTCTCTTGAATTATTGTAGTTATTATTTATAGGAATTCTTTATATATTAAAGAAATTGGTCCTTTGTCAGTAAGTTGCAAATATTTTTTCCCAACTTGATGTTTGTCTTTCAACTTTGCTTGTATTACTTTTTGTCATGCAGAAAACTTTATTTTTATTTTATAAAATTAGCTTTTATGGAGTCTGGGCTTTGTCTTCTAGTTAGTCTTTCCCTACTCTGAGATAATAAAAAAACAATTCGTCCATGATTTCCTCTAGTACTTTGATAGTTAACATTCTTAATCATTACAAGTTCTAAACTGTTTTGTGCATAGGATCAAATTCCCTGTTTTAATTTACACCTTAACTAGATTAGCAAATCTGTCTCATGGAAATAGAGAATAATAATAATGAGTGTGGAGTCTAGAGTTTATAAGACTAGAATTTGAGTTTTTCTGCTTCCAGGTTGTATGAGCTTGGGCATACTACATAATTAACCTCTCTGAACCATACAGTCTTCACCTGTAAAATGGAAATGATAAATAGTAGATTTTATTCTACCAATGCCTGGGTCCCTACCCCAAACATTGTTTTAATTGGTCTGGAGTAGGGCCAAGGCATAAGTGTTTTTCAAAAACCCATCAGGTGATTCAAAGGTGCAGACAGGGTCCAGAACCACTATCCTAACACGAGGCCAATGGTTTCAGATATAAAGGAAAACATATTTATTGCTTCTAGAGAGCAGTATGTAGAAATGTTTTATAGGTAAAATGCCATGAATTAGTTAGGTAGATATTAAAAAATAGAACATAGAAGAGTTCAGACAGCTATTACAGTTACATGAGAAAAGGGGATACAAAGTTAAAGATGTTCCTTATGTATTTATGAGGCATTTTTCTCAGAAGAGCCTAGGGCAGCTATATTCTAAATACTTATATTTCATTGCTATGTAAGAGATAAGAAACATGACATGCTCATATTTGTTAAATATGTTAAATGAAGTCTGGAGATAGATAATAGGACTCATACCAGTTCAATTAGACAAATTTAAGATTATTACCCAATTCACTTGACCTATCCAATGCTTTTCCTGGATACTGCTAAAAAAATAAATTGCTATTTCCGGTCATCAGTAATATATCTTATCTCCAAATGCAGTTTAGCAAGGATTTGGAATAGTATTTTTAGCTTATAAATAATAGTGTGAATAGGGTGATTAGGTATTAGGGAAATTAGAATTAGTAGGACGTTAGATATTTTCAAACCTAATGAAGGAGCAGTAAAGGTCTAAAGATTGTGGACAAGGAGTCAGGTGATCTAGATTCCAGTTCAGTCCAGCCACTAACAGTTATGTAAAATCGGTCAGCCAACTTATCCTTTCTGAGCCTCAGTTTCCTCAGCAGCAAGTGAGAGAATTTCAGAATTCCCAAAGGTTTCTTTTGGTTCAAAGTCTTGTGATCACTGTCTCACTAGGTCACCTAAGAAAAACCTTTCTTATATTAATCAGTCAATAGAAGACAGGAAAGTTATTCTAGCTCAAGTTTTTAAACTTATATTTCATAGTCTTGCTTTGTCTCTATCTAAGGTAGTATATCATCTCAAAATTGAGATTTTTGGGGGGTATAGTTCAGTGGCTGAGTGCCTGCTTCACATGTATGAGGTCCCAGGTTCAATCTCCAGTACCATCTAAAAGTTTTGGAGATTTTTATCCAAACTGATATTAGATGAATATATGTCCTGCCTAACTAGCATATGTACATTTTACATTTAAGCAGGGACCACTGGTACCTTCACCCAGAGGACTGACCAGTGAAGGGTGGGAGACTGCATCTTGACTCGCAAGGATACATTGGAGCATGAGCTTTCTTTTGACCTTCAATTCATACTACATAAATGACTTTGTTTAGAACCGATCCTAGGTCCCCCTTCTAGATTTTCTTCTAATCCTTCTACTTCTCCTTTTGTATTATATTACTCATGAGCATTAGGACTCAATTATTATATTGGCTGTCTTTCCATCTTCTCTTCCCTACAAGACTGTGTATTTTTTGAAACCAGAACACATTTATATTGAATTCCTAATGTGAGCTCAAGTAAATGTTTAACTGAATTAAAATTTTAAGTGATTTCAATTTCATTGTTTTTATCAATCTTTTTTGCTATCCTGTTTTTCGATAGTTTTCTTTACAATATTTCCAATTTTTTGACACAAAGTCCCATTTCATGACAGTACTTTTAAATTACTTTCTGAAGACAGCAATGAGCTTTTTTATTCTCAAAAGTCAAGACATATTAATCAATAAAGTAAGGAAGTAATCATGATACCAAAAGCAGAAATAAATAATAAACCAGGTAAGCTTTTAATACTGAATGTGTAGAATAACTTTAAAAGAAGTGTTATTTGGTGAGGCAATTTGATCAATTTATTCAAGTATTATAAGTACATCAAAACTAAACTTTTGAACATGTTAATTATAATTTCCTAAACTTTAATTTTTTGGAGTTAACAATGAACAACTATGTATAATATTTATTAAAAATTACCAATTAAAAGAACTCATACATATATATAACTCAAGAGAAGTGACTCATGATAATAAAATTTGAGTATGATAGTAAAAAAATTGCGTATGATAGTATTTGGATGAAACTGGATAAAATTTCAGTTGTAACTCAGCATGAAAAAATATCCAAACATTTAAAATGTTATAATGAAAATGCAAACAACATCGCTTTTGATCATAATATTAACAAAACAATCCTTAAACAACTTAATCAAATAGTGAGATCTAAGAAATATAAATACTTAAGTGTCCGGACAGCATTTCATCTGTTTTTAGTTTAACAAGTTGGGATTTTGAGTCGAGTTGTGAGGGTGACCAAGACAGGCTAAAATTATTTATCTCTATCCCCCTCCCTAACTCCATTTTGAGTCTACCTCTACAGGCTCTAAGCTTTTCACCTGGAAAATTAATAAATACCTTTTAGGTAGAGGATTCTAAGTTGTCAGTACACTACTTGGAGGCTACGAATTCTTGGAGTGCATAATTTTTTGAAAAGTTTAGCCAGGTGAAAATACATATTTGTTTACGAAAGCACTTCCAAACTTCTGTGACTTCTATACTGGTACAGTAAGGGGCATTAATATTACTAAAGATTTTTAAAATACCCAGGGAATATTGGGCCTTTCACAAAATGTTTGTTAGCCACTCTAAAAGCAAGCTAAAAGAAGTTAAAATATAACTCTTGAGATTCAGATAGATTTTTCATTTTCTTCTTCAATGTACACATGTGCATAAATTGAAGCGCTAAAGATGCTCCTACATTGTTTCGGTAACAACTATCATTTCACAATATTTATAATTACAAAAAAAATTTTTGTTGACTGCTTTCAAACTTTCTTTTGACTCATTCTGACATGTTAATTTTCAATAAGCAAATGTCAAGGGCAGTAGCAAAAAAACTTTAAAACAAAACTGGGACATTTTCCAGTTACTTCTAGTCACAAAAATTGTTTTAAATTCAAAAGTCATATGCATAAAAATTGGTTTCACAAAGAAAAATATTGATATAAGAAAGTTGCTTTAAGGGACATTTTTCACTAATAAAGCCATACTCTTTAAAATTTTGAGTGATTGAATTACATTATTTTCCCAAAGAATATTGGTCATTTGCAAAACATTTTCAGCATTGTATTTTAAGTATTACTTTTAAAGGTGGTTAAATATTGTGGGGGTCCTTTAGGCATAATGACAATTTCTACTATAAACTTTTTTAGTCTTTTCCTCTGCTAGTATTTGATTTGCTCTAAGTATTAAAAATAATTGCGGTCAGGAAAGGTATTTTCTCAAGAAAGATGTTTAAACAAGCAAACTATTTTTTTAGAGATACGAATTCTAATTTTGAAGAATATATTTCTTATTTCTCATTTCTCTTTCCATCTTTAAAATACAAGTTCAATCGTAATTTGAGTCTTGTTCCCATAGCGTAGCCAAGCGTTGGTACCGGACTTGAAGACGAAGGCTTTACTTTGCTAGCCATGTGTTTATGAAACCCCAGCTCTTTTCTTAGATCTTTTGGCTGATAATCTCAAACATGGAGGATGCTTCTGATTCTTCACAAGGGGTTGCTCCATTAATTAATAATGTAGCTCTCCCAGGCTCTCCGCCGTCTCTTCCTGTATCAGTGACAGGCTGTAAAAGTCATCGAGTAGCCAATAAAAAGGTAGAAGCGAGAAGTGAAAAGCTCCTCCCAACAGCTCTTCCTCCTTCTGAGCCGAAAGTAGATCAGAAACTTCCCAGGAGCTCCGAGAGGCGGGGAAGTGGCGGTGGGACTAGATCCCCCGCGCGGCGCCCGGCAGCGGCAGCGGGAGGAGCGGCGGCCCTAGGCGCAGCGGGGCAGGCGAGAAGCGACCCCCGGGGAGGACGGAGCCTCTCCTCGCTCCTTTCGTAGTTGAGAGGGTAGAAAGGTGGCAGTCGGCGTGCTTGCAGGTGAGAAACTCCGGCGGTCGCTTAGGGCGCCGGCCAGCGCCGGCGAGAAAGTGCAGGCGAGCGGGGAAACAAAGCGAATCGGGGACGGGGTCGGCCCGCCGCGAGCCCCCTCGTGGCGTGGGGCGGGCCGCTGCGCGCCGAGCACGTTGTGAGCCCGGCGGCCGCGGGCGGGGAGCCGGCGCTGGGGGAGGGGGCGGCAGCCTCCCGCACCGCCCGCCCGCGGCGGAGCGTCGGGCCCCATTGTGAGCCGCCCGCCGGGCGTGCGGAGGTGGGGTGCGCTCCGCGGGCCCAGGCGGCGGCCGCTCGGCTCGCCCGGGACCCCGGCGGCGGCCGGAGAGAACTCGGGTCCGGTGGCAGCGGCCCTGGCCCCGGCGCGGACCCAGCCCACGCCGCCGCCGAGCGCTCCCCACCTCACCGGCTTTCCTTTCCCTCCAATTTTTGATAGGGAAGCGGGGCCGACACGCGCGGCGGAGAGTCGGGGCGAGCCCGCGAGCGGACGGGAGATGCCGCTGCTCCACCGAAAGCCGTTTGTGAGACAGAAGCCGCCCGCGGACCTGCGGCCCGAAGAGGAAGTTTTCTACTGTAAAGTCACCAACGAGATCTTCCGCCACTACGAGTAAGGGCCGGGCCGGGCCGGCGCGGGCAGTGCGGGGACGCCCTCCCCCGCACCCCGGCTCCGCGCAGGTCTCCTCTCCCGCTCCAGCGCCCTTTTGTCTCCCTTTCCTCCCCCTGGACTTCTGGCGGGGCGATTTGAAAGTGACGGGTGGCCGCAGGCCCGCGTTTCTCCGCTCCCGAGCCCGACCCTGGAGACGGAGCGGGGCCCGCGGGTGGCCCTGGCGACCGCGTCGCGCGTTGGGGGAGCGGGTCCGAGCCGAGGCGGCTGGAGTCCCCGGCCGGCCCCGGGGACCGCTCGGAGCCTCGGCTGCCGCCCGCCAGCCTGCCGGGTGGCGGAAACTCCCCGCCTCGCCCCTCCCCGCCGCGGCCACACGCGCGCTCCGCGGCCAGTTCCGGGATCCCCGCCGGGTGGCCGAGGGGATCCCCGCTCCGGCCAGCGGCGCGGGACCGCAGTACCCCACTCCGGGAGGGAATCCCCGCCCCCGGGGGCAGGGGACGGCCGGGCTGGGCTCCGCTTCCTGGGTCGGGAGTGGGGTCTGACGTTGGCACTGTCTGGGTCAGGGCAGGACGGAGCAGAGTTGCGAGTCCGGGGAGCAGGGCTTCCCCTGGGCCCGGGGGTCCTGGGACTCGCGGGCCCCCCCGGGCGGCCTCCTGCGCGGCGGGGCTAGGCCTGGGGGCGGGCGACGCGAGCCGCGCGCTCCGTCACCGCCTCTTTTCGGTGACTAACTCCCGGCCCCGGGGAACTCGGCGTCTCCGCCCCCGGAGACCGGGTGAGGAAGGAGTCCGGGCCCGCCTGGGAGAAGAGGAAGAGGGGAGAGGGCAGGGCCTCGGGCGCTCCGTTTTCACTTTCGCGTAGCCGGGAGGGCGGCGGGGGGAGTTGGGCGAGGAGGTTAAGACAAGTTCAACTCCAGCCACCGCCGTCGCCTCTTTATCCTCTGGCGCTGGTGAGCCACCTGACATGTGCCACTCGCTATTGTTTTGTTTTGTTTTGTTTTTCCTTTTCTTTTGTCTCTCTTGTTTTGATAAGAACTCAGAGCTGCTGCTTGTGCAGTTTCAACCCCTAAATTTCCAGCTTCTTGCCTGGTTTTATGCTAAGAGATCCCCTTGTCCTGTGACACGAAGCAGAGGAGTATATTTTGGCAGACTTTAGGAACTTCAAGTGAGAACCTGAATTGATCAGTCACCTAAAACAGCCCGATCCTCCCTTTTTCATAGGCCTTATTCTCATCACTCAGAAGGAATCCCTTTGTGGCTTGGAAACTAAGTGTTATAGCAACCAAGTAAATTATGTGTAGGAGGCACCTTTTCTGAGCGGAGGCTTGATCCAGGGAGGTCTTTAACAAACTCTGCACCTGTCGGAGCAACGAATAATGAGGTTAGAAAAGTCAGTTCCTTTGAGCATTTACTTTATTTTTTGTCAGTTCCGCAGAAAAATGAGTTACAACTAAACATGTCAAATATTGTTCTAGAGAGAAGTTTTTCAGCAGGCAATACTTTTAAACCAGAATGCACATCTTACTCTGCTCCTGTACAGACTTGTTTTGTTACTCAAAAAGATTTTACTCTTGTAACTATTTAAATGAATGTGGATTAGGTAACTTGACAGGGATAATGTCTTTTTTTTTTTTAGTTTAAATCCTGAGGTTTTTAAAGTTGTCTTTGAACGGCAACAAAATAGTAGATTTCAAACTCTGCTTTCCCTTTTGATATAAGCAATCCTATCTTTTTAAGAGGATTTCTTCACTTTTGAGTGCAGGATGAATATGGCTCTCATCCTTTTTGATTTTGGTATTTTGGTTCTTGAGGTGAACTGCTCTAACGTGGAGAAATTTGAAATGCAGAAATGAGATTTTTGGTGTTACAAACCTACCTACCTATGTTCATTCGTATTAAGGAACTGCATCTCTCTAGACTTATGACATTTAAAAATTTTTAAATAATTTTTGTTTTTTTTTTCTTGTTGCTCTAGTGTTTGGAGTTTTGGAAATTATAAGCAGTTCAGGAGAGATGATTGGGTTTGGGAGGAAAAACCAGTTATCCCCAAACAAAGCAGTGTTACTGGTGTTCTTAGGATTAATCTTTATGATTTTGAATTGGCAAATTGAGACTTCTCCTTGTCCTTCTAAGTAACAATGACCACCGCCTCCATTGTATCTAGTATGTTTGTTATTATTGTATTGTAGTGCAATCTATTTGTTGCCTTACATTTTCTCTTCTTCAAGACCCTGAATTCTTTGAGAAAGACTTTAACCGGGATGAATCCTTAGTGATTATATAAAATAACTCCTTTGTTTCTTTGAACTACATGCTCCTTAATTGCTAACTGTTGTTTGGCCTGCTTTCATAAGTAAAGAAGACTCATTAAAAATAGCATTTATAGGCAAATGCATAATTTAGTTTCTTAAATAAGTTAAAAATTTTGTAATTTTGGTTAGCTGACAATTTTAATTTTTATTTAGTTTTGGCTGCGAAATGTTTAAAAAATGGAACAATCAGATCTGAATGCCAGAAATTCTAGATTTACGGGATAGGAAAATGATTTGTTTATTCCTCAGTGACTTGATCTTCTAAATAAAATTACTGTTTTTTTTTTTAAAGCCATTTAGACCTTGGATGTACATCCCATCTTTGTGTGACTCCAACCTTCCATCCAAAATATAGGAATCTCTTCCACAACATCACTGACAGGCAGTCCAGCTTAGGTGTTAACCTGGCCTTCCAGTGACAGGGATTTGATTAGCTTTTAGGGCAGCCAGTTTCCTTTGTTCATCAGATCTCACTTGTCAGTTCAGTCCTTTCAGCAGCCTTCTTTTACAGATGAGGAAGCTGGGGGCGGGATGGAAGGGGTTGGGGGGAATAAGTCCAAGATCACCCAGTATCCAAAATCATGTAGCTAGTAACTGGTGACACTGGAATTGTAACTCAAGGTCCTAAGACTCTAGAGTTTATGCTCTTATTTACTATCATATGGTGCTTATTATGGAGAATTCTCCCCATTATATATTGAAGTTTACACAAGTGTGCATCCAGAATATAGAAGCATTGCTTAGAATTCAAACTGGCTGCCTAGATTTTTGTGTAGGCAGCATCCTCTGCTGCCTGTACTCAGACATTTGACTTCTTTGCTATAACCCCAAATAATTAAGCTCTAGATTTTAATATACAAACCGGAATACTGTTTATCAGTTTACAGTGGAGGGGGAAGAATGCCTTTCACACAGACCAATTTCCATACCTGATAATCAGCTGTGTGTGAAATCTAATTACAAACAGAAGGCTATGTGGTGAACATGGGATTTTCAAGGGGTCTTGGATAATCTTCATAGCTAGTATCTTCAAACTAGCTCCACTTTAGGGGATAAATCTGTGCCGTGGCCCAGATGCTTAGGTCAATGGTTCCTTTTTCTTTTGGTATAGCAGAGAGCTTCCTAAATGCTTTTCTTTCTGAGTTTTACCTTTTGTATATTAATACTTTCTTTCTAAAGACAAGATAGATCAGTCTGTATTAATGTTTTCTTTCTAAAGACAGAATATATCAGCCAACCTACTTCAAAACTTAGTAGTGCAAAACAGCATTTTATTTGCTCATTATCGTGTGCATTGGCAGTTTGGTATGTGTTGGCCTCTGCTCACTCACTCAGCTGCTGTCAGCAGGAGGCTAGGTAGACGCTGGATGTGCATTAAGGTAGCCTCAGTCACATGGCTGGGACCTGCCTCATCATGTGGTCATTTATCCTCAAGGGCTATTCTGGACTTCTTTGTGTGTGGTTTCAGAGTTCTAAGAAGGGAGAGCAGAAATCTCTGTCATTTCTACCTCATTCTCTTGGTCAGGTAAATTACAAGTATAACTTACATTCAAGGGGTGATGAAATAGACTCCACCTCTTGGGAGAAGGAGCAGCAAAGGAATAGTTCATTGGAGCCAGCACATTTTCACCTCTCTTTGCAAAAATTTACCACTAAGCAGTTGATGAGATACTTTATTCTTAAATCATCCTAATTGGATTTGGAGTACTCACTGACAATCTCTGTAATTGATTTTATCCATCAAAACTATGAAAAACATCCTAACAACTTATGGAAATACCTTTTTGCTTGCCCCTGTACTACCTGTAATATTGATTTAAGTTCTGTTTTTTCCTGAAATTACTATCATTTCTAGGCTTGCCCACAGAAGCTGCCCAGAAGAAATATCTTCTGATCTTAAATCTGGTAACTAATTTTGCCTCTTTCTAATCCCTTTCCAATGCCAAACTTTATCTTCTTTTAAACATTCTCAAAGTCTTTTTTTCTGTTCCCTCTGACATGGTTTCTCTACCATACTGGTTATTCTTCATATTCTCCTACATTTTCTCTGTATAAATGGTGCCGTAACAATAATAATTGATGCTATTTATTGAGTTCATATATAGTATATTGGGCATTTCACTTAGAATTATGTTATTTAATTTTCACATTAACTGTTAATGGAAGGTGTTATTCCAAATTTATAGAAGGGGAACTGAGTTCAGAGAAATGATGTAATTTATCCAAAATCACTTATAACCTTAGTGAAGCTGGGATTCAGATACCTTTCCCCTTCCCATTCATGTGTTGGCTTTTTTTGTTTAGATACACATAAAAAGATTACCAGTGAGGGTACAGTTGTTTATCTTTGACATGTATACTTCTATTAATGTTAGAAAATGTATTCTGCAGACTTCTTTCTTCTTTTTATGAGTGCTATAATGTGTTGTGTGAGAATCTTTGGAGACTGAAAGAATGTGACCTAGAGAGATAAGGCAAATGAATGTATGTTTATAACATAATGTGTAACAGCCAGTGTAATGAGAGCACAGAAAATAGAGCTTGACAACTGGGGAGTTGGGGAAACCCTTAAGTAGGAGGTAACATCTGAGTTGGGTCCTGAAAGGGAGAGCACACAAGACACAGAAAAGGGAAGAGAAGGGCATTATATGTAGAGAATACTCTAAAGAATCCATTTAAAAGATATAGAAGTGTGACTTTGAAGTTCATCTAAAATTGTTTTACAGCCACTGTTGTTTGGCTAGGACTTACCCATAGAGCACTAGTTATGTTTCACCCTTACTGATTTCCACTTAAGGTTTTCATTTCTAGATATTTAAAAATCTTTATTGCTGTTCTTCAGCTATGGATCATCTGCAGATTTTATGAACCTGCCTTGTATGTCATCTTCTAAGTCTGTCTAAGGCAGCACCAAATAAAATACTGTACAAAGTATTGTTTCATTGAATTTGGGTATTGTGGTATTAAACTTCACGTTTTTATTAACCTTTTCCCCTGACCATCTATGAATAAATGTAATGTAGTTTTCATGTAGCTAGTACTTCTCTATATAAGGTATGCTAAATTTGGTATGTCTGTGTCTCCTGATACCCTACTCTTGTAACCCTGTCAGTGACAGAAATTGTTAGAACAACAGTTCTTATGATTACTACTATTCTACATTTATAAGCCATGCTTTTCATCTATTGCATGTCATGTCATATATATTTTTAAAGATTTATTTTTTATTTATTTCTCTCCCCTTCTCCCTCCCCCCCATTGTCTGCTCTCTGTGTCCATTTACTGTGTGTTCTTCTGTGTCCACTTGGATTCTTGTTAGTGGCACCAGGAATCTCTGTCTCTTTTTTGTTGTGTCATCTTGCTGTGTCAGCTCTCCATGTGTGCAGTGCTACTCCTGGGTAGGCTGTACTTTTATCGCGCTGGGCAGCTCTCCTTGAGGGGCGCACTTGTTGCGCGTGGGGCTTCCCTGTGTGTGGGGGGGCACCCTTTTGTGGCAGGGCACTCCTTGCATGATGCATCAGCGCTGCCCACGGGCCAGCTCACTGCAAGGTCAGGAGGCCCTGGGTTTGATCCCTGGACCTCCTATGTGGTAGGTGGACGCTCTATCAGTTGAGCCAAATCTGCTTCCTATGATATTTAATTCAGGAATTACATTAGTTTTTAACCCATGATGGCATTTCTTAGTAAAGCTAATTATTTTGTGGGCAGAGGAGTCAAAGTACTTTAGGTCTTTTTCTGCTCTTTGCTGGATCTTTACCTTGTCATATCTAAATGATTAACATAGTTTTGGCTCTTAAGTGGAGTGTATTTTTCTTAATTGTATTTGGTTTCTAATTTTTGTCACTTCATTCTTAATCTTATTTTACCAGGTTTTTAATTTCCCAAATACCCTACAAGTTAACAGAATATTGCCCTTTGTTCTTCAATTTGTTCATCAGAGAGTTGATTGGCTTTATGTTAGAGATAATGTTTTTAGAAAAATACTCATCTGGTCAGTAAGAAATAATCATAAAAAGCAAGATTTGGCAGACTTTTTCTGTAAAAGGTCAGATTATAAATATTTTTTGCTTTGTGGATCATATCCAATATTGTCGATGTAGTGAGAAAGCAACCATAGAAAATAAGGAATGGGTATGACAGTTTCCATAAAACTGTATACAGAGACAGGTGGAGGGCTGGCTTTGACCTCTGGGCCAGTAGTTTGCCCACCTCTGGTAAAGAGAATTGTTGATAGAATGCAGTCATAAAGTGAAGACATAGTAATGAATATTACCCTGAATTTATTTATTTATTTATTTTCTAAAGATTTATTTATTTATTTACTTTCCCCCCCTCCCCTGGTTGTCTGTTCTTGGTGTCTATTTGTTGCGTCTTGTTTCTTTGTCTGCTTTTGTTTCTTTGTCCGCTTCTGTTGTCGTCAGCGGCACAGGAAGTGTGGGCGGCGCCATTCCTGGGCAGGCTGCACTTTCTTTTCACGCTGGGCGGCTCTCCTCACGGGCGCACTCCTTGGGCATGGGGGCTCCCCCACGCGGGGGACACCCCTGCGTGGCACGGCACTCCTTGCACGCATCAGCACCGCGCATGGCCAGCTCCACACGGGTCAAGGAGGCCCGGGGTTTGAACCGCGGACCTCCCATATGGTAGACGGACACCCTAACCACTGGGCCAAAGTCCGTTTCCCTACCCTGAATTTATATTCATATAAAATACTTTGTATTTTATAATTTTTTTGCTCACAGTAGTAAAATGCACTTTTGGTGAAAGTTTCATCATTTTAGAGATACTGAAATTGAAGAGATACTGAAAATTGTTCCCTAGAGTTCAGTATTATTAACAAAATTCTGTATGTTTGAAAATGTATAATAAAGGATGCAGAAAATCAGAAGTGGGAGAAGGTGAAGATGTGTAATATTAGAAATCGTACAATGCTGGTAGTTGGTGGTGAATAAGGAGAAATAGCCCTTGGGCTTTTTCCTGGCTTCAAAGAACTTACTTTTAAACTGCTACTGTGGCAGACAGTGTTCCTGCTTCCCTCCTCCTGAGGGTAGATCTTTGTGCACAGAGCAGCTATAACCTAACAGCTGCAGATTTTGCAAAGCCATAGACACAAAAGAAGGGAACAGCACAAACACATTGCAGGAGACACTGGAACCCTCATGGGTGTAGAAGGGCACCTGTATGTCACTGGTTACTAAGTAGCCTACTTTTCAACCTGCTAATACATGTTTAATGGAGGCTTGTGGCACTTGTGTCATTGCCCTCCTTAATATATTATACAGTGTTAACAAATCTAAATAGTGTTTATTGCAACTCAAATTACACTTGAGCTGTCCCCCTGCCAGGCACTCCGTGGTCCACCAAATGCCCCAGACACCTAGCTGCTCTGCCTAGATCTGATGGCTAATACAGTAGCCACGTGTTGGCCACATGCAGCTATTATTAAGCACTTGAAATGTGACTAATCCAAATTAAGATGTGCTGTAAATGTAAAATATACACTGAATTTTGAAGACTTGGTACCAAAAAAGTAAAATACCTCAGTAACTTTTGTGTTGATTGCATATTGAAATGAAATTTTGGGGGGACATGTTAGGTCAAATAAAAAATACAAAATTATTATTAGTGTTTCTTTTTAATATTTAAAATGTGGCCCTGGAAGCTTTAAAACTATATATGTAGCTTGTGTTCTATTTCTCTTGGTACTAGTTTAGATGCTGGTTAATGTATAAGATATTGAGATTTGAAGTATATTTTTCTTAAACAGTACTAGGTATAGTATAAATTATTAGAAGTTATGCCTTATGTATATTATATACTAATTGTGTGTTAGTACTAATTGGGAAGCTCAGTCTTATAGATATGTTTTTATAAGAATAAGTTTAAAAGTTGTGTAAAACTTTCTAAGCTGAACTACAGTTTTGTTCAATAAAACTTAATAAGGCCTCTTTTAAAAATCCATTCATTTTATTCCACAATATTGATAACCACCCATTTGGATATTTACCTATCTTAACTAATTAATTATTTATCTTATCAGATTTTCTTATTAGAATCAGATTGCATTTATCTTCTCTGGCATTCCTTTCTTCAGCTCTGCTTATCCTTTATGATCTTACTGTTAATGCCATTTCCTCCAAAAAATGCTCTAGTATTTCCTGATCTTTTTTGCCCTCTCCTCTTTCTCTTCCTCAGAATCCCTAGGATAACTGCCTCTGTCTTATAAAGATAAACACCTTTTACTTTGCATTTTAATGATATACGCCCATTATTTCCTAATAAAGGAGATCATTCAAAAGGATTTATCCTTGTACTGACTTAGTCATATAACTTGGCATATGCATGTTTTTTCTTTAGATATCATTTATGTTAAGGTATGATTAGTTTCCCTTTATTTCCATGGGTTTCATTTTTGTTGTTTTGTTCTGTAGATGCATATACACATGTAATTACCTTAATGGAATTGTTCCACATATTTGGAGATCTGGCTACTGCGGGAATAACCTATACAGATGTACTAATCAGGAAGTGAATGTACAGCAGTTTTAATACTTTTAGAATGATGGGAGAAGGAAAGGGGGATTTCAAGAAGGAGAAGTTAGAGAATAGTAACTACTAATTATATTGGTTACATATAATTATAGAAAATTATTAGAAAGGTAGATCAAAGTATAGAGGAGTAGGGGGAAATTTTTAAATATACCTTACCACTTAGAGATAACCATAGTTAACCTTTTTACATTTTCTGTTGATAAAATATTTTATTATAAAATAATATATGAGGAAAGTGGCTGTGGCTCAATCAGTTGGGCTCTCATCTACCATATGGGAGGCCCTGGGCTCGTGTCCTGGGGCCTCCTTCTGAAGGCAGGCTTGCCCGCAAGCACCGTGGAGAGCCGACTCAGCAAGGTGACACAACAAAAAAAAGGAAGACAAGTAAAAACACAGAAGAGTGCAGCGAATGGACAGAGAGCAGACAACAAGCAAGACACAGGGTGGCAGGGGGCAATAAATAAAAGTAAATACAGACACATAGAAGAAAGCACAGCAGATGGACACAGGGAGCAGACAGCAAGCAAGCCCAAGGGGGGAATTAAAAAAATAATACATGAGTGCATGCTCATTATAAAAATGGAAACAATATAGAAATATTTAGAAAAAGTTTTACTATTAAGTGTAATACGTGATCCTAGATGGGATCTAATAGAGGAGAAAAGGCTCTAAAGGACATAATTGGTACTTATGAAAAAATTAAATATAGACTGTAAACTTTATATCAATGTTAAATTTCTTGAACTTGATAACTGCACTTAAGGTGATTACATAAGTGAATATCCTTGTTCTTAAGAAGTGTACATGGGCAGTATGAAGTGTTCAGAGAGCATGATGTATACAGTCTACCCTCAGGTATTCAGAAAATGGATTGGTACATATATAGAGAGAGAGATGATGGATGGACGGATAGATAGAATGATTTGGCAAATGTGGCAAAATGTTAAAATTGGTGAATCTGGGTATCTGTGGGATCAGGCTGTGCTGGAATTCTCTGTAGGGGATTTGTATTATTTTTGTAACTATCCTGTAAGTTTGAATATATTTCCAAATAAGTTTTTCTTCCTTTATAGTCCTCCTGTTTTTTCTGTAAGGAACATCTTACAGAATAGTATTGTATAAATACGCACATTATTATTGTAATTATTATTAATGTACATGGGATTGGGGTTATTTAGTGACTTTAGTGATTTGGCTTTTTCCTACTCCGTATGCCTTAGAAATCTTCCCATATTGTAGATCTCTTACGTTTTAAAAGTGACTGCCTAAAATTTTTAAAAGAAGTAGTGCTTATATTAAATTCAGAAAGGCAGAAAAGCACTGAGTAGAATTATCCCTCATTCCCATCCCCACTCCCCAACCTGTTACCTTGATTTCTGTATAACAGTCCAGAAATCTTTCTGCTTCTATATGTATCCTCCCACCCTCCCTCCCTTTCTTCCTAACACAAATGGATCATACTACATATACTGTTTTGATAAACCTTTACTTCCAAAAAATAAAGGAAGGATTAAGCTAGAAATAGTTATTTTTTCCTAGTAACCTATGTAAGAACGTTCCTTACGCTTTTTAAAAAAATTGTGGCAACATTTATGTACCATAAAACTTGCCATTTTAACCATTTTTAAATGTGCATTTCAGGGGCATGAATTAATTTACAATGTTGTGCTACCATTCCTATCATTCATTACTAAAACTTTTTCATCACCCAAAACAGAAACATTGTGTACATTATGCAATAACTCTGGTTCCCTTTTTCTCCTAGCCCCTACTAACCTCTAATCTACTTCCTGTCTCTATAAATTTACCTATTTCATATAAATGGAATCATATAATATTTGTCCTTTTGTATATATGGTTTTTAAAAAATATTTTATATATTTATTTCTCCGCACCCCCTCATTGTTTGCACTTGCTGTATCTGTTCATCCTCCTTGTTTCTTTAGGAGGCACTAGGAACTGAACCTAGGACCTCCAGTATGTGACGGAGGCACCTAATCACTTGAGCCACCTCTGTTCCCTGCTTTGTTGTGTCTGTCATTGTGTTTTTCTTCTTGTGTCACTTGTGTCATCTTGATGTGCCTGCCTGTCACACCAGCTCATTTGTCTTGCTTGTCCTCTTTAGGAGGCACCAGGAACCTCTGCTCCCTGCTTTGTTGTAGCTCTTATTATGTTTTCTTCTGTGTCTCTTGTTGTGTCAGCTTGCTGCACCTGTCCATTGTGCCATCTTCTTTAGGAGGCACTAGGAACCAAATCATGTACCTCCCATGTAGTAGGCGGGAGCTCAATCACTTGAGCCACATCTGCTTCCCTATATATAGCTTCTTTTACCTAGCGTGTTTTTAAGGTTCATCATGTTGTAGCATGTATCAGCACTTCATTTCTTTAGTGGTGGGATAATATTCCATTGAAAGAATATGGCATTTTTTTTATCCATTCATCTATTGCTGGACACTTGGGTTGTTCCCACTTTTGGGCTATTGTGACCAATGCTGTGAACTTTGCTATTATTTTATTGACTTGACTGCTTTATCAGGATACACTGACTATTTTTGTCCTTGTAACTGTTTCTGACTTGAAGTATATTTTATCTGATATTAGTATACCTACCCCAGCTTTCTTTTGGTTACTACATGTCTGGTTTTTTTTTTCCCCATCCTTTTACTTTTAACCTACTTATGCTTTTGAGTTTAGGGTGAGTCTTTTGTAGAAAACATATAGTTGGGTCACCTTATACTTTTAACAACTGATATTTTTTTCTGTATTCATGTACGGTATCCATGTATCATAATTTACTTAACTTTTCTCTTATTGTCAGACATTTTGATTTAGTGATTTTTCATTGTTTTGCTAACAACTTTAAAAATTCATAATTTATTTGAAATTGACTCCAGTGTTTCAACTGCTTTGGAACAAAAAGCTTAAAAAGAAAGATTGAGTTTATTTTCTTTAAAAACTGATGGAAATCAAAGTCCAATTTTGATTGAATATACCAGTACAATATAAAATATAAAATATAAATGTCTTGCTTAAATACACGTTTTCTTAGGTTTGTATTAATATGTAAATTGACCAGTTACTAAATAAACCCTTGTTTGATTTCTATGATTGTATATGAAGTTTTGCATTAAAGACACAATCCTTTATCAGTTTTTAATGTAAAATTTGTGTGATGATGAGTAATGGTTTTTTGTTTTTGTTTTTTAATCAGTGACTTTTTTGAACGAACCATTCTATGCAACAGTCTTGTGTGGAGTTGTGCTGTGACAGGCAGACCTGGACTGACTTATCAGGAAGCACTTGAGTCAGAAAAAAAAGCAAGACAGAATCTTCAGAGTTTTCCTGAACCACTAATTATTCCTGTTTTATACTTGACGAACCTTACCCATCGTTCACGCTTACATGAAATTTGTGATGATATCTTTGCATATGTCAAGGATCGATATTTTGTTGAAGAAACTGTAGAAGTCATTAGGAACAATGGTGCAAGGTAAAGTTCTTTTAATGTTTATTTTTGGATAAGTATACTTTCACATTGCTCAAAATTTAAAATAACCACGAGTGAACTGAGGAAAACTTCCCTTTTACTGTCCTTCAGCTATCCTGTTACCCTTTCCATAGTTAGCCTTAGTGTTGGCAGTTTCCAGCATATCTTGCCAAAGGTGGTTTATTCGTACTTTACTATATATCTTTTTTTTTTTTGCACTTAAAATATCTTGGAGATCAGTCTATTACAGTGTAAATTACATTTATCCTCCTTTTAATTTACTGTATAATAGGTTCCATTGTATGGAAATGCCATCTTTATTTAACACTAAAAAACCTTAGATAGAGATATCTACTGTGTCCTTTATTATGTTACCTAATAGTTTAAATATGCCTGCATTTCTGGCTGGTTTTTTATCTTTTGACCAGCTGAGGGCTGAGTTTGACATACTCCACCAAGTTCTCTTTTCTTTCATCCAGGTCATAGAGAATAGAGTGGATTTTAAATGACTTAATATAAGGACAAAGTTTAAAAAAAAAATTATGTATTTTCCCAAAGTCTTAATAAGCATTTGTGATTGGCTAGTCATTGACATTTGTCATAGTAAACTTTATTTTCATTAAAACTTTTTATAGCCTCTTGACTTTTGAGGGGCTGGCTATAAAATATTTTTTAGACATTACCCTCCCCCATTATTGACCCTAATGAAGATTATTTTCTATCTGAATCTTAAACTATAGCAGTCAAAAGTTCCTAAATTATGTTCTTTATTATTTTATTTTGGAGAATCATTAATAATTTATATGCAATTTATAATAATATGTTAGCAAATTTAGTTACTAAATGCTACTCAACAGGAATTTTAAGAAGTCAAGCAAAGTTTGTATTAAGAACTAAACTTGTTTGGATTTGAATTTGGCAAGTAATTGAATAAGTTCTTTAAAAAATTGTGGGAGCAATAAATGGTAAAAATTTAATCTTAATTAGAAGGATTTTCATATCTAATGACTTGAAAAAATCTATTTTTTAAAAATTAGAAAACATAGATAAAAAGTATGAGAGGTTAATATACCACCAACAATCTTACCAAGACAATATCATTTTAAAAAGGATTATGTTATAAATATTATTTTGGAGTATTTAATGGTTTATGATTTCACTGATATGCTTAGAAAATAGGTTGTGTTTGGAAATAATAAGGCCATGTTTGGGGACCATGAAATTTTTTCTCCTATACCATTGTTTTCATTTGACTTGTGACAAAAATGTTTTGGAATTTACAAATTGTTGTGATACGTTAACCTTTAATATTACGAAAATTGCTTACTTCTAGAAATTCAGTGTTTTCTATTTAGACTTTTATTGTTGTACCTAAAAAAAAATGGGCATCAGATTGTTGTTTCTGTTAATAACAGTAGTAAACTGGAGGAGTACATTGTAGAAATGGGAAATCTGGGAGTAATAATACCATTGAAATTTATTAGGAAACATAACTACCTGTTTAAGATGCTTTTTTCCTGAAAAATGTTAAGGCTTAATTTTTATAATACACATGGGCTGTTCCTTTTTTTTTTTTTTTTTTTAAGATTTATTTTTGGGAAGTGGACTTGGCCCAGTGGTTAGGGCATCTGTCTACCACATGGGAGGTCCCAGGCCTCCTTGACCCGTGTGGAGCTGGCCCACGCGCAGTGCTGGTGCGTGCAAGGAGTGCCCTGCCATGCAGGGGTGTCCCCCGCGTAGGGGAGCCCCACGCGCAAGGAGTGCGCTCCGTAAGGAGAGCCGCCCAGTGCGAAACAAAGTGCAGCCTGCCCAGGAATGGCGCCGCACACACGGAGAACTGACACAAGATGATGCAACAAAAGAGACACAGATTCCCCTGCCGCTGACAACAACAGAAGCGGACAAAGAAGATGCAGCTAATAGACACAGAGAACAGACACCGGGATGGGGGGGGAGGGGAGAGAAATAAATAAATAAATAAATCTTAAAAAGAAAAAGATTTATTTTTAATTTCTCTCCCCTTCTATAGGCTGTTCTTAAATCTCTGGTCATGCATAAAGTTTTCCTCCCTTAATTATAAGATTCTAGATGTGTTCTTTTAAAATAATGTCTTAAACCCTTTAATATTATAGTTAAGCATCTAATTGGGTTAGCATGAAAAGCATCTTTAAGAACACAGGAACATGAATTCAGTGCTTAGCTTTTTAACATAAAAACTAAGGATGGTTTCAGATATTAGATCCACTCCTTACATGCTCTTTTCCCAAGATCACTGAGATTATAGATAACGTAGAGTTGGCTTTTTTGGTTGGGGTGGGAAGGGAGGGTGGATTTTGAGACTAGAAAATGAACAGCATGGTTTAGGGTTTGTATATATGGTTTCTTTTTTTTTTAGATTTATTTTTTTATTTCTCTCCCCCCCCCCCCCCCCACCCCTACTCCCAGTTGTCTGCTCTCTGTCCATTCACTGTGTGTTCTTCTGTGACCGCTTCTGTCCTTATCAGCAGCACCAGGAATCTGTGTTTCTTTTTGTTGCATCATCTTGTTGTGTCAGCTCTCCGTGTGTGTGGCGCCATCCTTGGGCAGGCTGTACTTTCTTTCATGCTGGGCGGCTCTCCTAACGGGGCGCACTCCTTGAGTGTGGGGCTCCCCTACACGGGGGACACCCTGCATGGCAGGGCACTCCTTGCAAGCATCAGCACTGGGCATGGGCCAGCTCCACACGGGTCAAGGAGGCCTGGGGTTTGAACCGCTGATCTCCCGTGTGATAGGTGGACGCCCTATTCATTGGGCCAAGTCCGTTCCCTGTATATATGTTTTACTAACACATTCTAAAGGCCAGCATCTTTAACCAAATTATTTTGTTTGATAACTTTGTAACTTGCTGTGAGCCCTATTGAATAGGGGATGATGGGTAAGGAAAAAATAATGAAATAAAATACTAAGAGGTACCATATGGAAAAAAGTAGGTTGAATTTGATGGCATACAGGAAAGTCATGATTTAAAAGGAAATTAGTAAAAATTAAATAGAAAAGGGGGAAGCGGACTTGGCCCAATGGATAGGGCACCCGCCTACCACATGGGAGGTCCACGGTTCAAACCCCGGGCCTCCTTGACCCGTGTGGAGCTGGCCCACGCACAGTGCTGTTGCGCGCAAGGAGTGCCGTTGCCTCTCAGGGGTGTCCCCTGTGTAGGGGAGCCCCGCACTCAAGGATTGTGCCCTGTAAGGAGAGCTGCCCAGCGCGAAAGAAAGTGCAGCCTGCCCAAGAATGGCGCTGCACACGGAGAGCTAACACAACAAGATGACGCAACAAAAAAAGAAACACAGATTCCCGGTGCTGCTGATAAGGATAGAAGTGGTCACAGAAGAACACACAGCGAACGGACGTAGAGAGAAGACAACTGGGGGGAAGGGGAGAGAAATAAATAAAAAATAGATCTTAAAAAAAAAATTATTAAAATTTCACTTTTTTTTCAGTTAATAGGATAGGCCGACACTTAAGAAAATGCACTTTCTTTGTGACCATAACATACCTTACATAACTTATATAAATATTACTGATTTAGAAAGCATTCCATTTAAAGGTTATTTAAATTTAATAATTTATCAAACTAACATAATATTTGCTATAAATAAGTTTTTTAAGTGAAATAATTGAAATTATTTTTAACACAAAACAATGTTATAAAATTTTTAAAGAAATAATTGAAAACCTCCTTCCTAAGTAATTCTGTTATTCTGTATATTTTATAAATCAGCCACACTGCCCTATGAGGTATGAAATAGTATCATAATCTATTTTATTTTATTTTTTATCTACCCTCCAACCCCAAGATGACTCCTTCATCTGTTTGTTGTTGTTCTTGCTTGTTGTGTCTGCTCATTGTCCGCTCAGGGTTTTTTTTTTGGTTTTTTTGTTTTTGTTTTTTTTTTTGAGGCACTGGGAACCAAACCCAGGACCTCCCAGGTGGGAGTCAGGTGCCCAACCGTTTGGGCCACACCCGCTCCCTGCTCATTGTGTCTGCTTATTGCATCTGGGACCTCCCTTGTGGGAGGTGGGCACTGAACTGCTTGAGCCACTTCCACTCTTTTTTTTTTTAATTCATTTTTTAAAATACTACATTCAAAAAATATGAGGTCGCCATGTACCCCCCACCCCCGTCATCCACTCTTGGTAATCTATTTTAAAGGGATGTACCTATACATGCCTGTATTGCTTCCTTATAGTAGTCATACAGAAATATTTTTTTAATTCTATATGACAGATGCTGATTTAGTTTCTGGGGATATAACTGTGAACAGCTTCCCCCACTCACTAAGCCAGTCATTATCCTCAGATATGCCAGATGTGATCCCCACTTCAGGGCTCTTATACTCAACTCTTCTCTTTGCCTGGAATTCTTTCCCCCTGATAGCAATATGATAAGCCCCCTTTCTGTTTTCCCTCAGTATCACTCTCTCTTGCAGCCTTCTGTCAATCCTATTTAAAATTCAGGCTCTCGTTACCCCAACGTTTTACATCTCTCCCTTATATGCTTTGATTTTTTTCTCCTTAGCACTAACATTATATATTTTCCTTATCTATTTTATATATTGTTAGTCTCCGCCACCAGAATTGTAAACTCCATGAACACAGGGATTTTTGCCTGTTCTGCTCACTACTGTATCCTCAGTTCTTAAATTGGCACATATTAGGTGAGCAACAAAGGTTTGTTGAATGAGTAGTGAGGAATGGTGGTGAGGGAAACAAACAAGTATAAACAATACAAAACTAATGTCAAATAGAAGCAGTCTGAAGGCTGTGATACGAGTGATGGGGTTAAGTAGTTGGCACTTCAGCTTGTGTGGTCAAGGAACACTGCTTTTGAGGAAGTGACATTTGATCTGAGACTGGAATGTGGGGAAGGAACCAATTATGTCAGGAATCCTCTAGACAGAGAAAAGCCCTGAAGTAGAAAAATTTAAAACTTCACTCTGACTACTGATGGAGAAATGATTGAAGGGAGATCAAGTGTGGAAGCCCTGGAATCAGTTTGGGGGTGATTCCAACAGGCCTTTCTAAGGCAAAGAAGACCTTTGAGTCAGGTGGCAGCAGTGCAATTGGAGATTCAGAATATTTTGGATGAAGAGATACTGGGATTTGTTGATGGGTTGGATGGTGGGTTGGGCAGTGTTTGGGATTGAATCATGTCCCTCATGAAAGGCACATTCAGGTCCCAATCCCTGGTTCTTAGGGTGTGAACCCATTTGTAAATAGGACCTTTGAAAATATTATTAATTAAGGTGTGCCCAAACCAAATGAGGGTGGGCCTTAATTCAATATGGCTGAAGTCCTTATAAGCAAAGGAAATTGGACACAGAAGGAGATGCTATGAGAAGCAGCCAGTAGCTGGAAGTTAACCCGGAAGGGAAAGGAGAAGACATTG
Source organism: Dasypus novemcinctus (assembly GCF_030445035.2). NCBI lineage: Eukaryota > Metazoa > Chordata > Mammalia > Cingulata > Dasypodidae > Dasypus > Dasypus novemcinctus. Next base: position 80,140,781 of record NC_080675.1, read on the forward strand.
CCATTTGCATTGCACTGTGACAGAAAAGCCAAGGACTAAGGTTAACTGGCAGCCAGCCCCAGAATGCCACAGTCTTCAGGGAGAAAGCATCACCTTGCTTGGACTTCTAACCTCAAAATCTTAAGCCAGGGAAGCAGACTTGGCTCAACAGATAGAGCGTCTGCTTACCACATGGGAAGACCATCTGCCTACCACATGGAAGGTCCGCGGTTCAAACCCCAGGCCTCCTTGACCTGTGTGGAGCTGGCCCACGTGCAGTGCTGATGTGCGCAATGAGTGCCGTGCCACGCAGGGGTGTCCCCCACGTGGGGGAGCCCCACATGCAAGGAGTGCGCCCCATAAGGAGAGCCGCCCAGCGTGAAAAAAAAATGCAGCCTGCCCAGGAGTGGCGCCGCACACACAGAGAGCTGATGCAGCAAGATGACACAACAAAAAGAGACACAGATTCCTAGGCCGCTTACAAGAATGGAAGCAGACACAGAGAGCAGACAACTGGGCGCGGGGGGGGCGGGGAGAAATAAATAAATCTTTAAAAAAAAAAATCTTAAGCCAATAAATTTGTGTTAAGCCAACCCGTTTATGGTACAGGCATACCACGTTTTATTGTGCTTTGCTTTATTATGCTTCGCAGATACTGCATTTTTTAAACAAAGTTTATGGCAACCCTGTGTCAGGTCTGTTGGTACCATTTTTCTTTAAGAATATGCTAACTTTGTGTTTCTTCTCTGTGTCACAATTTAGTAATTCTTGGAATATTTCAAAATTTTTCATTAAATTTACTTCAGTTAGCCATTCTCATATATATTAATGTTCTTAGGAAAGCAAAAGCAATACATGAATTTAAGTTAAAGAATAATTTAAATAGTTATTTTATTCAGATAGATCTTTATCCTAAGTAGTCTAAACTATTATGGCTTTATTTGCTAAAGTACGTTACTTTCACTTTTTGTTGGTTTTTTTAAAATCAGGGAATGAATTTGCATATGATAAAATTTACCCCTTTTAGTGTACAGTTCTGAGTTTAGAAGCAGTCATGCAACCATCCATAATCAAGACACAGAACATTTTTATCACCCCCCAAAATTCCTTTGTGCCCTTTGTAGTCAACCCTTGCCTTTACCCCCTAGCCTCTGACAACCACCAGTCTGTTTTCTGTCCTTACAATTTTGCCTTTTCTACAATATAAATATAAATGGAATCAGATAGTATTGTTGCCTTTTGAATCTGGCTTTTCACTTGAATTGCCTTGGCACCTTTGTCAAGTCAATTGGCAATATGACTGTGGGTCTATTTGGGGAGTCTCTTCTACTCCATTGACCTTTATGGCTCTCCTTTGTCAATACTACAGTGTGCTGTAGCTTTATAGTAATACAGATTATGTACATTGCTTTAATCTTTTATTGATTTTTCCCCTGATGTGGAATGAATGTTTTTATTGGGATTAATATTTTCTTGATGCTTATAATTCATTAGCATTTTAATATTAAACTTTTTGTTTTGAAATCTGGTAGATCACATGCAGTTGTAAAATAATAGCATTCTCATATATCCTTTACCCAGTATCCCCAACGGTGATATCTTGCAAAACTATAGTACAATATCACAATCAAGATACTGACATTTATTTCTTTTTTTAAAGACTTGTTTTATTTATCTCCCTGCCCCCTACCCCATGGGAAGAGAGGCGCTCTCACCTCAGCTCCCTAATTTGCTGTGTCTCTTATTATCTTTCCTCTTTGTAGTCTCTTTTGTGCATCAGCTAACCACATCTGCCTGCTGCAACAACTTGCCTTCTCCAGAAGGCACCGGGAACTGAACCCGGGACCTCCCACTTGGTAGGCAGAAGCCCAATTGCTTGAGTCACATCTGCTTCCCAAGACATTGATATTTATAAGCTCATGATACAAGGATTTCTCATGTTGCCCTTTTATAGCCACGTTCACTTACCTCTTGCCCCCAGCCCCGCCTTTTGAAATCATAGTTACTTTTTTCTTTATTAGAGAAGTTGTGGGCTTACAGAACCATCATGCATAAACACAGGATTCCCATATTATTAACAACTTGCATTGGTGTGGAACATTTGTTAAAATTGATGATAGCAGGGAAGTAGACTTGGCCCAGTGGTTAGGGCGTCCGTCTACCACATGGGAGGACCGCGATTCAAACCCCGGGCCTCCTTGACCCATGTGGAGCTTGCCTACGCGCAGTACTGATGCGCACAAGGAGTGCCAGGCCACACAAGGGTGTCCCCCGCATAGGGGATCCCCACGTGCAAGGAGTGCACACCGTAAGGAGAGCCGCCTAGTGCGAAAGAAAGTGCAGCCTGCCTAAGAACGGCGCTGCCCACACAGGAGAGCTGACACAGCAAAAAGAAACACAGATTCCAGTGCCACTGACAACAACAAAAGCAGACAAAGAAGAAGACACAGCAAATAGACACAGAGAACAGACAACCGGGGTGGGAGGGGGAAGGGGAGAGAAATAAATAAATCTTAAAAAAATTGATGATAGCACATCTTAATAATTGTACTGTTAACTATAGTTCATTGTTTAATTTAGGGTTCACTGTGTATCTATGAATTTCTTTGTAGGATTTTCATTCTGTTAAAAATCACAGGTTATCAAACTTATTTTCCTTCAGATATTCAATTTTCTGAAACAAATATAACTTGAATTCTTGGACTATGACTTGAAATATTGCCAATAGTAAGATAACTTTCAAATTTGAAAATTTCATTCAGCTTTTATCTCCTGAATTGAGGAATCTAGTTCTCTAATTCATAAAGTAAATTTAATGTAGTTAAACTACTTATAAACTGATCAGTGTTTAATAAAAACACGGACTACAACTAATGTTAGATTGCCTTTCTTTGTCATTTCGAATTTGTTTTGGATGCATACAGTAGAAAAAAATTTAGTGGCATAAACAAAATAGCAATTTGTCTTCCATGTAAAATAAGTCCAGAAATACACAGTCTAAGGCTCGGTATGGCAGGTCTGCAAAGTTGCCAGGAATCCAGGCTTTTTCTTATTTTCTGCTCCATTATCCCAAGGTTGTGGTTCTCGTTTGCGTTGTTCAGAAAGGAAGTCTGCTTCTCTTCCTAATCACACTTCACACTGAGGCCAGATTAATAGTTCTAAAGTTTATTATTGTGTTGAAACAAACACTTTCTTGGTACCAAATCTGTGGTGGTGTCGTTTTTCATTATATTTAATGTTTTGTTTCCTCTGATCTTCATCTGTTGGACTTGCCAGTCCAGAGCAAGTTATCATGTCATCTTAACTATCTGCATCAGTATGCCAGGCCCTGCTTAATGCTGAGCCTTCAGAACACTTAAATACCTGTTAGTTTGAATACGCTGGTTGAAATTTCAAAGTATTTTGGTAAAGTGTAAATTAATTTGCTTGATACTTCAGCCAAACCTATTCATGTGGCTTTAATATGATCATTTTTAGTACTAAGGTGTTCTTTTTAAATAATTAAAATGTATAATATGTCAGATAATGTATATACAAAATTGAGGCAAGGAAGGACTAAGGGAATCGGGGGGTGGGGATTGGGGGCGTGCAGTTTTTCATTGTGGTTAGGGAAGATTTTGCTGACAAGGTAACACTGAGCAAATTCCTGAAGGAAGTGAGAGTAAACCATGACTATATCTGGGGAAAGAGCATTCCAGGTAAAAGGCACAGCAAAGGCATAGGTTCTGACCCTGTTTTTCCACAGTATGCCTGGCTTGTTTGTTGGACAGCAAGAAGGCCAGAGTGGCTGAAGCTGAGTGAGCAAGAGTAAGAGTAAATGGAAATGAGGTTAGAAAGGTAATTGGGCAAGATCGTAAAGGGCCTTATCTTATAAAGATTTTGTGTGTGTGTGTGTGTGTGTTTTTTTAAACTTAAGTGAGATGGGGAGATGGGGATTTTGAGCAAAGAACTTACAAATCTGATATAAATGTTCTACAATGGCTGCTGAGCTGAGAATAGTGTACATAATAAAGGGTAGAACCTGGCAAACTGGTTAGAAGGCTATTACAGTAATTCACACTAGAAGACAGTGGCTTGGAGAAAGGTGATAAAGGTGGTGGTGATAAGAAATATTGGATTCTGGATACATTTTGGGTGGGTGTTAATAGATTTTGCTGATAATTTCATGGGGGTGTGAGAGAAAAAAAAGAAAGGGGTAAAATATGCCCTGAGTTTTTGGCTTGAGGAACTGAAAGAATGGCTTTTCATCAACAGAGATGGGGAAGACTGGGGGGGCTGTGGTGGAACAAGGCCAGGAATTTGATTTTGGACCTAGTAAGTTGAGATACCTATTAAATATTTCAGGCAAGATGTTGACTGGGCACTTGGGGTTTAAGAAGTTCAGGGGAGAGGTCTGACTTGGAAATATAAATTTGAGAGACATCAACATATAAATAATAGTAAAGTGTGAGAGTGATTGACATCACCAGGATGACATCCAAGGACATGAGATACAGAGCTGATTGGAATAGTTCATCGAAACAAATAAGATGCTTTTCCTGAAGTTCATGTCTCCTTACACATTCCTCTGGTAGGGTTATAGACACATAAACCCTATAATACTAAAGAGTTTTATTTTATTTTATAATTTTTAATAGCTTATTTTATCTTATTTTTTATCTTTTTTCTAAAAGATACATAAATCACATAAAACTAAAGAGTTTTCAATAGCATACTGATAATATTTAGAACTTAATTAGAAGCATATAGGATTTAATATATTATATTTTATCTAGAATTTTCCTTCGAAGGATTTTTGGTTATGTTACTATCTATTTTAATAATGGATTAAGTCTACAATAAGAGTAGAATGATTCTTATTGTCTTGTGACAGTAGGTCAAATGCCAAATTGGAGAAATAATATGACCTGATTCTTTGGGCCCACAAAAGAATCTCAGAACACTACATAAACTGTTCATAAATACTCTGATCAATTTGTCTAAAAAAAAAAAAAGGAATTATAAATAAGTCACCTTTTTCTGACCAGTTCTTTCCCATTGACAAGTAATCAACAAAATTCATTCTTTTTGTTTGAAGTAGGAGACTTGTTGAGTGGTCTGGTTTCCTCCAGTTGAAATGAACTATCACAAAACCAAATTAATTTGAATTTGTTTTTGTTTTTTAACTCAACTTCAAATCAGGTTTGCTCTTTTCCTACCAGTAATGTCAAAGTAATTATCCAAGTGCAAGATACTTTAAAAGTGTTGTTCCTGTATTATAAGAAATTAAAAGGGTAATGATGCAGCACAGGGGCAGCAGATATGAGGTATGCCATAGATTTAGCATATTCCATTTTTAGAGAAACAGGCTGAGTGGGGCAGTTCTTTACTTCAAGTAGATCTCCCCAGGCTTCCTTCTCTCCTTTTGCTGTTAACTATTTATCTTCTACTTGAGACTTGAGTCTCTTTGGAAATCTGTTAGAAAGTCTTCACTTGATATCTTGAGTAAATGAAGTGTCACTAAACACCAACTAGATGTCCAGCCTTATTAGATTTTCAAGAAGTGAGTTGTGTGGTTGTGACACAAAGTCAATAGTAGTATCGATAATAGCTACTATATTCTTTACCTGTTAAACATTTACTACATTGTAGGTACTGTCCCTATGCTCTACTAGTTTCCTTCTCCCATCTTCCTTTGTCAGACAATTGTATTTCTGTTAATTTCCTGTTGGTTTTAAATAAATTAGATCTTAAGTTACAATAGCCGTGTGGTCCTACTAGGTCATACACTGTTCCCTTTAGTTGGGACTGTCAGACCATTTTAGGCACCACACCAACCCTACTTGGGCCTGGTGTAAACCCATTTACTTTATTTTTTGTTTTTTTATTCCCCCACCTTGCGGCTTGTTCCTTTCTTTGCTGTCTCTTCTCTGTGTCCATTCGCTGCATGTTTTTTCTGTATCTACTCGTCTCCCTTTGCTGCGTCATCTTGTTGTGCCAGCTGTTCTGCTGGCACCCAGCCATCAGCTCTCCGCGGTGCACAGGCCAACCAGCCTTCACAAGGAGGCCCTGGGACGCAAACCCAGGCCTCCCATATGGTAGACGGGAGCCCAACTGATTGAGCCACAGCCGCTTCCCCCATTTACTTTGATGTTCCTTTAAGACTACCACCATTCTCACTACCTTGGGCTCTGCTGCTAAAGAAGGTCTCTTTTTCTGACTTGGAGAACTTGACCATAGGTTCACCGAAAAGCTTCCTTGATAACTTTCTGGACATCTATGAAATAATGATGATCCCTGGATGTGATATCTAGCCCCCTCACCACCACCCCCCGAAAGTGGTTATATTTGATTCTTTTCATATTTATTGTGCAGTTCATGTCACTAAATTATGGAGCCTTTTTATCAATAGACTACATAATCACTTGATAAATTTTGATATGACTTCCTATTGTTGTTCTTCCTATTGTTGTTCCTGTTTCTGTTTGCTGTCTTTACAGGCTTGATAATTGAACTTTCTCAAGTTTTTTCTGTTAGAGCAAAAAAATTTTTTCCCCCTTTTTAAGGAGCAAATAAAAAAATGAAAAATACATCTAATTGAACTGGTATAAGTCTGAGAGTGAGAGGAAATGAAGGGAGTAAGATAAGATGCCTTGAGACCTTGATTTCACCTGCAGAGCCTATATTTTGTTGATTTATTAAACCTGGGGTACTGTGAAACCAATTGCTTTTTCTTCTATTTGCATGTGGTACAAAGTTAATAACAGGAAACATATGGTCCTCATTGTGTGTCTAAAAGCAACATCAGATAGTGCAGGGGATTCTAAAGATGTTTTTCTAAAGGTAAATATAAGCATATGCTAAAATGTATCCTAATAAAAATAAGTGCTATCATCTTCTAAAAGTCAACCAATTTCCCAAAATGCATTAGCACTAAATGTACTGTTCATTTTTCTGGAATTTTATGGTTCTCTTTATTTTAGCTGTAAGTAACAAATTAATTTGGAACAAACATAGGCCAAAGGAGGGATTTATCAGTTTACAGACTGAAAGGAAGGGTTAAATAACCAAACCTGTGATGGGCAAGGTGCAGCTAAGTCTGAGGAAGAATAGGAGTAAAAGAACTGATTGCCTCGAATATCTTTGTCATCCCTCCTTTCTTCCTTCTTGTATGCTTTATCCTTTCACTGCCCAGTGGCCTCCTCCACGTGACAGAAAACATGACTGTTAACAGCCATGTTTATGTCTTACTGATTTTTTGATGAGAAGAACTCATTTTTACTTTCTAGATTCTAAGTTTAAAAATCTTGTAAAAAATGTATTGGCTCAGCAAAAAAAAGGGCCAACTCCTTTATTAGCTAGTTCTGATTAGGATTTTATGAAAACATGGTAACTCCACTGGTAGCTGTGGAAGAGGGTGTGAGATATGGGAGATTCAAGTTTCTAAAAGAAGGGGGCTGGCAAATTGACAGGCAGTTCCATGGATGCCCGTGATATAGTCAAACTTTTTTATGGTATGGGACACCAAATGAATGGTACACTGGCAAAATTGTGTAATCTTTAACCATTTTTAACACAGAGAATGGCACTTTAGCCCTTTGGCAGATATAATCCTCATTATTTGTGGGTCCATATTTTCAAATTTGCCTTCTCACTGAAGTTTATTTCCAAAATCAATATGTGCAGCACATTCATCATAATTCACAAACATGTACAGAGTAGTGAAAATCTGTGTCATTCCATATGCATGTTCCCAGCTCAGACTGAATAAGGGGATACTCTGCCTTCTTGTTTCAGTTTTTATAATATAAACAAGTGTCCTGTATAAGCTATATTTAATGCCATGGTTTTTTTCGCATTTCTGTGCTTTTTGCTGGTGATTTTGTTGTTTAAAATGGCCCTAAGCAGACTAAAAAACATTACATAATGAACCCAGAAATGGATGAGCATTGTGGCTAATAGTACAAATACAAGAGTATCTTTCTATAAATTAGAACAAAATCTACATCACTATTGCAAGGAGGTAAGAATGTAGAAAAGCATGGGAAAAATACAATTAATAGAATCTATAGACTGTAGTTAATAACAATACTTTAACATTCTTGCATCAATGCCAAAGATATATTATGTTAATAATAGGGGGTATGGGAAAAATGTACACTATAGACCATAGTTAGTGGTAATAGTCTGATGATATTATCTCATAATTTGTAATAAATGTTCCACACCAATGTAGTGTGTTGGTTAGAAGGGTGTTGTATGGGAATTCCACACATGTGCATGATTGTTTTGAAGTTCACAACTTCTCAAATAAAAATTTATTTTTTGAAAAAGAAATGAAGTACTGACAGATGCTACAATTTGAATGAGCCTTGAAAAATTAGACTAAGTGGCAGTAGTCACAAAAGTTCACTTATTACGTGATTCCAATCATAGGAAAGTACAGAATAGGAAAATCTGTAAAGACAAAGTAAATTAATGTTGTTTAGGGTTGGAGAAAAGAATGGAGAAACAGGGTGACAGCTTACAGACTTCCTTTTTAAGGTGATGAAAATGTTCTGAAATTGTCTGTTTTGGTGGTTGCACCTATCTGTGAATATATTAAAAACTATTGAAATGTTAATTTAAAATGGCCCCTAAGCATAGTGCTGGAGTGCTGACTGGTGTTCCTTAAGTGCAAGAAGGCCATCATGTGCCTTTTGGGTGAAAATACATGTGTTATCAGATAAGCTTCCTTCAGGTTTGAGTTTCATAGTATTGTTGGCTATGAGTTCAGTGTTAAGGAATCAACCATTTATTTAATGAGCTTCAATTACCTGCCCCAAATACAATTTATGATTAAATTTACTTAAACTTATCTTCTGAGGCTTTGCTTAAATGTTGCTCTAAAATGTTCTGAAGGGAGTGATACTGTTTCTACATGACAGTAGATGGGGACAGTCTCTAAAAGTCTGGTGAAACTAAGAACTTCCTAGGAATTCGTTGTATGCAAACTTAAGAAGGCAAATAATATAAAGTGTCTTCTAACAGAATTACCCATAAAACAAGGTTATGTATTGATTGGTTGTTGACATATTATGACCAGATGCTCTCAGGAACCTAACCCTATATTTCCCTTAGCTGGTTCAGTATTCTCAGAAACTTCATAGAATATAACTACCATAAATAATGAGAAACAACTGTATGTGTTTAGGATATACTTAGTTGATAAAAACCTCCCCCTGGATTGCATAAGAGTTTAGGGGTGCCAAGATATAATTCTGTCAGTGCTATCTCTCTTTTTTTATTTGCCTTCTGTTATATCTTGCTTTTACTTGTGAGTCTGTCTTTTGTTTTTTAAAGGCTTTATCGAGATACATTTCACATCCATTTAAAATGTACAGTTCAGTGTTTTTTAGTATATTCATAGAACTGTACACAATCTTACGTTTAGAGCATTTTCAGCACACCACAAAGAAATCCCATATCCATTAGCAGTCACTGCCCATCTCTTCACCCCCCTCAACCTGTGGCATCCACTAATCTACTTTGTCTTTATGGAATTCCCCTTTCCAGATGTTTCATATTAAATGAATCATACATACAATGTGTGATCTTTTGTGTTTGGCTTCTTTCACTTAGCATACTATTTTCAAGGTTCATTCATGTTGTAGCATGTGTCAGTACTTCATTCCTGTTGTTTTTGTAGAATAATATTTCATTGTATGGACATACCACATTTTATTTATCCATTTATCAGTCAGTGGACTTTTGGGTTGTTTTTGCCCCTTGGCTATTCATAAATAATGCTCCTATGAACATTCATGTACATGTGTTTATGTGGACATATGTTTCCAGTTCTCTTGGGTAAGTAAATACCTAAGAATAGAATTGCTAAGTCGTATGTTTAGCATTTTGAGGAACTGCCAAATTGTTTTCCAGAATGGCTCTACGTCCTTACCAACACTTGTTATTGTGATGAAACTTCGTAGTTTAAACACACCTGTATTGACATGGAATTTATTTTTAATGACTACATTACTAGAAATTGGAAGTCAGAATGGAGATGGCAGTCATTTCTATAGAGCTTAAATGAAAGCAACAAGGAAAAGTATATGCCAAGAGACAGCTAATAGAACTTTGGGGGAAATTAGTACATTTGGTAGTGGGAGAACAAGAACCAGCCAAATAGAAGATGCGGTTAGAAAGATAGATAAAACGTGAAGGTTTAGAACCGTAAAAGTGGAGGTGAATTCTTTTGAAGGAAAGGGTATCATAGATTACAGAAGTAAAAACTGAGACAGGGCTGTTAGATTTCTTGACCGGTATATCATTGTGACTTTTGTGGGGCTAGTTTCTGTGTCAGATCACCAGAATTGCGAGGAATTAAGGAGTGAGTGGTGGAATTATATAAATCTATATAAACTATATAACTATATAAATCACACATTTATATAAACTATATAAACCACACATTTGGGCCACCTGGCAGTAGATGGAAAGAGAGAAGACTATTGAGTGAGGATATCAAGATATATGAAAAGGCTGTTTTTAAAACTTGAGAAGATGTGTGTAAGCACTGGGAATTTAAGATGAAGCACTAAGGAGCAGATTATAAATTGATGGGGAGTGACCAATTCATTTTTTAGCCAACGAAATAGTCTTTAATAGAAGCAAAATATATACAGAGTATTACTGGCACAGATACAGATTATCTTTACTTAGCTTTTCCCCTTACACTTTTTCAATCCGTGCACTTCCATGTAAGAGAACTCTTTGTTCTTGAAATCGAACTTGGCATTAGTAATGCCTGGTCCCCATGAGGGATAAGAGTGGACGTTTCTAGAGGGTGTGGAGAAAGAAGAATCCGTGCCCAGCTCTCTGGAGAGCTGAAGGTAGATAAAAGCTTTCCAGGATTCTGAAACAGTGGGAGGCTGAAGATAGAAAGAGAAATGTGATGGAGCTAGGGGTAAAGAGGAAGGAAAGGGATGGAAGAGATCCCTCTGATGTAGGAAAATGAGGAGTAACGAAAAATATGGACATTTGAGGTGGAGAAGAAAGAAGTCAAGGCACCTAAGCTAGGATCTCCTCTCTCGTTTTTCTAATATTAAGGGCTGGGATTGGGACTTAAGAGAGAAGTTTTCAGAAATTTACCTTGGGAAAGCAACAAAAATTGTATCAACTCTAACAATGAGATCCTAACTATGAATTTGTAGTAGACTTATAATTTCAAGACAGAAAAGTAAAGAACCTGGAAGAGGGAGTATGGAGAATGTGGGTAGTTTTTTGTTTTTTTGTTTTTCTTATTGAAAATGGCACCGTAGAAATGGGGTTGAGGCATATTTTAATTGGGGTGAGTGAGTCTGAAGCTACAGTCCGTGAAATCCAGATAGTGGGGACAGAGGTAAGGAAGCCAGTATCAGAGTAATAGGAAGTAGGAAGTTTTCGAGGGATCAGAATCACAATAAAAGTTATAGTGAGGGTAGAAAAGGTTATAGTCAGGAGAATTTCAAAATTTAAAATATTAGATGCTTTGAAAAAGGTATTATGCTAATATTTGATTTTTTCTAAACAGTTAAGAATATAGTTGTTAACAATCTTGGTAAGTGACCTTTAAAATAGTTTTGTATAGTTTTAAATGGTGTCTTACCTTAAATTGAATGATACAGATCTTTTTTATTAAATTGGTTATATCAATTGGCCATAGTTTCTATAAAACAAAATAGCTTTTCAGTCCAAAATAATTAGATTTCTCTGAAATGTTGGATTGTAAAATATCAAATATCAAATGATTTGCTTCTTTAATTATATCATTTATTTCAGGTTGCAGTGTAGGGTTTTGGAAGTTTTCCCTCCATCCCATCAAAATGGTTTTGCTAATGGACATGTCAACAGCATAGATGGAGAAACTGTTATCATCAGTGATAGTGATGATTCAGAAACACAAAGTTCTTTTCAAAATGGGTAAGTCATTTTTATTTAAATTGGTTATCAGATTGGCTAATGATATTCCTCTGAAATTTTTCTTTTTCTCCCTCCCTCTCTCCATCCCTTACTCCCTCCCTTGCTTTGATACCATGGTGTATTTATTACCCATTTAAACAATCTGGTTGAACAACAGAATTTTCAAAACTGAATCAGGAGAAAGGGGGATATAGTCAGCTGCTTAAGAACACTTGCAGCTAGCTTTCATTCAATTATATTTATACATCTCAGTTTTGTTTACCTGGAAAAATTTTTTCTGTACTTTATTAATACTTAATGTTGTATATAGTAAAGAAACTTTATTACCTTCTAACATTCAGTCTTTTGATAGCCTAGGTTTGTTGAGTGCTGTTGGAGAAAGAATATCTCATGTAGATAAGAACTGTCTACATGTGGTTTAAAATCTCAAATGAGTGCTCAACAGTAGTCCATGCATTTTGTTTGGACTGTGTCAAAAGATTGCAGCTTTTAAATGGAGTTAATTATAAATCAGATGAGTGTACACATAGGTATAGATATAAGTAAAAATGCTAGTATTAAGTTCATGTAAAATCTCATTTATGCTCGTATTAGTTTATTGGAATGCTTTTGGAAAATTTTGATCTAAGATATTAAATAAACTTGTCATTGTGGGCACTAACTGAAGCATTTGATTGAGCTAAGCAGTAGCTACACATTTACCATGGTAGGCCAGCTTTTGTTGGTGGACAGTACTCAAGGTTTAGGGGAGCAGATCAATTATTTGTTTTAAGGATTGGCATTAACACCTTAACATGTTCTTAAACTAAATTTGTGAAAGAGGCTATATGAAAGAATTGCTCCTTTTCCTTCTCATGACAAAGCCTACTCCATGTACACATTGCCACTTTGGACAGCTTTGTACCTTCTGACTCAGATTCTAACCCTTTTGTAGAATCTCTAATACTTTTATCAGAATTGGACTCTAGAATAAAGATATGAGGTCATTTTCTCATTCATCTATTTACCATGATATGTATCATAACCTTTGATACACGTATCTAAATATGCTTTTGAGTTAGAGGAGGCTAATTTTTATACTACTACTGAGTTTCTTTGTGTAGCTTATGTAATGGTGCCATAAATTTAGGATTATTCGTTTTATGCATCTGAAAACATTTTCTTTTAAAAATTGACTTCTTGGCTGTTATTTATAGTACTGGATAAAATTAAGAACTGCACTTAGAGACAATAATTTAATTTGCAACTTATAAAATTGAGCTAGAGAGGTTTAAGGTGTTGTCCCCTAGTCTTCTCTGAAGTGTATATGTGTGTTTTCTGTCAGTGTTCCTTTCTTTACATTTCTCTTAATATTTGCCTTCTAGAATGGGTTCAGTAATGTTACATTTATGTCCAACCTTTTCTTCAAAAGTAACTAATAAATTTCAAAATTATTTGTGAAAATCTTCACAGTGGTGAAAACACAATCTGTATAATTACTTGATCCAGGTGTCCCCTCTTAATATAACAGCCAAATAGTGAAGTTCATCTGCAATCACAAATTCTCTGAAAACTGAACTAAATTGATAGACATTCCTGACTAAAATATTTGCTAGCTTACTGTCAGGTTTCAGTAGCCAGGTGTGTCAAGTATGGGTGAAAAATTCTTGTAGGATTTATAGAAGAAACTAAATATGGTGTTTGTACAAACTCAGATTATTAGGTGATTGACTCTTTCCAAGTAATATAAAATAATCTGTTATTGTGATTTAAGGGTATAAAATCAGCAGAGCTGCCTCTTAGCTATTCTTTACAATGAACCCATCTCTAAGATAATAGATAATAAAAATATTACCCTGATCTGGAAACAGTACATGAATAACAAGCACATTTTTGGTAATATCCCATATCCTGGTGCTGATTTGTATAAGCACATGGGAAAACTAATTATTTTAGGAATAATTGAGAAATATATATTTAGTTTAAAAATATATATTTAGTTTTAAAATATTAAAGGAATTGAATTCTGAAAAATATATATTTAGTTTAAAAATATTAAAGGAACTGAATTCCTTTCATGGAATATAATCTAACTGTCATGATAACCTGCCTAATTGTTAGTAAAATTATGGAGACTGAATATTATTTTTAAAGAAGTAGACCTAATTATTTTGCTAAATGTAGTTCTTATGTGCAGATTTTAATGGGTGAGAAATAATATTTAACATTTTAAATTTCTGCAAAACATACCATCATAAGTAACCATCTGTGCCAAAAGCTTAATCGTTTGGTAGACTGTTATTGCAGAAAAGTTGTAGCAACAAAACTTGATCTCTCTCTTAAAAGAAACCTTTATGTTGAAAGTGTAGTTTTGTGTTTTTTTGTTACTTCTGTTGTGCTGGTATAGAAGTTTTTAAAATTATTTATTATCAATTTCCGTTCATACGATAGTAACAAAAATAGTTGTTATGATATTTTATGATAAAATAAATGTAAAATTAAAACTTACACACATAAGTAGGCATATTGAATGATGTCATTTATAAAAGAAAGTTTTGTTCTAATTAAATCATTGAAATAGTTATCTGATTTCTATAAATGTAATATTTGAGTATCGTGTGTTATAGAACTAAAAGGGGATGAGTTGAATGATTAAATGTATTTCCTGATTTATGTATATCCTGGGTTTCCATGTAAACATACTTGAAGGTACTTTGCCCTCCAACTTGGATTTAATGCTTCCATGTAAATATGGTTTGTGTTTGTTTTTCACTCATTTCTCTCTCTCTCTTTTTCTTCATTAGAAAAGTCATGGGTTTACACAATTGTGTCAAATACAGGATTCTCATATACCACCCTGTTAACAACTTACATTGGTGTGGAATATTTGTTACAATTGATGAGAGCACTTTTTTTTTTTTTTGAGATACTGGGGGCTGGGGATTGAACGCTGGACTTTGTATGTGGGAAGACAGTGTTCAACCACTGAGCCACATCGGCTTCCCTGACTTGGTTTCTTTCATTTGTTTTGCTTGTTGTTCATTTTTGTTTTTTCAGGACACACCCAAAACTGAACCCAGGACATCCCATGTGGGAGGTGGGAGTCCAACCATCCTATTTGTCTGTTTTTGTTTTAGGAAGTACTGGGGATCGAACCCAGGACCTTGTTCATGGGAAGCAAGTGCTCAACCACTTGAGCTATATCTACATCCCAGATGATAACACATTTTTATGATTGTTTTATTAATTAAAGTCCATGGTTGAACTTAGGGTTCACTGTGTAGTGTAGTTCCTTGGATTAAATTTTTTTTAAATTTTACCATATATACAGTCTAACATTTCACCTTTTAATCATATTCAGGTATGTATTTCGATGCTGTTCATTGCATTCATAATATTGTGCTACCATCACTACCACCAAGACATTTCTATCATTCCTAATAGGAACCATGTACAGTTTAAGCCTTAATTTCCCATTCCCTGTCCCTACCCTGTCTCCTGATAACCTATATTCTAAATTCTGACTCTGTGAGTTCATTTCTAATCAGTGAAATCATACAATATTTGTCCTTTTATTCTCATCACACAGCCTACTCTATGTACACATGGTGTATTTCACTCAACATGATGTCTTCACAGTTTATGTTGTCGCACATATCAGGACTTCATATGTTCTTAAGGATGAATAATTTTCTATTGTATGTGTATACCACATTTTATAAATATGTGTTTTTTTGTGTGTGTGAATGTCTCTTGTATCTTTTTTGTGTTGAAACCCACTCCACACCAGCTTTGTGAGTAATATATTTATATCACTTTTACTATAGCTTACTCTCATCCCCCAGTGTTTGTCTTCTCTATAACCTCTACTTACGTCCTTTTCATATATACTCATACATTTACAGAGGCATCATTTCCAGAATCCTATTCTCTCACTGCCACCATTACCATTTTAGTGTATACTGCCATCAGTTCTCATATAATTTATTGCAATAGCTTTCTAAATGGTCTCCTTGTTTGAATTCTTGATCCATAGTCTATTCTCCATATAGCAGCCAGGGTGATCATGCTGAAGACTAAGTTAAATCATTATTACCCCATTATTTAAAATACTTCAGTGGCCCTTGATAGCCTATTTGAAAGTTTTAATGGTGACCAATAGGGCTCTATATAATCTGGCCCTGCGGCTGCCTCTCTTCTTCTTTTGTCACCTTATTCATCCGGATTCTTGTGCAAACTAGGTAAGCTTCTTCCTTAGAGCCTTTACATGCTCCTCTCTCTAAGCTCATTTCCTGAAAATTTTCCCATGGTTCCTATATTTTTGCAGATCTCTGCTTAAATGTCCACTTCTCTTGGAAGATCTACCTCATCAGTTTATCAGGGATCACCCTATGTGAAATAGTAACCTCTGCACTGCAATACATTCTTCCCACTAGAATGTAATGTGGAGATTTTCTGTTTTGTTCACTATTGAATCTACATTGTTTAGAGTAATGTCCTTCACAATGTATGCTCTTAACTATTGATTGATTCAGTGAATGAATGAATATACCTCCAAAGTAAGAAAAGATGAGAAGTCAGCAGATGGAGGGATTAAATATGTAGCCCCTGTACCAATTCTTAAAATAGAGTAAACTATATTATCTCTACTTTTGCTCTTGAATTAGGTAGCTATGAAGAAGAAAGTTTAAAAGCAAAACCAATTTGTGTTTACGAGGAAAAAACACAAATTTATATAACCAAATTAGGTACTATGATTATTCATCTCTAGTTAATTTCTTCATCCTAGAAAAATTTATTGAATGAAAAAACTTATTGAGTGACTAAAATAAAATAGCGCCTGATGGTGGGTAGGGTGTGTCTTATAAAAACCTAGTTAAAAGTGCATAAGATTCTATTATAGTATATTCTTTTTTTGTTGTTTGTTTGTTTTTTTTGTTTGTTTTTTTAATTTTTTTATTCATTTTTTAAAAATATTACATTCAAAAAATATGAGGTTCCATTCAACCCCACCGCCCCCACCCCATCACTCCCCCCACAGCAACACTCTCCCCCATCATCATGACACATCCATTGCATTTGGTAAGTATATCTCTGGGCATCGCTGCACCTCATGGTCAGTGGTCCACATCATAGCCCATACTCTCCCACGTTTCATCTGGTGGGCCCTGGGAGGATCTACAATATCCAGTAATTGTCCCTGAAGCACCACCCAGGACAACTCCAAGTCCCAAAAAAGCCTCCGCATCTCATCTCTTCCTCCCATTCCCTGCACCCAGCAGCCACCATGGCCACTTTTCCCACACCAATGCCACATTTTCTCTGTGGACCTTGGACTGGTTGTGTCCATTGCACATCTATGTCAAGAGGAGGCTTAGATTCCACATGGATACTGGATGCAATCCTCCTGCTTTCAGTTGTAGGCACTCTAGGCTCCATGGTGTGGTGGTTGACCTTCTTCAACTCCATGTTAGCTGAGTGGGGTAAGTTCAATAAATCAGAGTGTAGGAGCTGAAGTCTGTTGAGGCTCAGGGCCTGGCTATCATATTGTCAGTCCAGAGATTCAAATCCCCTAGATATATCTTAAACCCCAGCACAAACTACAATTCCAGTAAAGTAGCATGAAAGTCTTGTGAAAAGAGATCCCATCTGTGTCCAGCTCCATCACGCAGAAACACCAGCTCCAAAGAAGGGCCAACTGACATGGCAGTGAACCCCATCTGCCATGACCATAGAACCTGTGGGTCTCTTTAGCCCTCGAAAGAACCAATACCTGGGGTTGTATCTACTTTATCTGTATAGTATATTCTTAAAAATAGGTTTCCATTTAAAATTTCACATTTCCAAAGAAATTATTAACCAGTTTGTCTTTTCACTTCTTTTAGGAAGAAAAAAGATGCAATTGATCCCTTGTTATTCAAATACAAGGTACAACCCACTAAAAAAGAATTATATGAGTCTGCTATTGTTAAAGCAACACAAATCAGGTAAAACTCAGTATCTTCTCTATAGAGTTTTATGTAGAATTATCTATGTTAGATTAAGGTTTGATGTATACCCAAGTGGTAGTATTGTAAGTAATTGCTTCCCTTTTAAAAATAAATGTACATTTATATGCTCACAGAATGATAAAATAAATCCTGATAGACTCCATGAGTCCTTTGCTTAGGTTACCAGCTAAAGAATTAAGAACAACTCTACTTATGAAGGACTTATAACCAGGGAATTTAGTTTTCAGACCCTAAGATATCTGATGGTGCTTGCAAATATGACAGATTTGTAGTATTTTATTCATTAGCCATAAACATGTGATCAGCCTGATCTCATTGCATAGGAAAGTTAAAGTTAAGGGGAAAAATGAGTATCTTTTAAAAATGTCTGTTATAGGCCTAATCAAAGGAAAAGAGACTGCAGTTGATATATTAAAGAACAGGCTTTAGATTACATAGATATATTTTAGGAAATATTTCTATTGTTGCCTGTTGAGGTTAGGTAACTACACATCTGAAGGGAAGTTGACACCAGCCAACTGTCAACTCACCTCTTAGGAATGTATCTTGCATTTTTATAGAATATATGTCATTCTATATTCTATAATGTTCTATAGTTATATTAAGGTGTGAATAGGTTTTTTGCTTTTTTTGTTTGTTTGTTTGTCTGGGTTTTTTAGGACCCATCATTAGTTTAAGGTCTCTGGAGCATTCTACATTTTACTGTCTGTTGAAAATTAGTACTCCCAAAGTAATGCTTGTAGATTATGCATACATAATTTTTTTCCTATTTATGGGCTAATGAATAGTATGAGTGACACTACAAATGTTCTAATCACAGTTGAGTTTTGTCTTTTGCTTTGCCTTTAGTTTAAGATATGTATTTTACATAATTTCATTTTTAATATTTTCCTATTTCCTATTTTTTTATTAAAAAACAAACAAACATATTATTCTGCTAGGCCCTGATTAGGCTTAACTCATTTTCTTAAAAGACTTGATATTCTAAAGGAACACTGACAAGTAGAACTTTCTGCCATGATAGTAATATTATATGTGCTGTCTAGTATGGTGGCCAAAACATGTGGCTTTTTTTTTTTCAAGATTTTCATTTTTTATTTATTTCTCTCCCCTCCTCCCCTGCTCTTTTCTGCTCTCTGTGTGCATTCGCTGTGTGTTCTTCTGTGTCCACTTGCATTCTTGTCAGCGGCACTGGCTATCTGTGTCTCTTTTTGTTGCATCATCTTGCTGCATCAGCTCTCCATGTATGCAGTGCCATTCCTGGGCAGGCTGCTCTTTTTTTGCTTGGGGCAGCACTCCTTGAGGGGCGCACTCCTTGCACGTGGGGCTCCCCTATGTGGGGGACACCCCTGCGTGGCATGGCACTCCTTATGTGCATCAGCACTGCATGTGGGCCAGCTCATCATATGGGTCAGAAGGCCCTGGGTTTGAACCCTGGACCTCCCATATAGTAGATGGATGCTCTATCAGTTGAGCCAAATCTGCTTCCCAACATGTGGCTTTTAACACTTGAAATGTGATTAGTGAGGATGAGGAACTGGATTTTTAATTGTATTAATTTTTTTTTAAGATTTTTAAAAAATTTATTCCTCCCCCCTTGTTGTTTGTGCTCACTGTCTGCTCTCTGTTGTGTGCTGTGTCTGCTCTTCTTCTTTTTAGGAGGCACTGGGAACCAAACCTGGGGCCTCCCACGTGAGAGGGAGGTGCCCAATCGCTTGAGCCAGCTCCACTTCCTACTTGTGCTTCTCATTGTGTTTCCTTGTTGGGTCAGCTCGCAGCACCAGCCTATCATGTCAGCTCACTGTCTTGCTTGTCTTCTTTAGGAGGTACTGAGAACTGAACCCAGAACCTCCCATGTGGTAGGCGGGTGCCCAGCTGCTTGAGCCACACCCACTTCCCAATTTTATTGATTTTTAATTAAATTTTAAGTAACTACATATGGCTAGTAGCTGCCATATTGGACAGTGCAATTGAGGTCTAGTATGTTTATTCTAAAGTCAATAAATAATTACCTTTTACTGTATGGTGCTTGGATATAGCAATGAACCAAAGAGTTCTTGCATGAAAATTTTTTTTCTTTTCTTTTTCTTTGCTGCAACTTTTTCTTATTATTTTTTATTTTCACTTCTTTGTCCTGGAATTTTTATTCTAGAAAAAGAATAGATGTTTCTTTTTTTTGTTTTTTTTTGTTTTGTTTTTTGATTTTCAAAGTTGTTGTAACATTTTAGGAATACATGTTCTTTTAGGACCGCTTCTCAAAAAGTCATATTGTTTATTCATCCATAGTAGCTAGTGATGTTGCTTTTTGTTGAAAGGAAAGTTTTGAATTCAATTATAAAAAATTGACTTTCTCTCTGTAATCTTGCCAAAAATTCTTGTGTGTTGTTTATTATGTTTGTTTTTTTATTGTTGTTGTACTTGTTGTTTTAGATATGGAGGCAAGAAAATACAAAATAGTATGTTTTTAGAGTCTTAATAAATTTAATTCTCTTTAATTTGCATACCACTAATTTATTAGCTACCATATGAGGTTTAAAGACAAAATGTTTTAAAATATGATAAAGCTCATGTTAAACTCTGCATACACTATCCACTTGAATGTTGATTTAAGTATTATATACTATCTGTTAGTCTACTGATTTTAATTTTTAACAGAAATTTTAATGATATTTATAGGGTTGGTGTATTAGTCAGCCAAAGGGGTGCTGATGCAAAATACCAGAAATTGGTTGGCTTTTATAAAGGGTATTTATTTGGGGTAGAAGCTTATAGTTACCAGGCCGTAAAGCCTAAGTTACTTTCCTCACCAAAGTGTTTTGCCACGTGTTGGAGCAGAATGACTGCCAAAATCTGCCAAAGTTCAGGCTTCCTAGGTTCTTCTCTTCCTGGGGTTTTCTTCTCTCCAGGCTCAGGATTCCTCTCTTCCCAAGGCTTGCTTCTTTTTCCTTACAACCAAGCTATTCTGTGTGCTTACTTCCTGGGGCTCCAGCTCAAGACTTCCTTCTCTGTGGTGTGGTTTCACCCCCTTGTTGAGTGGGGACTCAGCATCCTACTGATGTTGCCCAAGCGAAGCCTTAATCATTGTTTAATCAAGTAAAAGCAAAACCTCTGAATCCAGTACACTCTAATTTGCCTGGAAGGACAGACCAGTTTACAAATATAATCCAGTATCTTTTTGGAGTTCATAAACCATATCAAACTGCTATAGATGGTCATCTAATTTTAAAAGATTTATTTTACTTTGTGCAGTATATTTTCCTTGAGGTTTATTTGATTTCTATATGTAATGCACCTAAGCAACAAAACAGGTCATTTTAATGCATATGTTATTTTTGAAATGGATTTTTACGTCACCCCCCTCCCATCCCAAGATGGCTCCCTCGTCTCTTTACTCATTATTTTTTCTCATTGTTTGCACTTTTTGTCTACTCATTGTTTTTTGCTTCTTGTGCTTGTTTTTTTCTTTAGGAGGTACTGGGACCTCCCTTATGGGAAGCAGGCATTCAACTGCTTGAGCCACATCTGTGCCCTGCTTGTTGTTTTTTTTGTTGCTGGTTGTCTGTTGTTTGCTTGGTGTCTTTGCATTGTTTTTATTTGTTATCTGCTCATTGGGTTTTTTTGTTTGTTTGTTTGTTTGTTTTGCTTGATGTCTGCTCGTTGTCTACTTGTTTTTTTCTTTAGGAGACAAATCAGGAACCAAACCTAGGGCCTCCTATGTGGGTGCATTCAACTGCTTGAGCCACATCCACTCCCCTTGATTTTTTTTTTTTAATTTTTGAATTTTAAAGCCATTCAAGTAGATTGAATAACATTCTATAGGAATACTTTGTTATAAAGTGTCTCATAATTTCAAATAGATATGATTAGAAGCTGAAATATTCTTAGTTTCCCGGAGATGAAGTTAGGTTATGAATTTACAGAGATTATGGAGCTTTGGGGCTTGGGCTGAATTCTTTACCCTTTCCTCTTTCTCTTCCTTTTTCCATATAGTCGGAGAAAACACCTATTTTCTCGTGATAAACTAAAGCTTTTTCTGAAGCAACACTGTGAAGCACAAGATGGAGTCATTAAAATTAAGGTAATCAGAATGGTGGAATTATTTGTTAGAAGAAAGGGAAAAAGAGAAACACTGTTATGATTTTATAACATTGGAGAAATGTTATTTCAAAGATAATTGAAATAGTTCTCTTCTTATCCAGAGCCAATTTTTAGTAATTTTCTCTATACATGTTTGGATTAAATACTCTCTTTGCAGTTATTAGAATTCCTTGGAAACTCTGTTACTCCCACTTTTTTTTTCCTTGTAAAGAAGATCAAACAGGATTGGTCTGATTAGAGGGAGAGCTTGGAAAAGAGAAGTTACTGGGATAGGGTTGGGCAACAATGGCTTCAGGGGTGGCTTTGAATCAAAAATATAAGTAGATTCAAAGAACAATGCTAAACAAACATCATACTAGTTTAGAGAATAATATGATGAAAGGAGTATCATAGACCAATACTAAGTAGATAGACTATATTATATTCATAACTGTTTAGAAGAAAAAAATTAAGCTTAAAGACTTTTCACATTGTACACTAAGTGAAAAATTAAGAGAAGTGATTGGGCTCCTGTCACCTCTTGGTGAAGGCAAGCTGGTCTGTGCCACAGAGAGATGATGGCCCATATTGTGGAGAGCTGCCGTGAAGAGCTGGTGCATCAAGATGACTCAACAAAGTGAGGAGAGACAATGAGAGATGCAGGGAGGTGAAGTGATGCAAGCAGTTGAGTGACTCCCACAACAGAGGTCCAGGGATCGGTTCCTGGTCCTCCTAAAAGGAAAGACAAGAAGAAAAAGACAAGCAGACACAAAAAGCAAACACGGAGGAACACAGGGTGAATGGACACAGAGAGCAGGCAGCAAACGCAAAAAAAACAACAAGGGGGGGGATAAAAAAATTGAATGGCAGTGTGCAGTGCTGATGCGCTCAAGGAGTGCCATGCTGCACAGGGGTGTCCCCCCGTGTAGGGGAGCCCCACGTGCAAGGAGTGCGCCCTGTAAGGAGAGCCGCCCAGCGCGAAAGAAAGTGCAGCCTGCCCAGGAATGGCACTGCACACACGGAGAGCTGACACAACAAGATGACGCAACAAAAAGAAACACAGATTCCCATGCCGCTGATAACAACAGAAGTGGACAAAGAAAAGACGCAGCAAATAGACACAGAGAACAGACAACCGGGGTGGGGGGGAGGGGAGAGAAATAAATAAATAAACTTTAAAAAAAAATTGAATGGCAAAAGTAAAAATTTTTTTAAAAGGGAAATATTTAATTCACACTGGCATAGAATAGAATTAAGTAAAAAAGTAATAGAAAATTAGATGTGCATTTGGCATACATTAGCTAATATATGCTTAGTATGTGTATTTCATCATGTACAACTTATATCAAAAGAAGAGAAATGAGAAAAGTTTTCTATATGTGAAAAGTAGTTTCAGTTCCTTCAGGACAGGATGCATTGTTTATAAGTTAAACTGGGATACTTGGTTAACCATTTAGAATAATAAAGTTAGATTGAACTCCAAAAAAAGGAAAAGAAACGAAACAAATCTGAATGGTGTGCATGTTGAAGTACTTAGGAGGAACAATAGAAAGAACCATCAAAGATGAGATTGATTTGACATTATGAATTTATGTAGGCTTAAAAATGCCATGAATGAATTTCAAAGACAGGTCCTAAGGGGGAAAATACAATGAATTCTTCACTGAAATCAATGAAGAGCTCCAATGAATTAGGAAAACTTTAGCACCCCAGTAAAAAAAATGGACAAATTCCTATGATCACAATTTATAGTGGATCAAATGCAAAAACTTGGAAAAAGTCTGAGGAAATGATCAGATTCATCAGTAAAGAAATACAAGTCAAGATCTCAAGACTTATTCTATGAAACAGAAAAATATTAGAAAAACAAAATCCCTAAATGCCTTAATATCTGATAGGTGTTAAATTCTCTGTAAAACTGCTTAGAAAAATGCATCAAAACCTTTCAAAAACGAGTAAATTTAACTTACCTATTAAGAGTCATCGGAAGAAATAGTTTTTTAAAAAAAAATGTTAGCATACTTATGTGATTGTCTTGATAACAGGAAAAAACTTAAAATTATTCTCTGTCTATAGCACTGAATATCAGGTATCCTTGTAAAATGACACAATTTTTTTTAGATGCTTGTGATAGAAGACAGCGATAGAACAGTGGGAGTCTGTCACTTGACAGTCACTTGACAGACAGGCAGTGAATATATGAACAGTAGATTGTAAACAGCCTGTTGGCTAGTTCTTCTAGTTTACAAGATCTTTTACACAATACTGAGCAAGAACAATCAGTAGGGGGAAAAACTAAAATGGGTGAAGGTCATAAGCAGACATTTCACCAAGGAACATAAACAGTCAATAAACATGAAAAAAAGCTAAACCTTACTTAAAGTAAAGGAAATTTAAAGTGACCATAAACATTTTTCACTTAGAGTATAATAAAAGATTGTTAATAGATATTTTGGTCTACTTACGCATGTATTTGCAAGCACGCATGCACACACACATAACAAAACAAACAAAAAGTTTGATACCCAGTGTCGATGAACTAGGGTGTTGTTGAGTACCTACAAGTCCACAAAGATGTGGGTATTGTTATTGTGTGTGTATGAATGAGGAACCTTGGCAATTAATGCATAAAGATCTACTTTGGAGAGTAGATGTGGCTAGAGCAATTGAATGCCTGCTCCCTACTTGGGAGGTCCCAGGTTCAGTTCTCGGTGCCTCCTAAAAAAAAAACAAGAAGCAAACATGAAAAAACCAACTCAGGGGAGCCAATCCGGCTTAGTGGTTGAGCGCTGGCTTCCAACATATGAGGTCCCAAGTTCAATGCCAAGCAAAAAAATCTACCTTGACCCCTTTTGAGAAGAAACCCACTCATGTGCTTTACATTCATACCTAAAGGGCTCTCAGGTTATTTATGTAGGATAGTAGACCATCATCTTCCTGGAATCTATTTTAATGTTAAAATCTTAATGGCTTCGTGATTTATTGTGATGGCCAGAACTGATTGATTTTTAGATATTAAAAGCTATGTTCTACCAAAATATTAAACAGATAATTGAATTCTCAGTAGTGTTCCTATTTTTGTTAATAATTTAAAGGTTTTTTATCATTATTTTCTTATGCATTTCCCTAAAGATAGTTTTGTAAATGGCACACGTTTTCTTTGAGGGAAAGGATAATGATCTTGGCCATTAGGTACCCCCCAAAATTTTTTTCAGAATTGCTTATCAAAACTTAAAAGTCTATGATTGGATATGGATAAAAGATAATCTCAAGCATAGGATAGGAAATACAAGAAGAGGAACACTTTTTTTTTTTAATATTTATTTATTATTATTATTTTTAATTACATTAAAAAAAATATATGAGGTCCCATTCAACCCCACCGCCCCCGCCCCCCACTCCCCCCACAGCAACACTCTCTCCCATCATCGTGATACATCCATTGCACCTGGTAAGTTCATCTCTGAGCATCACTGCACCCCATAGTCAATGGTCCACATCATAGCCCAGACTCTCTCACGTTCCATCCAGTGGGCCCTGGGGGGATCTACAGTGTCCCGTAATTGTCCGTGAAGCACTATCCAGGACAACTCCACGTCCCGAAAACGCCTCCACATCTCATCTCTTCCTCCCGTTCCCCACACCCAGCAGCCCCCATGGCTACCGTTCCCACACCCATTCCACATTTTCTCTGTGGACATTGGATTGGTTGTGTCCATTGCACACCTATGTCAAGTGAGGACTTAGATTGCACATGGGTAAGGAACACTTTTATAGTAAGTAATTTTCCTGTAATCATACCACTTCTGACATTGACTTCTCTTAATTGAAAATTTCTGAGTTGAAACTTTAGGAATTTGTTAGTATTTCTGCTTTTCCCAGACCAACTTCAGAATTTGATTCATGAAGAATTTATCTCCCCAAATTAATGACAAAATCTAAATGCTTAGCAGTTGGGAAATAATTTAGAAAAATATTTTGGATTAATATAGTGGATTTTTAAATTTTAATTATATTGATTACTTACATAGAAAATCTCATACAAAAAAGAGCAATTAAATACCTCAGATGATTGTATAAGTGTAATTTTGAAATAGTTTTAGAATTCAATAAACTGTAGAAACATTCTTGGTATTTATGGCGAAGTAATTATTTAGGTTGTACCTTTCTTTCTGATACAGTTGATTAAATATCTAGTTTAAAAAATAATTGACTGAAATGTATATCATGGTACAATAAAGCATGATATTCCAGTGTTTTGACCTGAACTTTAACAGTACTTATATGACATGTTAGAGAATATCTATGTGATTTACTAATGTGTTATTATTGTACCCTATGTCTTTTTTAATGAAGGCGTCATCTCTTTCAACATATAAAATAGCAGAACAAGATTTTTCTTATTTCTTTCCTGATGACCCACCCACATTTATCTTCAGTCCTGCCAACAGAAGAAGAGGAAGACCTCCCAAACGAGTATCTGTTAGTCAAGTAAGTAGGGAATAGATAAAAATTATGTTTTAACTATAATAAAACAGTATTCTCTATAACCTTTAGGAAGGAACCCATTCCTTCACAGGAAGAATGTATATTCTATAAGTTGATAACTGCTCAGTAGCCAGGCTTGTAGAAGTTTGAAGTTTGAGTTGGACATGACTCTCATGCTGTCGCAGCTTTATACCAAGGCAGAAGCCAGGCATGTTAAGCAGGCTGAAATAACAGGGAATAAATTATTCCCAGTGTAATTTTACACTGAAGTGTAAAAAGCAATGAATTCTGACTGGGGGGAATTCTAGAAGGCTTTAAGAAAGCAGTAATGGGGAGGCGGACTTGGCCCAATGGATGGGGCATCCGCCTACCACATGGGAGGTCCACGGTTCAAACCCACAGCCTCCTTGACTCGTGTGGAGCTGGCTCATGTGCGGTGCTGATGCGCACGGGGAGTGCTGTGCCACGCAGGGGTGTCCCCTGCATAGGGGAGCCCCATGCATAGGGAGTGAGCCCCGTGGGGAGAGGCGCCCAGCGCAAAAGAAAGTGTAGCCTGCCCAGGAATGGCACCACACACACACGGAGAGCTGACACAACAAGATAATGCAACAAAAGAAACCCGGTGCTGCTGATAAGGATAGAAGTGGTCACAGAAGAACACACAGCGAATGGACACAGCAGACAACCGGGAAGGGGGTACAGGAGAGAAATAAATAAAAAATAAATCTTGAAAAAAAAAAAAAGGAAGAAAGCAGTAATGCTTGAGCTAGACAAAATACAAGATTTCTAATGATAAAGCAAGAAAGTGGGAAAGCATTTGAGGTGGAAGGAAGAACGTTTACAAGGAATCTTGTTTGTATGACATCAGGGACTTGTGTAATATAGTATAGCTGAACTGTAAGTTCGTGGAGAGATGTAATAAAAAATGAGAAAGAAAATCTGTAGTTGTTTTTGAGGTTCCGTAAATTTCTCTGTCCAAGACAATGGCACTGAAATGTTCTTTTTCATTAAAATATTTATTCCACATTATTCACATGACTGTTTTACTATTTATATTGTGTAGAGATGGAAAATAGGCTTTAGCCAACAAGTGGTGGCTTAAATCCAAGCATTGAGCAATGTAATAATACCATGTATGTAATGAGAGAGGCTTTACAATGCAATATAAGTCTTACCTGATGAAAATTCCCATGAAAATCCTTAAAGGAAAGGAATTCTTAGACCAAAAAGAGAATGGTTATATAGGTTAAATACTGTGCTTAATTTTTATTTGCCTACTTCCCAATTTTGTATCTCAGAACATTTAGCAATAAGGAATTTTTCTCCCTTGGGTCATTACCATTTCCTAATTTAGGGTGCAAAGACTGCGAGTTTGTGGAGCTGGGCAAACTGATAGCTAGATGCAGTTGCCTGGGTTGTAGAAAATTTATTTTAAATTATTTTTCCCTTTAATTCCCTTGCTTTCTCTTTTTATTCTCTCTTATCCTCATTCTCCTCATTCTGTTTTGTTCTTCTCTTGTGCTCTTAGAAGTTCCCAATGCTTCTAAGTAGTTGGTAGGATAATTGGTGTGAGTTAGAAATTTATTGAAGAGTCTTTAAGAATCTGTCAGGTTCTTGGGTAAGTGTGGGCTGAAAGAATTGCCTGTGCTGAGAGAAGAATGTTACTATAGCTTGTTCCTTTCTTTCCTTTTCCCTGTGCCCTTCTGTCTCTTCTCAGCACTTTCGCAATGGCTCTCTTATGATTTTTCTACCCCAAAGGAAGCCCATTTCCTTCTTGCAAATAATTTTCATGTAATTAACTACTTTCTATTTTATTCCTACTGTAAATACGCACTTTATTATGTATGTTGTCTTCTTTAAGCCTTACAATAGCCTTTCAAAATAGGTGGGATTCTCAATTTATAGATGAATAGGCTCAAAGAGATTAATTTCTCAATGTAACACAAAAGTTGGTATTTGAACCTGAACTCAAAACTGCTCCCCTGTTCTTTTTGCCTAGCTACAATGATAGTGATGTTATTGACTTTCTAGCAATTTAATTTTCAGTATGGAATTACTAAAGTCAAAATGATTGCCACCTTTATTTTCCAACTCCGATTCGATTGTAATAGTTCTTTTGGCTCTTTAGGATCTTCCATTTCAGAACTTAACCAAATTCTAAGATTTGATTGGTGTTTACTCAGAACTTTGAACTTAAGTTCTCATAATTGTTGCCATATTTTAATTTCATTATTTTTATAAGGTCTTATTTCCCTGCTAAACTAAACTGCGAGGGCAGGGACCATATCTATATTGTTTAGCACGGTGCTTAGTACTGTGCCTGGTACGCATGGTACTCATCTATTCAAATGAATTATTGTTTTATTTCATTTTTAAAATAGATAATAAGAATAGCACATTAAGTAGGTCGAGACATAATTCTATAAGAAATAAAGTGAAAATATAACTTTTTGACATTTAACATTGGCTGCAAGCAGGTTTCTGTCATCTTTTCTCTGCCTTGATCCTGTTTGATGTCTACACCTTCTAATTTACAAGATAATCTGGAAGGTTTTCTTGTTTTGCTAATGCATATTTTTAAGGCTCTCTGTATTACCACTTGTTTTTCCAGGGAGGTTCTGGTACTAATTTGTAGAGCTATAGAATTAATTCATATTAAATATCTTGCTATGATTAGAGTTCATCAAAGTTCAGTTATGTTCTAGAACAAAAACTCATTTTAGTATAAAGGTGTAATTATTGTGGGCTCTTAAGTTTTGTATCTGTTCTTACTGTAAGAACAAAGCATACTGTTAGTTTTATCAATTGTTTTTTCAACTTCAATTTCTTGATTTGATTTTTAGGAGGACAATGTTGCTAATAAACAGACTATTACAGGATGTAGGAACAAAGCTATCAGAGAAAGAGACAAACTTTTAAAACAAGAAGAAATGAAGTCGCTGGGTGAGTTTCAACATTCTCTTCAAAAACCATTTAACTACAGGATAAGATATTTCTTTATGTTTCTAATTGGACATTTCTGGTTTATTTTTTTGAAGCATAAATAGTAGTTTTTATCCTTAGGTAATTTCATCTTTATGATAAATGAGACCTGTTCATCTCTTACAACAGTATTTCCAGGTATAACAATGACTCATACTAAACTGACATAATGCTATATTAAGAACAAGTTGGAGTTTCCAGGGCTTGCAAACTATTTGAGGCCATTTTATTTGATTACACACAGTTGTTAGAAAACCTTGCTTCCCTAACTTAAATGTGCCTATGAATTATTTTGGGATCTTATTAAAATGAAGATTCTAAATTAGTATGTCTGGGTAGGGATTAAGATTCTGCTCTCTAAGAAGGTACTGGTCCTACAGATCTCATTTACCCTTAAGTTATTTTAGGGATTCTTTTGTTACATTAAAAAATGCCAGGTGTTCTTTTCTGTCCTTACTTTTAAGTTTGACCTTTTCCACAGCTTTTGAAAAGGCTAAATTAAAAAGAGAAAAGGCAGATGCCCTAGAAGCAAAAAAAAAGGAAAAGGAAGATAAAGAGAAAAAGAGGGAAGAATTGAAGAAAATTGTCGAAGAAGAGAGACTAAAGAAGAAAGAAGAAAAAGAGAGGCTTAAAATAGAAAGAGAAAAGGTATTTGAATACAATAGCTGAGCTCTCAAGATAAATTTTACTTTCCATACTTAAATTCATGGTTACTTTTCAAATATTACCACTTTCATTCAAATTTATAGTTGTGTATAGAGTACTGATAACAATATTGGTTTGTAAATATTGGCTTGAGACATTAATGAGACTTAAGATTCAGTATATATTTACATGCCTTACATCTTTTTAAAACCTTTAATATGCGATTCTAAAGTTATTTTCCTCATTATTTAGACTTCCAAACTTAGGGAAGATGACATGTATAAAACCTTCAAGGGTAAAATATGTAGTTAGAAAAATGTAATAATTCCATGACTAAAAGAATGTTTACTGTGTTTTTATCATTGAAAAAGTATCTGTAATAATAAGGTGAACAGGGAAACAGACTTGGCCCAGTGGTTAGGGCATCCGTCTACCACATGGGAGGTTTGTGGTTCAAACCCCGGGCCTCCTTGACCCATGTGGAGCTGGCCCATGTGCAGTGCTGATTCGCGCAAGGAGTGCCGTGCCACGCAGGGGTGTCCCCACGTAGGGGAGCCCCACGCAGAAGGAGTGTGCCCCCTAAGGAAAGCCGCCCAGTGCGAAAGAAAGTGCAACCCGCCCAGGAATGGCGCTGCCCAGACTTCCCGTGCCGCTGAGGACAACAGAAGTGGACAAAGAAACAAGATGCAGCAAATAGACACAGAGAACAGACAATCGGGGGAGGGGGGAAATTAAATAAATAAATAAATCTTTAAAAATAATAATAATAATAATAATAAGGTGAGCAAGTCTTCAGGGTTAGATTTTCCTTAGAGAATTCTATAGCTGATTTTCATGCTGACTCCAGAATCAGTCATTTTCATTGGTTTTCTGAGGTATGCATAAATAGTAATAAGGAATCATGTTATAGACTGTGTTTAAATTGCCTATGGTTTTGAGAATTATTTCAGATAGGTCATGGGGGTTGGGGGGATGTGTTTAATTAATTCACGTTGGCTCTAGTAAATGTAGAGAACAAAAAATCACCTGTAATCTAAATGGTAACACTCCATAACATTATTATAAGCATTCTTTATATAATCTAAACTGGAAATTTTAGTGACATAATTATTCATTAAATAGAACTAGCCAAGTGCTTTACAATTTTTGCCCGTAAATATTGGTACTATCTTCATGTATATACATAGTCTTTCCTTTTTTTGTTTGTTTGTTTTTTTCCTTTTTTTTTTTTTCTTTCCTTTTTTGGATTATGTTCAGTCAAATTTGTAGAAGTAGAATAATAGATCAAAGGATAAGAACAGTTTTTAATTCTTCTATACATATACATGTTTGCTAGACATTATTTACACTCTTATCAACAGTGAATGAGTGCCCATCTTACTATATCCTATAAGAAATATTTCTTGGGATCAAGAAAGCTTAATTCAGCAAATTGCTCAAAGCATAGTTAGTAAGTTCTGTTATTATTTATGCATTTTACATTGAAAATTTGATAAATGCATATTTGTTTATCTTTGGTGTACCTAAATAAATTTCCAAGTAAAACAATAACAACATCCATTAAATATATTTATGGGAAAAATAATGATAACATATTTTGTTTTCACTGCTTTATTAGAATTTTAGGGTTAATATTTATCTTGTACTTTCAAATCCTTGAACCAAGTAGTTAGGGTTTTGAAAGGACACTTGAGCAAGAGAGCCTCAATGAAAAAAAAAAAAACTAAGTTCATCAAATATATTCTAATATTGTTCCCTCTATGTATTGTTTATCTATGTGTCTTTAGGTTGATATGAGGTTCAAATGAGTCTTTTTTTTTTTTTTTTTAAAGATTTATTTATTTATTTAATTTCCCCCCCTCCCCTGGTTGTCTGTTCTTGGTGTCTATTTGCTGCGTCTTGTTTCTTTGTCCGCTTCTGTTGTCCTCAGCGGCACGGGAAGTGTGGGCGGCGCCATTCCTGGGCAGGCTGCTCTTTCTTTCCACGCTGGGCGGCTTTCCTCACGGGCGCATTCCTTGCGCGTGGGGCTTCCCCACACGGGGGACACCCCTGTGTGGCACGGCACTCCTTGCGTGCATCAGCGCTGCGCACGGCCAGCTCCACACGGGTCAAGGAGGCCCGGGGTTTGAACCGCGGACCTCCCATATGGTAGACGGACGCCCTAACCACTGGGCCAAAGTCC
The DNA here is from genome assembly GCF_030445035.2 of Dasypus novemcinctus. NCBI lineage: Eukaryota > Metazoa > Chordata > Mammalia > Cingulata > Dasypodidae > Dasypus > Dasypus novemcinctus. The sequence continues at coordinate 80,173,046 of NC_080675.1, forward strand.
GTTTCCCTCAAATGAGTCTTGAAAACAACGAATATATGACAAACGTTTACAATAAAATATGCTTTTGTAGGCACTGATTATTTGTTACCTGGTTTGTCAGGAGCTAATTGATTTGAAGTAGGAGGAGAGATGCCATAATTAGGATCAGATTGAATTAATATTTATGCAGGAGCTACTATATGGTGGATGCTTTCAATCTTTGTAGCAGTTTTGTGAGATAGGTATTACCAGTGGTTCTAAAACTTTTGTATGCATTATGCTTGTGAAGATACAGATTGCTAGGCCCCAACCCCAGAGTTTCTGATTTGGTAGGTCTGGGGCGGGGCCCAGGATTTGCATTTCTAACAAGTTCCCAGATGATACTGATGGTGCTGGTTTGGAGACAACATTTTGAGAACCACTGATTTAGACTAAAATCATCAAGAAGCAACAAGCGGATAAGTAAATATAATAGAAGCTTTTTTGTTCTACAGGTAGATAAAGATAGGAAATGGGTCATAAGAGTAAATGACTCTACCATTACCTACCATGTAAAGAGTTCCTTTTTAAATAAAATTCTTGAAAGAGTTTTTGTTAACATTTTATTTTAGGAAAGAGAGAAATTACGTGAAGAAAAACGAAAATATATGGAATACCTAAAGCAGTGGAGTAAACCCAGAGAAGATATGGAATGTGATGATCTTAAGGTATAAGTATTTTATGTGATTGGCACACATGTTCTCTATGCCCAAATGGCTTTGCTGATGGACTCTTTCTTTTAATTGTAGCATCTTTTCTTCATATTTAACTGAAAGGGAATAAGCTAATTAAGCAAATGCTCATATTTGGAATTCCAAGGTAGCATTGTTAGTGTTTTAAAACAATCTTTGAAAATGATTCTTATTCTGTAGAAATAAATGATAATGTTTGTGTGATCCTTGGTAATCTGATAACCATTGGAACCATGCATGCATTTAATTTGATTGCTAGGTTAGTGTTCTGCCTATCTGTAGAAATTACCAAAGAATTCCAACTGTACTTATTCATCTTAATTTAAAAGGAACCATTTTTAAGTTGGTAGATGATGAAATTAATGCTGTTCTGTATTCAAGGGGATATCACAGTGAAGATAATGTTGACATAGCAAATGCTTGAAATCAGTCTAGGTTAATTGTCCCCCTTAACAAGGAAATGTAGTCAGAGATACTCTTTAGCCTAAAGTTACATTCTTGGTTTGAGGGAGAACAAAGGCCCAAGGGAATGTGATTTATAGAGATATGGAATAAGGCCAAACTCACTATAATTTTTAAAGTTCTGAAGGTGATTGTGATGCACATCTGTGGTTGAAAACCATTATTCCACATGGAATAACTTTTATTAGGTAAAGAGTATATCATATCTACCTTTTTAAATTTCCTATACTTGGTTCAGATAGTTACATAAATTATTTAATTTTGCAGGAACTTCCAGAACCAACTCCAGTGAAAACTAGACTACCTCCTGAAATTTTTGGTGATGCTCTGATGGTTTTGGAGTTCCTTCATGCATTTGGTGAACTTTTTGATCTTCAAGATGAGTTTCCTGAGGGAGTAACCCTAGGCAAGTGTTTCAGTCCTCTTTTGCTATATTACCATTCACTCTAAAACTTAGTGGCTTAAAAGAGCAAATTTTTTTCTCTCAAAATTATGTGGATTTACTGGATTTAGCTGTCCAGTTCTCTTTGGGGATCTTTCATGTGGTTACATTCAGACAGTGGCTCGAACTGGAGTTATCCAAAGGCTTGACTGGCTAGATGTGTAAGATGGGCTTCTTACACACGTCTGGTACCTCAGTGCTCCTCGTGGTCTCCCATTCCAGCAGAGAAGCCTGATCTTCTTACATGGCAGCTGAGGGCTCCAAGAGGCAGGAAGCCAAAACTGCCATCCCTCTTAAAGGAGAAGTCTGGAACTATTACAGAATCATTTCTACTACATTCCAATGCTCAAAGCAGTTATAGGCCAACCTGGATTCAAGGATATGGAGAAATAGTTCCTATTTTTTTTTGAAGGGGAAATCGTATGTGCATACAGGAGGAAAAGACTTAATGTGAGGTCCATTTGGAGACAAATTATTGCCTACCTTTTTTTTGTAGTTCTGTTTTGCCTGTTTGCTTTTATTTCGTATAACCATTTATAATAGAGCTAAATTAGTATAAGGGGAGATTTGCATCACAGTTTATCAGTGTGCTAGGTGAGGCATGAATCATTCATTGTGCATTATGGTTCGAGAAGGTATAATTAATGCTGGTTTAGGTAAGCTTAGGTAAGATGAGTTAAATAAGAAACATTTATTTATGACTTGGAAGCAATATTAGCAATAGAACCTAAAACTGATGATGATCTTCTTTGTGTACTATTGGCAGTAAAGTCCCACATACTTCTCAAGAATAATGGGACAGTAACTTTCATCATCTTTGCATTGTTATTCAAATTAGAATGATCTTAAAATTCTTAAATTGTGCCTTATTTGACATTAAGTTTAAATTATTTTACTCTGCTTTGGTTTTCTTGAAGGTGGTGACATTGGCATATGCCTTTATTTATTGTAATCATTATTGTTTTTTATGCTACTTCACTCTACTTTTATAATTGATCATTTTAATAAACTTATACAGGCCATTATTGATTAAAATGTTTTTTATTCCAGTGGCATTTATTTAGTACATGAACAGAACTTTAAATTCATTTTAAATATTTTATTCACAGAAGTGTTAGAGGAAGCTCTTGTAGGAAATGACAGTGAAGGCCCACTATGTGAATTGCTTTTTTTCTTCCTGACTGCCATCTTCCAGGCGATAGCTGAAGAAGAAGAGGAGGTAGCCAAAGACCAAATAACTGATGCTGACACCAAAGGTCAGAGTTCAACATTATTGCTAATTCAGCTGTTATTAGCTTTGTAGTGAAACTAATGTTTGAAGATTATTTTTAAATTACTTTGCTTTTACTGTTGCAGAATGTTCAGGTTACCTGATTCCGAGCCATATACTAACAATGTATTACCGGTTGAGTTGTTTTTAAAAAATTTTGTTTTAATATAACCTATTTAACCTTAAAGATATTTTCCCTCTAATCTATCTTGCTTTTATTCCTTTAGCTTTCTCCTCTGATTTAGGAGCATTGAGATTTCATTGACCAGTGTCTATAATCCCAAGAGATTATGCCAAATAGCACTGATTTTTTTCCCCTTTGGTCCCCACCTATAGAAATACTTAATTCTTTTTATTTTATTTATTTTATTATTTTTAGTATTACTTGAAATTGAAAACACTACAGCTGATTTCTTTTGAGACATGATAGTTTTTTAGGCTTGAGTTAAGTAGAATTTTTTTTAATCTTTAAATTTCACTAATTAGTTTAAATTAGAAACTTTGCTCTTTAAATTTTATTAGATTGTTAAGAATTGAGAGTCTGTGGTTTATGTTAGTAAAAAATAATTCTTGGAACAAACTTTTTCATTTTTTAAAACAGAATATATTGACTATTTTGTCGAGGATTTACCTCAGTCAAAGGAAGTTTTAAATTTAAGATTAAAATTGATTTGGCTTTCTGAATAATTCTTTGTGAACATTACCCTGTATGAAATTTAGGTAAAAAGGGGGAAAAAATGTATTCTAATCATAAGCTTATTAAAACAATACTTTAGTGTATTATATAAAAATCCACAAAAGAAATAACTCTTGGGAGATATCTTGAATTCCTGCTATATTGTACATTATTTGTTAGCAGAGAAAAGAAAAAGTATAAAGAATATAATGAATTTTTAAAAGAAAAGATAGCAGGATAAATATATCTATAAAACATTTAAAGATTTTCTGAAATGACAAATGCCAGTTATCTAAGAAAGATAATAAAACAAATATTCAATTTCAGTTTTTGATACTAGGTTATATTAATGACCAGTAACATTAAAGGGTATTGATCAGGTTCTGACCTTGCTGTAACACATAAAACTCGAGCTGAATCAGATGAATTTTGTAGTTTTGGAAGTCGTGGTGAAAAAAAAAAAGAATGGGATAAGAAGGAGATTGTGTTGGAAAATCAGCTTAGTGTAATGGAAAAATAAGTGACTGTTGGCATTTGTATTGTCATTACATTTTATATTTGTTTGATCTGTTCCTATACAGGACTGTTATTATATATTGTCTTATATTGGCCATTATATAAAGATTTTAATGCTCCATTTGAAAATATTTATATGTTAGAGAGAAAAGAAACATACTTTGGAATTTTTCACCCTCTTTCACTTCCTTGTTTTATTGGCCACATTTTACATGATTATTACAGTTTTCAGTAAGGACTCTACGTTGTTCCCCCAGGTACAATTTCACTTATCTTCACATTTTCTTCCATCTCAGTCACACAAAAGCTTTTCTGCAGTCTTCCTGAAAGCAGTTAAATAGAGGGAATTGAATATTTTACTCCATTTAGCTGGTTTTATTAATAAGATATTCCCTGCTATATCTAGGGGGAAATTGGATAGAAGAGAAAATAATAAATTTAACTTAATGTAGAGAAAACTGAGGTTCAATAAGGTTATTTACTGAAGATCACATAGTAAGTGATGTAAGGCATTACCTGTGCATTGTTTCATTTAATCCTCATATCAACCTTGTGAGGTAGGTATAATTATTTTTCACATTTTTCATATAATGAAACCAAGACTTTTGGAGTTCAATTAACTTGCCTAAAAACCCTCAGCTAATTAGGAAGTGATGAATACATGCTTAGTCCATAAGACCCAGAACCACATAACGACCATGCTATTTTGCTTCATAATACATCAGAGAAACTGCAAATATGAATATTTCTTTCCCTCACATTGTCTATAAAATTATCTGCTTTTAAGGAGACCCAGTTTCCTTGGCCTTTGGTCCCCTTGGCATTTTATCAAACCTTGGAAATTTTGCCCAGCAATTTTTTAAAAATTGCATGTTAATTATATAAGTTCCTTTCTTTAGTGTTAAAAGTCCTTCAAAGTATGGGAACAAGAGTGTTCTCCTTATAATATAGAATAGTTTTATGTATTTACTGGGATATCATTGTTTAGTTTTGGAGTTGTGTATACCTAATTCTAGATTATGATGATGATGAATATATCTGTTCTAGATAGTAATAACAACTTGCATGTGCTTCAGCTGTATTTACTAAGCAGATCCGTTATCTCTAAGCAGATCCAAGGGGTGATAGTTTCACAAGAGTGTGCCATTTGGTAGATAATTGAGTTGAATATATATTTTAGCATGTTAGTTTATTCGCACAATGAAAAACTGTAATTTTGTTGGTTGTTCATTTCCTAAGGCCTTAGAGCCTTTGCCTTAGGAAATCATAACTTACTATAGATAGTATAGGTTGGATGTTGTGATTGCTGCAAAGGAAGAAAGACAAATACATACTTTTACAGCATTGTATTTAGGACTGTTGTTAATTTTAGAGGGCCTATTTTAAAGTCTGTTTGACTTTATATGTAAGATGAAAATTGAGAAAATTTTAGGTCTAATGTTTCTTTTGTGAGGAAGTATATAATGTCTGTCTTTTGGGCCAACTTCATGGGCCTAGTAGAAACAATTTTGCCATATTTGCAAAATTTAGTCAGATAATTTTTCCTTTTATTCCTTTTGCCTTCCTCCTGCATGTTCTTGTTTATGCTTTAAATACCATGAAATTGTCAATGATTTTTCTTTCTTATGGACTCTAATTGGGAATATTTCTGTTAATGCTTTAAAATGTTTGTGCCAGTAGATTTGCTCATTGGTCCTATTTGTAAGCTAAGCACTGTTTTCAGAGTTAAGGCAATTTATTTAGGAAATCGTGCTATCTTTATAATTCTTGTAGCTTTTTTCTGTACTGATTTTATGATGATTTCAACCTATACTTTATGATTCAAATTTAAAATATTTGTAAAAGCTTGGGTGTCTTTAAAATAGATTCTCATTTTCGAAGTAGATTTTTCTCAGGTTATATTGTGTGAAGGGGTTTGTTTTTTATTCTAAAGTGCATTTTACCAATTTTTTGGAGCATGTATGTGTATCTTGTTGGTAACTTGGGTATTGTCTTCTCTGTGAAAAGTAAGGAAAATATTAGTGTGAAGTGCATGTTTTAGGATTTATAGTTTTAGGTGGAGACTTGGCAGAATGTGAATAATGCTTGTACCTTAGTGTTGATTCTCTTGAGGTTCCTGAATGTTAAGCTGTTTGCTCTTCTTTTAATCATTTTAAAAGGGCATTATTCCCAAATATTCAAGCTTTGATTTGCACTAGAATAAAGTATTTATTTCCTTAAAGATTTAACAGAGGCTTTGGATGAAGATGCAGACCCCACAAAATCTGCACTGTCTGCAGTTGCATCTTTGGCAGCTGCATGGCCACAGTTACATCAGGGTATGTGTGGGTTTTATTTTTTATTTTGTTTGGCTTTTTATTTTTAATTTTATAAAGGTACATTTTGCATTGCTAAGTATGCATATATTCTAAGTGGCTATTTCATTTTTAACAACTGTAGGCTGCAGTTTGAAAAGCTTGGATCTTGATAGCTGCACTCTTTCTGAAATCCTCAGACTGCACATCTTAGCCTCAGGTGCTGATGTAACATCAGCAAATGCAAAGTACAGATATCAGAAACGAGGTGGATTTGATGCTACAGATGATGCCTGTATGGAGCTTCGTTTGAGCAATCCCAGTCTAGTGAAGAAACTGTCAAGCACTTCAGTGTATGATTTGACACCAGGTAAATTTTGCAAGTTGGAATTTGTATAACCTACCCTCTTACACTCAGAAAACCAAGAGCTGAACTAAAAAAATGTTAGATGATAATCAGTTTTAATTAAGAGAAAGTAGTCCTAAAAAAGTATTTTTAATACAGAACTAAATTGGAGCTGTTATTATTTATATTAACTTGATTTATACTTTTCTTTTTAAATTTGTATTTGCTTTTATTTTTTAAATTTGTGGTCAGTCTGCTATATCTACTAAATCTAGAACGATAATTGAGAAATAGGTGGCTTTCTCTTCCTTTTATTCATTAGTACATCAGAAGTTTAAATTCTGATGTTTGCTTAAATAAATGTTTGAAGTATGAGATACAGTATGTAAGGTTTAATATGAAATTAGTTTTCACTTATTTTTTCTCAAATTGTTAATATACAAATATATTTTAATATACATACTTAGGGGAATATTTTTATGTGAACCCAAAAATTAAAACTTAAAAAAATCTCTTTGTAATTAGAAATTTTCATGTCCATTTAATTAGTACATAATGTGTATCTTATAGCTTTTTTTTGTGCCTTATATATCATATAGCTGTCAATTTGGGATCAAAGTTGCTTTATTTGAAAATATGCCATTGGCATGTTTGACTATGAGAGACTTATCCTTTATTAGGCCATTTCACATTGAGCCACAAATTAAAATTTTTTTAAATTCCCCCCTTTTTTGCCATTGATAACATAAAAAGTTACTTACCAATTTTTTTGACAGGGGAAAAAATGAAGATTCTTCATGCTCTCTGTGGGAAGCTACTGACCCTAGTTTCTACTAGGGATTTCATTGAAGATTATGTCGATATATTACGACAGGCAAAGCAGGAGTTCCGGGAGTTAAAAGCAGAGCAACACCGAAAAGAGAGGGAGGAAGCAGCTGCTAGGTAAGAGATAATTACAGTCAGTCGTGCTAATGAAACCTGTTTATTTCTTTGCATCTAAAGCCATGTTTTACATTTTGCTGTACTATTTTAACTTTTAGGATTCGTAAAAGGAAGGAAGAAAAACTTAAGGAACAAGAACAAAAAATGAAAGAAAAACAGGAGAAACTGAAGGAAGATGAGCAAAGAAATGCAACTGCAGATATATCTGTTGGGTATGATTTGACTTACACTATTTATCTAGCTTGACTTATTCATCTAAATAACAAAGAATAAAAATCAGATACTTAAACCCTAAAATGTTTTTAAAATTTTCGAAAACTAGTTTCCTGATGTACATAATAATTATTAGTGAACGTGTGAAATGTACATATAGACATTTCTCAATTGTGCATGTGTTAGGTTAATAAAAGTTTTTCTTTCAGTCTACTTTTAGAGAATCTAGAATTCATAGACTTAAATGTTAAAAATGATAATTTCCCAGGAAATACTCAGTAGCCTGTTTTTATAGTAACATACCATTTCTAGAATTAATAATAATTTATTTCCCCACCTCTGTCACCAACACCATCACAGATACATGGTTTTTCAGAGTTCCTCTTTATTGAGGGATAAGATGAGATATTAAAGTTTTTATTAGAAGGTATAACTAGGGACAGGATGTCAGTTGCTTAAGTAACTTATTAAGTATTTTGTTACAATTTGAAATATTTGACATGAAGTTAATATTGGCTATGAAAACAATAAATCTTAAAACCATAGATCACAAAATTTTTATATTGCCAGCAATAGTACTTTCAAAAATTGAATTGGGATTTGATAAGAAAGCTTATAGATATAACACTACAAGTACAAATAACCAGAGGAAAATAGATAAATTGGACTGCATCAGAATTAAAAACTTTTGTACTTCAAAGAGCACTGTCAGAATGTAAAAATAGAACCTACAGAATAGGAGAAAATATTTGTGAATCATCTCTAATAAGAATCTAGAATTCCAGAATATATAAAGAACTCTCAGGACTCGATAGTAAAAAGACAAACCAATTTTAAAATGGGAAAATAATTTTAATAGACAGTTCTTCAAAAAAGACATAAAATGGCCTATGAGCACATGAACAGATGGTCAACATCATTAGCCATCAGGGAAATGCAAATCAAAGCCACAGTGAGATATCACTTCACACCCAGTATTGGCTTTGATAAAAAAGACATTAACAAGTATTTTATGTGGATATTGAGAAATTGAAACTCAAAAATTGCTGGTGAGTGTAAAATGGTGTGGCTGCTTTGGAAACTTTTTAGCAATTCCTGAAAAAGGAAAAATATGTTACCATATGACCCAGCAGTTCCACTCCACCCAAAATATTATACATGAATATTCAGTGCAGCATTCATAATAGACAAAAAGTGGAAAGAGCCCAAATGTCCATCAGCTGATGAATAGATAAACACAAGGTATATATCCATTCAGTGGTATAGTCATACAGTAGAATATTATTCAGTGATAAAAAGGTAGGAAGTTCTGATATATGCTTTAATGTGGATAAACTTTCAAAACAGTTTGCTAAGTGAAAGAAGCCAGACACAGAGGCTATATATTATATTATTCCATTTATATAAAATGTTCAAAATAGGCAAATCCAAAGAGGTAGAGAATAGATGAGTGGGTTGCCAGGGCCTAGAGGAGAAGGAGGAAATGGAAAGTGGCTGCTAATATGTGGGGTTTTTCTTTGGAGATGATGAAAATGTACCAGATTGATATGGTGATAATGGTTGCACAACCTTGTGAATTTAGCGAAAACCGCTTCTTTGTACGCTTTAGAAGTATGAATTTTATGGTATGTGAATTATATCTCAATTTATAAAAATAAAGCTAAGCATAGTGGAGATCTGCCACTTCATATCACTATTACCATCTTCCTCTGAGCCATCATCATCTCCCAGCCAGCCATCTGGGCTGCTACAGTGACCTCTTCACCAGTCTGCCTTCATCCACTCTTTCCTCTCCAATACATTCTCCACATAGCAGCCAACATGCTTTCTAATCACATCACTTACCTCTTCTAAACCCTTCAGAATTTTTGGCTTTTGGATAATGGCCTATGAGGTCTGGCATGGTCTATCCCTGCCTTATTTTTTTCATCCATATCTTGGATTATCCACCACCTTGTTCATTATACCTGTCTCAAAATTGTAAACTCCTTTTCCCTTCAATCCAGTGCCTTTGTACCTGTTATCCCCTCTGCTTGAAATGCAGATTTTCTCTCATTTCTCTCCTACCCTCCCCAGTTCTCTCTGGTCTCTCAGTTTAAATGCCCCCTTTCCAAACAAGACTTTCATGATCTCTGAAACTAGTTTTGGTTCTCCTTTAAATGCTTTCATGGCATCTTGAATTCCTCCTTTTTAGTACTTATTATTTTTAATTTTATAGTGATTTATATAAGAATTTATCTGTTCTCTGCCATGAACTCTGTGTCATCACTGTGTCTTGTCACTACCTCCTGAGCATATTGCCTGGTAGTACTTAGTAGGCAGGTAATAACTATTTGAAGAATGATTTATAAATTCATTGATGAATGTAATCTTTTTTGTTTTTATTCTTAAGGGAAGAAGAAAGAGAAGATTTTGATACTAGCACGGAGAGCAAAGAAATAGAGCAAAAGGAATTAGATCATGATACAGTCACTGATGATGAAGATGATCCAGGATCACATAAAAGAGGCAGGAGGGGTAATACTGAATTTTTAAGGGCATATTTGTTTTGTGTGTTTGAACTGATAAGGCACTTGATTGATTCAGTTAAAATACATATTAGATTACTTCCATTTGTGGTTCTCTACCTTAAAATAATTTCATAAATTGTTGAGTCAAAGGGAATATATTTATTTACTCACTTACTTACTTTGGAAATTCATTTTTTTAAAGCTGTTTAAAGAAATTACTTTTGAGGCTCTTTACTCTCCCTCTACATAATAACTACTGAAGGAAATCCTCAAGTTTACTTTGTTTCTATACTGTGGATGGGCTCTTTTTTTTTTTTACATGTTTTATTCTATCTAGTTATTGTAAATAGAATTTCTCCTGTATCATGAGGAGTGTATTCTCTGATTATAATGCAATTGATTTAGAAATCTGAAATAAACTTGATATGGTAGAATCTAAAAACATGCTTTTAAATAATGGGTCAGAAAAGAAACCATAATGGAAACTAGAAAATATTTTTAAATGACTCAATAGTATATATTAACACTTATTGGAAACAGTCCTTCTACTAAGAGGGAAATTTATAGCTTTACTACATTCTAGGGAAAGGAAGACAAATTGAACTAGGCATTCATTAAAGAAGTTAGAAAAAGAAAATAGAAAAATCCCTCCAAAGAGATAGAAACAATGAGGAGTACAAATTAATAGGAAACCAAACTACGATAGAGAACAACAAAGCCCAAGTTCTTTGAAAAAGACGCACGGTAGACAACCATTTGTTTTTTAAAAAATTGACATTTTAAAGAGAGAGGACAACATAAAATTGGGACTGAAGTGGTAATTTAAGGATAGAGGGACTGTATAAACAATTTTATGGCAATAAATTTGAGAATGTTGGGAAGCGGACTTGGCCCAGTGGTTAGGGCATCCGTCTACCACATGGGAGGTCCGCGGTTCAAACCCTGGGCCTCATTGACCCATGTGGAGCTGGCCCATGCGTAGTGCTGTTGCATGCAAAGAGTGCCGTGCCACACGGGTGTCCCCTGCGTAGGGGAGCCCCACGCGCAAGGAGTGCGACCTGTAAGGAGAGCTGCCCAGCACGAAAGCAAGTGCAGCCTGCCTAAGAATGGTGCTGCCCACATGGAGAGCTGACACAACAAGATGACGCAATAAAAAGAAACACAGATTCCTGTGCCGCTGGCAACAATAGAAGCGGACAAAGAAGAAGACGCAGCAAATAGACACAGAGAACAGACAACTGGGACGGGGGGAGGTGTGGGGAGGGGAGAAATAAATAAATCTTTTTAAAAAAATTTTGAGAATGTTGGCAAAATGTGACAAAATCCTAGGATTATACAAATTAGCAAAATGGATTCATGAAAAAGTGAAAAAGGCCAGTGGTTTTAAACCATTAAAAGACTTAAATCAGTATTAAAAATCTTCCTATAGGTGATGTGTGGGACCCCTATATGATGTTATGCATGTTTATTTTGTACATTCACAACTTTTCCTGTATGTCTATTGCTTATGTATGTTCATGTGTGAATGATATACTTCAATAAAAAATATATTTTAAAAATCTTTCTATAAAGGAAACATCAGTCCCAGACCTAGACAATTTTGTAATTGAATTCTTCTAAATTTTAAAGAAACACAATTCCAATCTTATTATACAAACTCTTTTGGAGCTTAAGAAATAGAAACATTTCCAACTGTCTTAGCCAATTAAGAGTGGCTGAAATGAGGGAAGTTTAATTCTTCAGCATATAAAATCCAGGCAGGTCACCACAGGTCCAGATTCTTTACATCTTGTTGGTATTGCCATCCTTAGGGTTTTGCTGTCATCCTCTCATGCTCTCCATTCTGGCTAGCTGGAAAGGGGAAAGAAGAAAGGGAGGCATAACCCAGAGGATACACTTAGCACTCTCTCCACCTCTTTGACCAGGACTTCCTCATGTAGCCCTGTCTCAGGTTGGGGGGTGCAGGAAGGAGGACTGTGTGCATGTGTGTAGAATCTGGGAAATGATTAAAATTTTAGTTGAACACAGACATGCTTATTCATTTACTTATTATCTGTGGCTGCTTTCATACTACAACAACAGAGTTAAGTAGTTCTGGCAGAGACCATATGGCCCCAGAAGCTAAAATATTTACTCTCTGGCCCTAATTTAAATGTTTAAATTTTTTACTAACATAGTAACTTGGGATGCTTTGTATCTCATTTTTCAATGAAAACTTAAAATGTGGTGATGATGTTATTTAAATTATAGGGAAAAGGGGACGAAATGGATTTAAAGAATTTACAAGACAAGAAGAGATCAACTGTGTGACAAGAGAGCCTCTTACTGCTGATGAGGAAGAAGCTTTAAAACAGGAACATCGACGAAAAGAGAAAGAGCTCTTAGAAAAAATTCAAAGTGCCATAGCATGTACCAATATCTTTCCCTTGGGCCGTGACCGCATATATAGGCGATACTGGATTTTCCCTTCTATTCCTGGATTGTTTATTGAAGAGGATTATTCTGGTCTCACTGAAGACATGCTATTGCCTAGACCGTCTTCATTTCAGAATAATGTACAGTCACAAGATCCTCAGGTATCCACTAAAACTGGAGAGCTTTTGATGTCTGAATCTACCTCCAACATTGACCAAGGTCCGTGTGATCATTCTTTGCAGCTGCCAAAACCAGTGCATAAGCCAAATCGGTGGTGTTTTTACAGCTCTTGTGAACAGCTAGACCAGCTTATTGAAGCTCTTAATTCTAGAGGACATAGAGAAAGTGCCTTAAAAGAAACTTTGTTGCAAGAGAAAAGCAGAATATGTGCCCAGTTAGCACATTTTTCAGAAGAGAAATTTCATTTTTCAGGTAAATTTTCACTGAAAACTTTCCTTTTTTTTTTCTCACCATAGTCTCTGGTCATTTGGGAGTAACCATTTTTCAAACCATTAGAGAGATGTTTAAGACCTCTTATTGTTGCATTTGAACCATGTTCTCAAAGTTTGCAAGTTAAGAGTTTCAGAATATATTTCTTTATAAAAACAAGGTTCTCCAGATTTTAACTGTTGGGTTCTGTTTGAATTATGAGGAATACATCTGGCATGGTGAGAATATATATGTATATTTTTCCTGATTTCTTATTATTCCATTGTCTATAGACAGTGAGTGCCCAGGGTTCTAAGACACTGGTGTTACTCACTAAGGGTTTTGGCTGCGGGTCTGGGGACAGGTTCCATTAGTGATCACTTCTTTGGAGATGAGCAGCAAGGGCAGATCTCCTAGGTAAGCAGCTTTCCCATCTGTTGGTTAGTCCATTGATGGCAGTAAGGTGTTTTTAGTTGTAAGTTTTTATATTGTTAAAAGAGATTTTATCTCTACTTAAATGTAGGGACTTGCCATGACTCCTTTGTTCTCTTCAAGATTAAAAATTATATCACACTGATAAGAAAATTTGATCGTTATTTCAGACAAACCCCAAACTGATAAACTTATATATAGTCGGGGAAGATCTTCTAATGGATATGATCCATCTCAGATGTCTGCAGAAAAGCAGCTTGAATTAAGGCTTAGAGATTTTCTTTTGGACATTGAAGACAGAATCTACCAAGGAACATTAGGGGCTGTCAAGGTTTGTACCTGTTCCCAATTTTTGTTGACCTTATTTGCTTTACCAGAATTTTGGGTTGCATATTTTAATTTATTTTATTATAGGCAAAGCATTTGTATTTTGAATAAATACCAGGGAATATATATATATGTGTGTGTGTATATATATATATTTAATGAAAATTTCATTCCCCTGCATTAAAATCTTATTTATGGGCAGAAATCTTCCTTTAATATACTATATCACTTTCTGTTTTCTTAAACAGAATTTAATGACTACACTTGACCTTCCTATTAGTAATTTTTAGTATTATGAAAATGTTTAAGATATTCTTATCAGAGATATTGAAATGTATAGGAATATTTTATTCTCTCTTGTACAGCTGTTTGCTGCTATGCTGAGTCTTGGTTTGTTTTATTAGTTTCTTGTTACCTTTTTAAAATCTGTAAGTAATTCATGCTTGATATGTGTTCTGTTTGTTCCTTTGCTGTTGATCACATCACTTTTTTTGCTATCAGATGACCAATCAGAATTGTTTATAATTTCTTTATATAGACTGTGATTAAAGTATTTAAGCTTTCACCAGTGAGTAATGTGAATTCCATTTTTAGATCCCTTTTTTATTTTTAGTCTGTTCTAAAATACCCATGAATATTTCGTTTGTACATTGAACCTCATGCAATATATGCTGTTATCCAGGGTTAGTACATTTGGGTTATGTTACAGGTTACAGATCGACACATGTGGAGATCAGCCTTAGAAAGTGGACGATATGAGCTGTTAAGTGAGGAAAACAAGGAAAATGGAATAATTAAAAATGTGAACGAAGATGTAGAAGAGATGGAAATTGATGAGCAAGCCAAGGTCATAGTAAAAGACAGGTACAAAAAGGATTTTTTGTAACCATCATTTTTTCTTGCGACTTAAGCCTTCTTAAAGTAAATATGTTTCTACTCTTTAAAGTGCATATGTGTTTTTAAAATTTTGTTTTAAAAATTCATCATGAGGTCCTTCATATTTCTAACCACTGAAATGATTTTCAAAACCTGTCTCTAACCCAAATGCCAACTTGTTAGGGTAACAATCAGTTCTCAGTGATTCTGAAACAATCTTTTAACCATAAGGTTTTATTAATTTCAGAAAGTACTTTTATATTATCCATTTTTCTTTTCTGCAGGAAAACATACTAATTTTTTGTAGACTTCATTATTACTTGAACTCTTAATCAGAATCTATATCTGTTATGTTGAGCGAAACAAGCCAGACACAAAAGGACAAATATTGTATGACTGCATTACTATGAACCAAATATATTGTGTAACAGTTAAAAAAAAAAAGAGAGAGAGAGAATCTATATCTGTATGTCTATTGATAGATATACTTTTACTTTTTCAGAGTTATTTTGCCCTTAAGGAGTTTATAGTCTAGAAGGGTATGGTGGGGAGAGGCATTGAGGTAACAATTATGAAACAGGGTTAGGGTTCTATCAGAAGTAAATACTGAGATCAAATGGAGAATATGAAAGGGCAGTTTGTCATGATGGACCATGGAAGATAATGAAGGAAGTGATAGAGAAAGTGACAGCAAAGCTGAGACCTAGAGGTGGAGAAGATATAAGATTGGTAGGGAAGATTGTACATTGCCTTTGAGCGAATGGGTGTATTAGACAGCCAAAGGGCTGCTGATGCAAAATTCCAGCAATTGGTTGGTTTTTATAAAGGGTATTTATTTGGGGTAGGAGCTTACTGATACCAGGCCATAAAGCATAAGTTACTTCCCTCACCAAAGTCTATTTTCACACGTTGGAGCAAGTTGGCTGCCAACGGCTGCAAGGGTTCAGGCTCCCTGCGAGGGTTCCTCCTTTCCAGGGTCTTGTTTCTCTCTGGGTTCAAGGTTCCTTTCTTCCCAGGGCTTGCTTCTTCCTGGGCTCAGGTTCTCTCTTCCTGGGGCTGGCTTTTCTTTCCTCTGTGTGCTTACTTCCCAGGACTCCAGCTTAAGGCTTCCACATCAAACTCCAACATCAAAAACTCTCAGCATTAAAAAGCTCCAACTCTGTCCTTTGCCATGTCTTTTATCTGTGAGACCCCTCCCACCGGGGGTTGGGGACTCAATGCCCTAATGATGTGGCCCAATCAATAACTCAATCATGCCCAGTAGTAGACCAGATTACAAACATAATCCAATATCTATTTTTGGAATTCATAACTATATCAAACTGCTATAATAGGTTTGCACTTTTAAATGATTGTTTTAGCAGCAGTTTGGAGATTTATTACAGAGGGAACAAGGCTGGAAGCTAATGAACTAATTAGGAGGCAGCTGTAAGTGGCCTATCCAGGAAGAGTTGAAGTAAGGGAAAACAGAATAAGCTGACTGAGATACTTTTCCTTTTAGGCCCATCACAATGTCACCTCTAAAACTTTTCCCCTAAGCCTTGTCTCAACTTCCTGCCCTACAAGCATTTGCCCTTCTGTCCTTCTATATGACTTTTATTCCTATTTAGTTTAGCTCTCAATTCATATGTTTTTCTCCCTTCCCTACCAGCTGGTAAGAGTGCCTTGAGATTGAGGGAACTATTTCTTATACAGGTGCTAACTAAGCATTTCAGTGAATGAGTGGGCCCAAGTTTCAACTAATAACGTTTTTAAATATCATAAACTCTTTATTGTTTTAATTGTAGACTTTGTGGGATAAAAACAGAAACTCCAAGTACTGTCTCAACTAATGCAAGTACACCACAATCAGTGAGCAATGTGGTTCATTATCTAGCAATGGCACTGTTTCAAATAGAGCAGGGCATTGAGAGGCGTTTTCTCAAAGCTCCACTCGGTAAGTATCTGCTTTTATTTCAAAATATTAATAATATGTTTTAATTTTGACATTACCCTTTAATTAATAGAACTTTATTGATTGACATAATGAAACTGTCAATATGAACATGGTTAATACAAACTGAGATGAAACAACTTGAGATTATTATTTTCATTTTAAAATAGGAGTCCATTCAGGTGATATTTATTTTTGAAATACCACCTAGATTCTTTTAAAAATTCATTCTAGATATTCATTTTTAACAAATATATATATGTAAATAAAAATTTATTTTTTTTTCATTTTTTTTTAGAAGGTGCCAGGGATTGAACCTAGAACCTTGTACATATGAAGCAGGTGCTCAACCACTGACCTACACCCGCTCTGCAAGAAATATATTTTAACTATTTCTTTTAATCTCTCCTGTGAAGAGTTGCTAAATGAAAGATGACCAAAGCCTGCAACTAACCACTCTCTAAAATGGGGTACTAGAATAACAAAATTTTTCTTTTTGGACTCATTGAAATAACCATTTGAATAGACTAAATTCCTTAAGTAATTATTTGAAAGTCACCTTGTTGAGTAGCAAGAACAGTTTTTATAAATAGGTGATGCTATTGGGGCAATTTTGGAGTATGAATATAATATTTGGAAAATACATGTTTTTAAAATGAAGAGTATCTGACCAGTATTTCATTAGTGTTCTAAGCATGTTCATCAGTTTTATAAATGTCAATTCCATAAACTTAGTAAATCACTTCTCACATTGCTGTAAAAAATAAAATATGTATGATTACAGTTCAAAAAAATCATTACAGTTGGTATTTGCTATATCACTCTTTTTTTTTTTTTTTTTTTTTTTTTAAAGATTTATTTATTTATTTAATTTCCCCCCCTCCCCTGGTTGTCTGTTCTTGGTATCTATTTGCTGCGTCTTGTTTCTTTGTCCGCTTCTGTTGTCGTCAGCGGCACGGGAAGTGTGGGCGGCGCCATTCCTGGGCAGGCTGCTCTTTCTTTTCACGCTGGGCGGCTTTCCTCACGGGCGCACTCCTTGCGCGTGGGGCTCCCCCACGCGGGGGACACCCTTGCGTGTCACGGCACTCCTTGCGCGCATCAGCACTGCGCATGGGCCAGCTCCACACGGGTCAAGGAGGCCCGGGGTTTGAACCGCGGACCTCCCATATGGTAGACGGACGCCCTAACCACTGGGCCAAAGTCCGTTTCCCTGCTATATCACTCTTATTTCCTAACCTTCAATATTTCTTAGTATGTCCTTTGTCAAAGTCAACTTAAGTGTACAAGGGGTCCCTATTATTTCAACAATAATCTCAGTTAAAATTGAAAGTTGTTTATAAATTCAAGGGTGAAAAATCAAATTATGTTAACACTGGGAGATACTGCAACTTCTAGCAGGTTGTATGAGAGCTGAGAGCCACAGTATTCTTTATGTTAGTTTGATTATAGCAGTAGTAGATAACATTCATTTCATCCTGAAGCAATTTTAATTTGGGATCTTAAAAATAAAAGTTCAATATACCTCACTTAAATTGGCGATAAATATTGGTAAAAGTCAGATGTTGCTCATTTATAATGTGGGGTTGCTACCATATCAACCACTGATACCCCTTAGAAAACTTACAGAATATCTGATGTCTGTAGCTCTTTATTTTTAAGCCTTTGGATAGTCTGTTTTGAATGGGACAGCAGGAGATGGGGTGTCTTTGGGGGTTTTACAATAGTCTTATGTATTTGGAGCAAGGAAATCAAGACTATTCTTAATCTGGGAAAAAAGAGATGAGACATTCAAAACTTGATAATTTTTCAGTATTGTAAATTAATCCGATAGGAATATTTCAAGATTAGCTTCAGAGGGAAACGGACTCTGGCCCAGTGGTTAGGGCGTCCGTCTACCACATGGGAGGTCCGCGGTTCAAGCCCCGGGCCTCCTTGACCCGTGTGGAGCTGGCCCATGCGCAGTGCTGATGCGCGCAAGGAGTGCCGTGCTACACAGGGGTGTCCCCTGCGTAGGGGAGCCCCACGCGCAAGGACTGCACCCATAAGGAGAGCCGCCCAGCGCGAAGGAGGGAGCAGCCTGCCCAGGAATGGCGCTGCCCACACTTCCCGTGCCGCTGACGACAACTGAAGCGGACAAAGAAACAAGACAACAGAAGCGGACAAAGAAACAAGACGCAGCAAAAAGACACAGGAAACAGACAACCGGGGGAGGGGAGGGGAATTAAATAAATAAAAAATAAATCTTTAAAAAAAAAAAAAAAGATTAGCTTCAGAGATTATTTCAGATTCTTCAGAAACCAAGTAAGAAATTTTTATTCTAAATCTTCTACCTTCCCTAAAATGTTCCTTTTTCCCTAGTAATTATTAATATATTGATAAAAGTAGGTATTTTTTTTTATTTGGGGAAGATATCATATTTTGATTATTTTAGGTAAAATACATGAGAATGGGTAGCTTGGTTAATAATTTCATCATATATAAAGACTTGTTTATGGTTAAACCCTTAAGCTATGAAAAGATGCTTAACTATCGATTTGAAAGTAATTAACACAAAATTAATAAAGATCAAAAGGAAAATAAGCTCAATCTGGTGTGAGAGCTCAGAAATCAGCCCTCACATTAATGACCAACTGATTCCCACTCAGTTGGTTAGAATTATCTTTTCAACAAATAGTGCTGTGTAAACTGGATCTCCATTTGCAAAAGAATGAAGGTGGACCCCTACCTTGCACCATATACAAAAATCAACTCAAAATGGATCAAAGACCTTAAATATAAGAGTCAGACTGTGTATCTCCTAGAAGAAAACTTATGGAAGAATTTTCAGGACCTTATACCCAAAGTGCAAGCAACAAAAGAAAAAGTAGATGAATGGGACATGCAATAAATCTCTTTTACTATTAACTCATATTAACTTGATCTGTGGGAATTTCTTCAGAGAGAATTTGCAATGATTTGTACTCACTTCTGCCATTCCCCTGACCACCTGAGGTTACTACCAACCCTGGACCACTTTAAAATTTTGACCTGTGTTTTTTTCAGGTTCTCAAATTATTTGATGCCCTACTTGTAGTTTCAGATTCTCAGGGTAGATTTCCCTACTTTTGCCCAACACTGAAGTCCCATACAGCAAAGGTACAAATGGGCAGATTTCTTTACTACTTTCTTTCTATATGCTAACCTTTTCCACTCTGATGTTTGCAGATGTATCCTTTTGGGATCCTAGGTTTTTATTTTATTTATTTATTTCTCTTTGTTTGTTTGTTTCTTTGTTTTAGGAGGGACTCCATCTTGCATGGACCCTAGGTTCTATCTTCTGTCTCTCTCACATTCAGACAGGAGCTCAATGTCTACTAGTATTTAACAGGCCTATTGCTTTATGGTTTTAACTCATTGTATATGTTTACTCACCCACCTGTATTATAAACTCCTTAAAGGCAAGTTCCACAAAATAGATGTATTTCGTATTTTCTAAAGTGCTGCACTTAGGGGAACAATATAATGTAGGAATAATGATAATAATACCATTTAATATCTGCTAGGCACCTTATATATCTTACAGGTATTATCTCATTCACTCTTCCTAATAGCCATTAGATGTAAGTACTATCCATACATTACTGTTGAGGAATATGAGGCACGAAGAGGTTGAGTCACTTGCCTAAGCTCATTAGGAATAAAAATCATCTCAAGGCAGATTGACTGCAGAGCCTACCCTCTCTCAACAATTTTGGTACTGCTAAATGTTTTTATATTAGCATAATAGTAAGGAAATAAGATATGATATTAAGGTATGATAGAAGCAGACTCTGTATGGAGATATATCGTGCAGAACTTAGGCATGATTTGGTAAGTACTTCATAAATAAGTATTCTGGTTTAAGAACATTACGGTGGTAGCAGTATTAAAGATTAATTGAAAATGGAAATCACATGCTGATATAAAGTCATGGACTAGATTGATAGCATCTATTTAAGTGACTCAATATTTTTTTAGCCCAGGAGACTAAAGAATGGTGATGTAAATGACAGGCTTCAAATGAGACTACAGTTGACTTTTGTACACGACTGATATTTTTAATGTTTATTTTTAATATTTTATTGAGATATAATTCATATACCATAAAATTCATCCTTTAAAAAATGTACAATTCGTTTTTAGTATATTCATGGTTGTGTAACCATCTGTCTAATTTGAAATATCACCACTATCTAATTTGAGAACATTTTCATCAACTCCAAAAGAAACCTCATATGTGATTGATATTCAAGTTAGAGAGCTATCCATCTTTTATCTGAAAATGAGGAAGTAACATTTTTTATTCAAATGAATAATAGCTTACTTGTAATCTTATTTAGCCAGTTTTCTAAATTAGATCAAGATTTGATACAGAGACTAGATTAGGAACACATTGTCTAAGTTATTTTTCTCTTTCAACTATTGAAATCCCCAAACATTTGATTTATGGATTTAAGAAATTCCTTATGTCATAAACAGAATGTGGCTCAGCACGTATTTTATTTGGCATGAGGTTTTTGTTTGGAGTTTCAGCACAGTCTTTTTGTTAAGTATTAGAAGAGAAGAACTGTAAGATCTAAAACTGCTTTAACTGCCCAGAAAATAGTTTTAGTATATGTCTAGGGTTTGCTTAGAAACTTTCATCGCTTTTCCTTTTCATTTAAGATGCCAGTGACAGTGGACGTTCCTATAAAACAGTCCTGGACCGTTGGAGAGAGTCTCTCCTTTCTTCTGCTAGTCTATCCCAAGTCTTTCTTCACCTCTCCACCTTGGATCGTAGTGTCATATGGTCTAAGTCTATACTGAATGCCCGTTGTAAGATATGCCGAAAGAAGGGTGATGCTGAAAGCATGGTACTTTGTGATGGCTGTGACCGGGGCCATCATACCTACTGTGTTCGACCAAAGCTCAAGGTATTTTATTTCCTTCTGCCAATACTCAGAATTGAGACATTGAGATATTTTGTGACAGGTGATTAATGATTACTTATGTGATTCCTCAGACTGTTCCTGAAGGAAATTGGTTTTGTCCGGAATGTCGGCCAAAGCAACGTTCTAGGCGACTATCCTCTAGACAAAGACCATCCTTGGAAAGTGATGAAGAAATGCAAGACCATATGGAAGGTGAGGATGATGAAGTTGATGATGATGATGAAGAGGGTCAAAGTGAGGAGGAAGACTATGAGTTAGAACAAGAAGAAGATGACTCTCAAGAAGAAGAAGTCAGGTAAGTTTGAACATGCAATAAAATGAGAGTCAGCGAGTCTTACAAACTAGTTTGTAATATAGTGGCCTGGAGTTACCTTTACTTTATACATTAGAGACATTTGAAATTATTCCCATGGGAGTACAGTACTTGTGTGAGCTTGGCCAGGTCACCTATCCATCAAATTTGGATAGGAATGCTAATTCAAGGTTGATTTTACTTAAGTTTGCACCTAAAGCAGCAAATAAGCAGTATAAAGGATTTTTGTGAGGTAAAGATGAATGCAACTCCTTAGTACCTCTCTTGCTTTCTCAAGGAGGTATACCCAAATATTGGTGAACTTTGATTGGGGGTGCAGGGTCGGGGGAGAAGAGAGAGTGAGAGATGGAAGCATGGAAGCCCAATGTTTATATCTTCAAGAGATTTTCTGTCAGTAGATCTGGCCATAGCCAGTCACATCAGAGCCAGTCATATTGTGCTCTTGGTTCTCATCCCTTTCCCCAACTTTAACATTTGGAACCCATTTACATGGAATCAGGAAAATGAATGTCAAGTAAGGGCAAACTAGGACTGATAGAAATACAAAAGGGCCACAGTCTGAGGAGAGTAAGTAAAGAGAACGCCACCCCATCTGTTTTAAACAAGTTATTGTTTTTTAATAATACCAACTAATAGGAACCATCTTTTCTGTAGTTTGTGAGGGCAGTATTCTGTTGAGGATAAAGAGTTTAAAAAATTCTTGTGGATATTCTTGGTAAACTTTCAGAAGTCCAGGTATGTGGGGAGAAGGATAAACAGAAGCTTAATGAGGTTGTTTTATCCTTGTCTACAACTTAAAGGCAATTAAAAGATTGTGTTTTTGTATTTTATAATAAGAATCATAAAATAACAAAGAGGTTCTTGACTTGATATTTAGGAACCATATATTCCAGGTCTAATTCATTGGCCACCACTGCCAGAACTGTAGGTTACTTCATTGTCAACGGTAATGAAAAGTGACAGTATCCTTTAGCAGGAGACAAAAGAACTTCATTTTAAGATTAGTTCATCACTTTTAAGTTTCTCAACTTGATTAGGTCCATTTAATGATTCTCCTGAGGATTTTATTATAGCTTATCATAATTTAGTACTTGATTTTCATGATCATATTCTGAAGTTACTAATAAAATATTAAATATTGTCTTTGTGTTTAAAAGAAATACATGGAAGCACATTTTAGAGTTCCATGAAAAACTACTGGCTCTAAATTTAAAGAATTAAACATAGGATAAGTCTTGGTGATATAGAAAAGTAATTTATTTAGAATGCTTTGGCTGAAGAATAAGAATAATCCTGTTCAGCATTGTCTGTACAATAATTGTGTGTTCTAAATATACTTATAGCCCACCGAAACGAGGAAGACCACAAGTTAGATTACCAATTAAAACAAGAGGAGGAAGACTTAGCTCTTCTTTCTCAAGTCGTGGCCAACGACAAGATCCTGGAAGATATACTTCAAGGAGTCAACAGAGTACACCCAAAACAGCTGTTTCTTCTAAAACTACTGGTAGAAGCCTAAGGAAGATAAAATCCGCTCCTCCTACAGAAACCAAATCTTTAAGAATTGCCAGTCGTTCTACTCGCCGGAGTCATGTCCCACTGCAAGCAGATGTATTTGTGGAACTACTTAGACCTCGTAGAAAACGCAGAGGCAGGAAAAGTGCTCATAATACACCAGAAAATAGTCCCAACTTCCCTAACTTTAGAGTCATTGCCACAAAATCAAGTGAGCAGTCAAGATCTTTGAATGTTGTTCCAAAACTTTCTTTCCAAGATAGTGAATCCAAGAGAAGAGGCCGGAAAAGACAATGTACAGGTATGAATAAGTGTTCATTTCAGTTGTTCCTTAAACCTAAGAAACTTGAATAATTTGGAAAGACTTAAAGTTATACTTTGGGTCATTTTTTTTACTGCCACCAAGGTGCACAAAGATATTAGGGAGCAACCTGAACTGAAGTGTAATATTCATTGAAAGGGCAGCTATTTGGAGAATAAAAATGAACTTTATTACTAGTCTTCCTAATAGTGTAGCCATGGTAGTCTAAGAACAATGAATTTCTGTTGTGCTTTTCAGAGAGGTTTTTGGCTAGTATTTTAGCATTCTCAGTATAATGTATTATAATTTTTTGTGTTCTATCCTACCTTTTTCTTACTCAATACACACAAACAATTTGTAAGGTTAATAATTGATGTACTGAATTGCGAGGGATGAGGAAGGATGGGAGGGGCAGTAATATTTTTAGGGGGTGATCAGCTATCTTTTCAATTTTGATGATTGTTGCTATAGTAATCTTACCTCTTTATCTCTTTAATCCAGTAGTAATAAAATTTTGATGTTTCAAAAAATAAAATTGGACATAAAAAATACTTTTCTTTTTTTGAAGAGCTATAGATACGTTGATTATATTTCATTATACAAACACATGACAGGGTAAAAGAATTCATTGGTGAAAGAGTGGCACATAATTAGACTATTTATGCAGTCACTGGGCTGTCAAGTTTCAGGGGAGGAGTATCAGATAACTTCGTTTAATTACTGTTTCAAAAATAATGTTATTTTATCACAGTTTTACAATAAAAATAGTCTCAATTATGTACTTAATGTATGATTTTTTTTTTTTTGGTCTGAAAAATAATGAACCAATCAAGTTCTAATTTAGCTCCTTTTGCTTTCCCCTATTCTGAACTCCAAGTTATTTGGAGGAATAGTATACCTGAAAAAAAACTGCTGAAGATTATATTTCTTGTTAGTGATTTGTGAAGTTACCAAGCCAGGTTCTAAGGGCAAATAAAGGGGAAAATGTGTGAACTTACACTGTAAGTGGAGAATTAAACACCTAAATTCATATGGACCATACTATCCTTTTCTACTAATCCATACACCTTAGATTTTATTGTACCTTTCTTGCATTTATGGGAAAGCATTTTACTTTCAGGAATTTTTGGTACACTAAAACTAAGACTTGTAAGCATAATCTGTTATAATTGAAAGTTGCTTGTACAAAATGCAAGATTATATATAAACAGAGGCCTAGTTATCAGATCTGAAGTATCTGAAGGGAATACTTTGTTAAGGACATGCTTCTGGAAATACTGGAGAATTCTTTAGTTTCCCTTTATTGTAAATGGAAATTATTTTTAATAAAATGGAATCAAAATAATCCACAAACCTCATATTCTTGATTTTTCTTTTGTATTGCACTCTTTAGTATCTGTTTTCAATGAGTGTTTAATTCAATTGGAAATTTGTAAGATCAAGAAGGAAGTAATATTGAATTTGGTTTTTATTTATATGCCCAGATTAGCGTGTGGTAATCAGATATTTTGCTTTGTTATTACCTAAAATGTGTTCCTTTTTTACTCAGAGTCATCTCCTATGACACTGAATCGAAGGAGCTCAGGGCGACAGGGAGGAGTTCATGAATTGTCGGCTTTTGAACAACTTGTTGTAGAATTGGTACGGCATGATGATAGCTGGCCTTTTTTGAAACTGGTTTCTAAAATTCAGGTAATAATACTACTACACTTTATAATATACTTTCCTGTGTATTATCTGACTTAGTTTGCCTGGCAACTTTGAGATGATCAAAACAACTGTTTTTTTTGCTGCGGTTTCTTTCTCTTTCTTTTCTTTCTCTCCTTCCCCCCTTCCTTCCCTCTCTTGATTTGAAAGGTTTGTTTCTGTGGTGAAAAAAATGGGGTTAGAGAGCATTTTCCTCAGTCCCTTCTAATCATGTGAGTGATTGTTGTGAAAAATGGGTATTGAACTAATCTTAGTGGTTTATTTAATGAATATGAATAGCTAACTCAATTGAGTACTACTAACGGTATTTCTAGTATATGAAACAGTTGTTCTCAAACTTCAGCATGCATCTGAATCACGTGAAGGGCATGTTAAAACACAGATTCCTGGGTCCACCCCAAAGTTTCTGTTTCACTGAGACTGGGATATGCCTGGCCATTTGCATTTCTGACAAATTCCCTGATGATACTGATGGTGATGGACCAGATACTACTCTCTGTGAAATGCTAATATAAAAGATAAGTACCCTTATCTTTTACATTAGATAAGTAATAGTGATGCCTAACCTAACAAAGGAATATTAGATGGTACTATAGTAGTTATATATATATATATAGCAGAATATGGTATGCTATAACAGAGATAAAACAGTAGTATAATAGAACTTAAAATGGTGCTAACAAAAGTGGAGAAGAAGGGAGGTGGATTAGAGCATTTCAGAGGGGAGGGAACAGCAGAAATTGAAAATTTTTTTAAATGAAAGAATTATTGGGACTGGTTGTTGAAGAAAAAATTTCAACAGTGAGAAATGGAATAAGAGCATTTCAAGAAGAAGAAACTGTAAGTTAAAGACCAGAAATGAGAATGTAGGGAATGATGGATCGTTTGACTGGAGCACTGACTGTGTTAAAGGCTCAAACCCAACAATGTTACAGGGGGTCTCTCACTTGTCTCTGTGTGGGTGAAGGTTTTCGAATGAAAAAGTAACATCAGGAATAGATGTGGCTCAAGCACTTGAGTGTCCACCTCCCACATAGGTGGCCCTGGATTCAGTTCCCAGTGCCCCCTAAAGAAAAACAACCAATAAGCAGGCATCAAACAAAGAAAAACAATGAGTAAAAACAAACAGGGAGCAGGTGTGACTCAAGCAGTTGAGCGCCTGCCTCCCACATAGGAGGTCCCAGGTTCAGTTCCAGTGCCTCCTAAAGAAGACACAACAAGCAAAAACAATGAACAGACAGTGAGCAATACCAAAAAGCAACGGCATCAGAATTCTGCTTTGAGATTTCTGGAGCAAGAATGTGGATATTAATTAGCATTGAACAGTGTCTAATATAAGTTAATTATTTGAAAGCCTATCATCAGTAGGTATTAAGAGTGCTGAGGGAAGCAGACGTGGCTCAACTGATAGAGCATCCATTTACCATATGGAGAGTCCAGGGTTCCATACCCAGGACCTCCTGACCCATGTGACAAGCCGACCCGCACCCAGTGCTGCCGCACGCAAGGAGTGCTATGCCACACAAAGGCACCCCACGTAGGTGTGCCCCACATGCAAAGAGCATGCCCCACAAGGAAAGCCGCTCCAGGTGAAAAAAGTGCAGCCCACCCAGGAGTGGCGCCACATGGACGGAGAGCTGACAGAGCAAGATGATGCAACGAAAAAGAGATGCGGTTTCCCATTGCCGCCTGATAATGCAAGTGGATGCAGAAAAACACACAGCAAATGGACACAGAGAGCAGACAACGGGGGGAAGGAGAAATAAATAAATAAATCTTAAAAAAAAAAAGTACTGAGGTTTCACGGCAAGTGGTTAATTATATTGAGAAAACTGAAAGAAAACAGTTTCCCACCCCCCCATACTTGTTACTTGTTATAATCCAATTACTTGGGCATGCATAATAGGGAAATGATGATGGTATGCTTCCTATAAATTTCAGATTGTAATTCATGTATCTTGATTCATATAACCTCATTTCCCTCGCTAACACTAATGAATCACTTGTTCAGGTTGCTATAAAATTATCTTGACTTGAGTGTTATGTTTCCTTCTTCAGAAAGAGCAATATAGTAATTCTTTCAGAACCTCCAGAAAACTATATATACTAAGCAGTATACTAATATTATATATTACACTGTGCATTATAGAACAGAACATATTATTAGGGCAAACAATAAATGTCCCTTTTTTTCATATATATATAATTTTTTTTTCTCTCCTTCCCGGTTGTCTGCAGTCCGTTCACTGTGTGTTCTTCCATGTCCACTTCTATTCTTGTCAGTGGCCCAGGAATCTTTGTCTCTTTTTTGTTGTGTCATTTCGCTGTATCAGCTCTCCATGTATGTGGCACCACTCCTGAGCAGGCTGCACTTTTCTTGCGCTGGGCGGCTCTCCCTATAGGGCGCACTCCTTGCATGTGGGGCTCCCTTACACGGGGGACACCCCTGCATGGAGTTGCTTGTGTCTGCTAGTACTGGAAAGTGAACAAAGTTGTTAACTTTTCAAAGCAAATGTGCATTCCTCTAAGTTTAATGTACAAACACGATGTCAATTTCTAAACTGACACTCTTAATTTGATTCATTTTTCCAGAGTAGTTTTTGTGTTGAAAGAAGCTTTGGCACATACATTTAGTTCCTTACCACAAAAGCAATAATGCTCATTATAAAAATTAGAACAAAAACCATCATTTCTTTCTTTTTGTTAACATTTTTATGGTGTCTCAATTTAGACTTCTACAATATTATGACTAAAATACATCATGTGATTTCAATGGAACAATAGTATTCAAAGTTTAATATTGACTTGCTTTTCAAGTGTAAATTCTTAATGTGTTTGACTACTTACCTCCTATAAAGTTTCTTTAAGGAAAGATATCTTTTGAACTATTTTACAGGTCCCAGACTACTATGACATCATCAAAAAGCCCATTGCCTTAAATATAATTCGTGAAAAAGTGAACAAATGTGAATATAAATTGGCGTGTAAGTAAATAATCTTTTTTAGTGTTTATTTTTGTTTCCTTTTATTTGAATGACATATATTAATGGAGTTATGTAGAGGGCATCCCAAGAGGTACTGCTTACCAGTAGGAGATAAAAGATGAATGGAGAGTGAATGAGTTAAAGGTATTTTATAGAATTGATCTTTTTAAAGGAGTTCCTTTATAATTACATAATGTATGTAATTATATAATTATATGGTTTCAATAAAGTAGTTATAAAGTATAAACAAATTTAAGCCTCTGTTCTACTTTGTTTCAAGAGTGGGCTTCACTTTTCTTAATGAAGTTTACAGAAGTGATACAAACATTGTATTTATAATTTGGTTGCTTTTCTTCTAATCTCATTTTGTTTTCTTTCTTTCTAGCTGAGTTTATTGATGATATTGAGTTAATGTTTTCAAACTGCTTTGAATACAACCCTCGTAATACAAGCGAAGCAAAAGCTGGAACTAGGCTTCAAGCATTTTTTCATATTCAAGCTCAAAAGCTTGGACTTCATGTCACACCAGTTAATGTGGACCAAGTTAGCACACCACCAGCTGCAAAAAAGTCACGAATCTAATATTGTCCTTCTAAAGGATGTATTTGAGGAAAAACAAATTGTTCATGAAAATGGAACATTAAATCATGCTCTAAAGCAGACATATGTATAAAGCAATAACAGCTGATTTGACCACATTGAAGTGTGGCCTGCACTATATTCTCAATTTTAATATTAAGCACTCAGGAGAATGTAGGAAAGATTTCCTTTGCTACAGTTTTGTTCAGTATCTAATAAGTTTGATAGATGTATTGGATACAGTACTGGTTTACAGAAGTTTTTGTATATTTTTTTAGATCATTCATGTGTCCAGATATCTGGGAAAATGTTTTTTCCACCTATGATTTATTTTGTCATGGATTTTTTTTTCTTTTTAGAATTTGTGGTATGAAGGAAGATTTTTCTACACAGATGAATCTTCTGTTATAACACAGTTTAGAAAAATGTGTATATGTCTAAGAATTGTTTAATGAGCACATTCTTTCAACACTACACATGAATGAATCCAATTTTATATCCTTGAAGTGCTGTACCAGTGCTGGCTGGAGGTATTAAGTCTGAGTTTATTAACTAGATATTTATTTAGTATTCAAAGTAATTTGTGAATTTGTTTTGTATTTATAAAATTTGTACCTGGAAAATGTTCTTTAATTTTTAAACATTTTTATTGTGTTTTGTTTTATTTCTCTAATGTCCTTAATGATCAATCAAAAAAGAAAGGTAAAACCCTCCCTTTTCCCTTACAGGTCTTTCAGTTTTTCAGAACTGTATCGTAAGTTTCTGTGTACAACTTTTTAAGTGTACAAATAAAGTGATATCTTTTTTTCAAAGCATTCTGAATTCTGGAATTTTTACAAATCAGAATTGGACTTCTGCATGTGATACATACAGATCATAGGAACCTGGGAAGTGGACTTGGCCCAATGGATAGGGCATCCGCCTACCACATGGGAAGTCCACAGTTCAAACCCCGGGCCTCCTTGACCCGTGTGGAGCTGGCCCACGCGCATTGCTGATGCGTGCAAGGAGTGTCATGCCGCGCAGGGTTGTCCCCCACATTGGGGAGCCCCACACGCAAGGAGTGTGCCCCGTAAGGAGAGCCGCCCAGCACGAAAGAAAGTGCAGCCTGCCCAGGAATGCAGGAATGGTGCCACACACACAGAGCTGACACAACAAGATGATGCAACAAAAAAGAAACACAGATTCCTGGTGCCACTGATAAGGATAGAAGCAGTCACAGAAGAATACACAGCGAATGGACATAGAGAGCAGACAACTCGGGGTGGCAGGGGCCAGGGGAGAGAAATAAATAAAAAATAAAATCTTTAAAAAAAAAAAAAACAACATAAGAGGAGGAGCTATAAAGATATACAAGAGCCTCACTTTGGTAGGAGAGGCTTTTCCTTTTAGGATGCAAAGGCCAGTATCCTCTATATGACTTCTGAGGGGGCTAGAGAGAAAGCCTTTATTTTCTCACCTAAAATATTAGTAATCTTGAGTATACTGCATTAGCCTTTAGCTTGGTTACTTTATTTAGGAAGTTAATCTGTTTTCTCTTTCTCATGTACTTTAAGATTATCAGTTCTCTGAACCTTTTGCATGAATATGCTCATATATAGAATATTTGGTTAATCTGAAATCATTTCATATGCTATTAACCAAATGTGGAAATTTTTACTTAATAGCATTTAAATAATGAGAGAATTCTGAGATATAATTACATTTTAATAGAAAGTATTATTTCTGATTGCTTAATATTCTTTACTTTTTAATGTTAATACTACCAAGATCGCTATACTTGGTTTTCTTCTAGACAATAAACGCTAAGAATGAACCATTTCTAACCAACTAATTATGAATTGTTTAGTCTGAAAGTCGATCTTAAATCTGCAATTTATGTTATACATTGCCTTTCTCTAACTCAGTGAAAATAAGACATTACCTTTTAATCTGTCATGTCAAATTGTCTTGTATACAAAAGTCATCATTTATTCCTGTACATATCCACAGTGATTCAAATTTATTCAGCAACTAAGTTAACATAGACAAGGGCCATAAGGACCATATACCTGGGACTGAGAATATAATGCTAACATGGCCAAAAAAGCTGTCAGTCTTGTTTGGTTTCTACTTTACTTAACTGTTTTTTCAAGGAGAAAAGACTACAAAAAGAATAGATGAAACAGAAACGTAACTTAGAAAAACTGAAGTCCAGGATAGTGAAGGACTCACTTAAATCAACTGGTTATCTCCTACTAAGCTCAAGTCTCTAAGTCCAGATAAATTGTATTTCTGAAAGGACTTGATTTGTAATTGCAAAAGAGAGTGCCAGAAAAAAAAGCAATTATTAACATAATCTGTTATGTGCCAGGCCCTTTAATGCAAAAGTTTATATCGTTTGTGCTTAATAACTATGCAAAATGCTTTTTCTGTTAAATAAGGCAATTCTTTAAGCTCTTTGAATTCTCTCCATTTTTCAGGTGAGGTCGTGACTCAGATGGATTTTGTTTAAGTAAAGGAAATGACACTTTCTGTCAAAATTCTATCTTGCCATTACACTAAGGTACTTCCAGGAAGATGGAAAATATGTGGATTCATCTTTGTGAACAGTATAAAAGGACAGGCAAAAAGGAAAATATAGAATGTATATGGTCAGGTACATTCATATCAGATAATAATCTTTAGGCTCAAATAAATTTAAAAAGAGCTCTTTCAGAGCCACGTTTTAATCCCATCCCCTGCTATAATACATTCTTAAGCTAGGCTTTGGTACAAGTAACTATCCCCCT
Organism: Dasypus novemcinctus; assembly: GCF_030445035.2. NCBI lineage: Eukaryota > Metazoa > Chordata > Mammalia > Cingulata > Dasypodidae > Dasypus > Dasypus novemcinctus. The sequence continues at coordinate 80,204,958 of NC_080675.1, forward strand.
GACTGTTTAGTGGTGCTCTTTTTTTTTTTTTTTTTTTAATTAGGGAAGTTGTAGGCTTACAGAAAAATCACATAAAAAGTGCAGTGTTCCCATATACCCCTATTATTGTCCCAAATACCACCCTATTATTAACACCTTGTATTAGTGTCATATGTTTTTTATCATATATGAAAGAATGTTCTTGTACTACTAACTATAGTCCATTGTCTAAAATAGGGTTCACTGTGTTACACATTCCTATGTTTTCTTTTTTTATTCTAATAACATTTATGACCTAAAATTTCCCCTTTTACCACATTCACAATGCTGTTAATTATACTCAAAATAATGTGTTACCATCATCACCATCCATTTCCAAACCTTTACAATCACCCTAAATAGAAATTCCCATATGTATATGTATATACCATATTTTGTTTGTTCTTTCATCAGTTGATGAAAAAACGTGGGTTTTTTCCATCTTTTGGCAATAGTGAATAATGCCGCTGTGAACACTGGTGCGCAAATGTCTGCATCCCTGCTTTCAGTTTTTCCGCCAGGTCTTACGGCATTTCTATATTTAGCTTACTGAGGAACTGACTGTCTTCCACAGAGGCTGCACCATTCAACATTCCCACCAACAGTGAAAGAGTGTTCCTATTTTTCCACATCCTCTCCAGCACTTGTAGCTTTCTGTTCTTTTAATAGTGGCCATTCTATAAGATGTGAAGTGATATCTCATAGTTTTTTTTAATTAAAAAAATTATTGAAGTATATCATTCATACATATACATAAGCAATAAGTGCATAGTAAAAGTTGTGAACTTAACAAAACAAACATGCATAACATACAGGGTCCTCACACCACCACCAATACCTTGCATTGTTGTGACACATTTTTAACAAATGATGAAAGAGCATTCTAAATAGATTACTACTAACCAAAGCATCTTATATTTGGTGTATTTTACCCAAACCCACACTAGTAATATTGTATCATTCATACATGAACATACCTAAAAAATAGGTGTATAGTGAAAGTTGTGAACTTACAAAGCAAACATGCATAACATCATACAGGTGTCCCATATATCAACCCACCACCAACACCTTGCATTGTTCTGAGACATTTGTTACAAATTATGAAAGAATATTGTCAAAATCTTACTACTCCTGATTGACATTGCAGCAACAGATACAGGCCATTATATATCTTTTATGACCTGCAGAATTGTGTGGGAGAGAGTGTAACTACAATGTAAACTACAATCCGTGCTTAGTGGCAATGCTCCAAAATGTGTTAATCAATCGCAATGAATGTACCACAGTAATGAAGGATGTTAATGTGGGTAAATGTGGGTGGTGTGGGGAGTGGGGCATATTGGAATCCCCTATGTTTTTATGTAACATTTTGTAATCTAAATATATATTTTTTTAATTTAAAAAATCTTACTACTAACTATAGTCCACGTTACATTTGGTGTATTTTTCCCCCAACCCACCCTATTTTTTAAATATATTTTTATTACAGAAGTTGTGAACTTATAAAACATATTCACGTGCAGAATTCCCACACAATACCTCTCTGTCAACACACTACATACACCATGGTGGAATATTTGTTACAGATTATGAGATAATATCATCAGACTATTACCACTAACCAAAGTGTACCACTTGGCACACTTTTTCCATACTCCCTCATTATCAACAGTACATCTTTGGCATAAATGCACAAATATTACAATATTGCTGTTAACTGCAGTCCATAGGTCACTCCAGTTGTGTTTTTCCCATGCTTCTCCACATTCCCACCACTTTGAATAGTGATGTACATCTGCTCTAGCTCACAAAGGACATTCTTGCATCTGTACCATCAACCACAATTCTCATCCACGTCTGGGTGTACTGTTACTCAGTCCCTAGATTATTTTCTAGCTTTCTTTGAATTGACATTTACATCCCTAGGCTACCCTTTTCAACCACATTCCCATTTATAAACCTGCTGTTGTAATGTATTTCCATCAACTGTATACATTTCCACAATTTTACAGTAAAGTTAATTAAAACTAATACATACATAAGCCTTTCTCTTATCTCCTTTAAGAATTCACCAAGATGTTTTCCCACATTTTCTTATAGAAGCTGTATTGTTCTTGCTTGTATATTTAGGTCTTTGATACATTTTGAGTTATTCTGTATAAGGTGTGAGATGGGGGTCATCTTTTTACCTTTAAGCTATGGATATCCAGTTCTCCCAGCACTATATGTTGAATGGATTGCTCTGCCCAAGCTGGGTGGTTTTAACAGACTTGTCAAAAATCACTTGACCATAGATGTAAGGGTCTGTTTCTGAACCATAAGTTCGGTTCCCTTGGTCTATGTGTCTATCTTTATGCCAGTACCATGCTCTTTTTACCACTCTGGCTAGATAATATGGCTTAAAGTCCGGAAGTGAGAGTCCAACTTCACTGTCCTTTTTAAGATGTTTCTGGCTATTTGAGCCCTCTTACCCTTCTAAATTAATTTGATAATTGTGTTTTCCATTTGTTTAACAAATGCTAGTGGGATTTTTATCAGAAGTGCTTTGAATCTGTATATTGAATTGGGTAGAATTGACATCTTAATGATAATCAGTCTTCCAATCCATGAGCATGGAATATTCTTCCAATTATTTAGGTCTTTATTTCTTTTAACAATGCATTGGGAAGTGGATTTGGATCAATGGATAGAGCATCTGCCTACCACATGGGAGATCCAGGGTTCAAACCCAGGGACTCCTGACCCATGTAGGGAGCTAGCCCACGCGCAGTGCTGATGCGTGCAAGGAGTGCTGTGCCACTTGGGGGTGTCTCCCCCATAGGGGTGCCCCACGCACAAGGAGTGCGCCCCATAGGAGAGCCGCCCAGCACAAAAAAAGTGCAGCCTGCCCAGGAGTGGCCCCACACATGGAGAGCTGACGCAGCAAGATGATGCAACAAAAAGAGACACAGATTCCCAGTGCCGCTGACAAGAATGCAAGCAGACACAAAAGAACACGCAGCAAATGGACACAGAAAGCAGACAACTGGGGAGAGGGGGAAGGAGAGAAAGATAAATAATAAATCTTTAAAAAAAAAAAACATGGGAAGCGGACTTGGCCCAGTGATTAGGGTGTCCGTCTACCACATGGGAGGTCCGCGGTTCAAACCCCGGGCCACCTTGACCCATGTGGAGCTGGCCCGTGCACAGTGCTGATGTGCGCAAGAGGTGCCGTGCCACACGGGTGTCCCTGCATAGGGGAGCCCCATGCACAAGGAGTGCGCCCCATAAGGAGAGCCACCCAGCACAAAAAAAGTGCAGCCTGCCTGAAAATGAAGCTGCCAACATGGAGAGCTGACACAACAAGATGACACAACAAAAAGAAACACAGATTCCCATGCCACTGACAACAGAAGCGGACAAAGACGACGCAGGAAATAGACACAGAACAGACAACGGGGGGAGGGAGGCGGGAGGGGAGAGAAATAAAATAAGTCTTTAAAAAAAATAACAATGCATTATAGTTTTCTGAATATAAGTGCTTTATACCCTTAGTTAAGTTTATTCCTAAGTATTTTATTTTTTTAGTCATTATTGTAAGTAGAATTTTTCCCTGACTTCCACCTCAGATTGTGCATTACTAGTGTCTTTAAAGTCTATTTCAACAGAAGTAAAAACAAAAATATAAGAAAAAAATAAAGTATTTCATCTAAGTATAGCTACTTCAGCTATTGTTTTTTTTTTTTGTTTTTTTTTTTTTTTGGGTTTTTTGGTTACTGCATTTGTGGAATATCTTTTTCCAGCCTTTCACTTTCAATCTTTTGGTATCCTTGGGTCTAAGGTGAATCTCTTGCAGACTGCATATAGATGGCTCATATTTTCTTATCCATTCCACCAGTTTGTGTCTTTTGATTTGGGGATTTAAACCATTAACATTCAATGTTATTACTGTAGAGACAGTTCTTATTTCACCCATTTTGACCTTTGGGTTTATCTGTCATTTTATTTTCACCATTCCTTTGAGACAGTTAGTTACTTTTACTGACATAATCTTCATTTCTAGACTCTCTTCCAAGCCTCTCTTTCCTGCCTTTTCAGACTGTAGCACACCCTTTGGTGTTTGCTGCAAAGGCAGTCTCTTGGTTACAAAATCTCTCTGTTTCTGTTTATTTGTGAATATTCTAAATTGATCCCCATCTTTGAAAGACAATCTTGCCAGATATAAGATTCTTGGCTGGCAGTTTTTCTCCTGCAGTATCTTAAATATATCACACCACTGTCTTCTTGCCTCCATGGTTTCTGATGAGAAATCAGCATTTAATCTTATTGAGTATCCCTTATATGTTATCCATTGCTTTTCTCTTGCTGTTCTCAGAATTCTCTTTGTCTTTGGCATTTGACATTCTCATTAGTATGTGTCTCAGAGTTCTATTCATATTTATTTGGATGGGAGTACTTTATGCTTCTTGGACACAGATATCTATATCCTTCAATCAGGTTGGGAAATTTTCTACCATTACTTCTTCAAATATTCCTTCTGCCCCTTTTCCCTTTCCTTCTCCTACTGGGACACCCATGACATGAATGTTTGCACATCTCTTGCTGTCATTTAGTTCCCTGAGACCTTGTTCAATTTTTTCCATTCTTTTCTTCATCGGTTCATTTGTATGTTCTCTTTCAGAGGCCATTTCTTCAAACTCACCAGTCCTTTCTTCTGCCTTCTCAAATCTGCTATTATATGATTCAAATGTATCTTTAATTTCATTTATTGCACCTTTCATTCCCATAAGATCTGCTATTTTTCTGTGTATGCTTTCAAATTCTTATTTGAGTTCATCCTATGTCTTCCTAATATCCTTAATCTCTTTAGCCATCTCATTGAATTTATTAAGATTTGTTTGAACATCTATGATAAGTTGTCTCAACTCCTTTATGTCATCTGGAGGTTTCTCTTGTTCCTTTAACTGGGTTATATCTTCCCGTTTTTCAGTATGGATTATAGTTTTTCATTGGTGCCTTGGCATCTGACTTACAAGATATATTTATTCTGAGTGGTTTCTCTCTTAAGATTTATTTGTTTTTATTTATTTCTCGCTCCCCCCCCCCCCAGTTGACTGTTCTCTATGTCCACTCACTGTGTGTTCTTCTGTGTCCACTTAGATTCTTGTCAGCGGCACTGGGAATCTGTGTCTCTTTTTGTTGTGTCATCTTGCTGTATCAGCTCTCCATGTGTGCAGTGCCACTTCTGGACAGGCTGTAATTTTTTAGCATGGGGCAGCTCTCATTATGGGGTGCAGTCCTTGAACATGGGGCTCCCTACATGGGGGACACCCCTGAGTGGCAGGACGCTCCTTGCGTGCATCAGCACTGCGCATGGGCCAGCTCATCACAGGTCCAGAGGCCCTGGGTTTGAACCCTGAACCTCCCATGTGGTAGGTGGATGCTCTATCCATTGAGCCAAATCCGCTTCCGTAGTTTCTCTCTTTAGTTTAGGCTTTCTTGCCTTTCCTCCCTTGCTGGTTGTGTAGTAGGAGCCAAAGATATAGTTGGTGCTGTGAGCTCTGGAGGGTCAAGCTGCTCACGTTGCCCCAGAAATTGATGAAGCTTCTCCCACCTTTCTCCTTTGCCAGGGGTAGGGACAGAGCCATAGCCATGTATAAAGATCCAAGTCATGCAGGCCTAGACTATTTTTGCCCTGAGAGACTGATTAAATCATGCCCTTCCTCCCCTGCTTTGGGCAGAGATGGAGCTGCAGGTATGGGAAGCATTAAATGCCCTGTGGGTGTAAAATAACCACAGTTGCCCCAGTAGACTTGCAACTATTCAGTCTGTGCCAGTAATGTACCTGCAGTTACCCAGAGAGACTGGTGCAGGTTCTACCACCTTCTTCACTGCCAGAGGTTGGCCTGGGCTTAGGCTAGAGCTGCATAATCCAATCTGGATGGAAAGAAGCTGGTCCCTACCAGCACTGTGATTTTTAGTCAGCCCCACTTCCCCTCATGCCAGGGGCAGAATCAAAATGGCAGCTACTGGCTTCCTTCTGACTTGGATAGGTTCAAACTTTAAATGTTCTTAGGATTATTTACTGAATTTACTGATGAGTAGCTGAAGCTGGTGCACAATCGCCTCTTCTTCCCCCATTTTTTGGAAATAGAGCTTCCAATTCCGGCCATGGAATAGCTCCTGAGGCAGGTAGTGCTGCCAGTAGAAGGATGTGCACTGGCCTCCTCAGAGTGAAGTGCTCCATTCACAAATCTTCTCTGCAGATAGGCAGTCTCCTCCTTTCATTCTTTCAAGGATGTTGCAGAATGCTCTTCTGGGCTCCTGGAGCCTCCACACAGTGTTTTAGATAGCTCTGGGTGATTGTTAATCTCCTTGTACCTTGAGCTGACTCTAGGAGCTCCTTACTCTGCCACAATCTTGCTGGTTCTCACTGTCGTTTTAATCTGCATTTCCCTAATAGCTGTGGTGCTGAACATCTTTTCATGTAATTTTTGGCCGTTTGTATTTCCTCTTTGGGAAGATATTCAAGTCTTTTCCCCAATTTTTAATTGGGTTGTTTGTCTTTTTTATCATTGAATTGTAGGATTACTTTAAATATTCTGGGTATTAAACCTTTATTGGATATGTGTTTTCCAAATATTTTATTCCATTTGAGTAGGCTGCCTTTTCACCTTCTTGACAAAGTCATTTGAAACACAAAAGCATTCAATTTTATGGAGGTCCCATTTCTCTCTCTCTCTTTTTTTTTTTTTTTTTTTTTAGGTACTGGGGCTGGGGATTGAATCTGTGACCTTGTATGTGGGAAGCCAGCACTAAGGCGCATCAGCTCCCCTGAGGGGAGCTGTTTTTTTTTGTTTGTTTGCTCATTGTTTTTGTTTTGTTTTGTTTTGTTTTTTAGGAGACACTGGGAACGGAGCAGGCACTCAACTGCTTGAGCCACATCCACTCCCTTATTTTTTTCTTTTATTACTTGTGCTTTGGGTGTTTCTTTTTATGCTTTCAAATTCTTCTTTATGCTCACACATTGTCTTAATATCCTTTAGTTCTTTATTCATATTTTCCTTAATCTCTTTGAATTGATTTAGGAGATTTGTTTGAACTTCTCTGATTAGTTGTTAAAAATTCTGCATCTAGGAAAGCGGACTTGGCCCAGTGGTTAGGGCGTCTGCCTACCACATGGGAGGTCTGCAGTTCAAACCCCGGGCCTCCTTGACCCGTGTGGAGCTGGCCTATGTGCAGCGCTGATGCGCACAAGGAGTGCCCTGCCACGCAGGGGTGTCCCCCGCATAGGGGAGCCCCACGCGCAAGGAGTGTGCCTTGTAAGGAGAGCCGCCCAGCGAAAAAGAAAGTTCAGCCTGCCCAGAAATGGTGCCGCACACACGGAGAGCTGATGCAACAAGATGACTCAACAAAAAGAGACACAGATTCCTGTGCCTCTGACTACAACAGAAGCAGACAAAGAACACACAGCAAATGGACACAGAGAACAGACAACTGGGGGGGAGGGGGAAAGGGGAGAGAAATAAATAAAAATAAATCTTTAAATATATATATATATAAGAAAAATTCTGCATCTCCCCTGAAGTTTTATTTCCTTGACTAAGTCATATCCTCCTGTTTCTTAGTATGGCTTGTAATTCTTTGCTGGTGTCTAGGCATCTGAATATCTAGATGAGTTAACTCTGAAGGTCTGTTTCTCCCTCTTTGCTAGGGTTTTATTTTTGATTGGCTTGTGTTAAGGCTCTTCTTTTTCGCTTGGTCTGACCTATTCTAGACGGTTAGAATAGCCTGTGTTTAACCATTTAGATTTTCTTAGCTCTTCTTCATCTGATTCTTGCCCTGAATATGTGGCACAATTATCAAAGCTGCCATTTTAGTGCAATTCTTTCACCTCAAAGAGAAAGCTTCCTTTCCTCTGTTCCTTCTCCAGGGATCTTGATTTGTTCTGTTTGTTTTTGTGCCAGATATTCTTTCCAGTTCCTATGATTTGTTTAAATTCTTTCTCACTCAGTACCCTTTTTTCTTACACTTTTTAGTTCTGGGACCCTCCTGTCTTAAAGCAGTTCAGTTTAACCCACCACCACCCCTTTTTTTTCTTTGAGGTTTTCTGCCTCCAATATCTTCCCCATTAGGGTATCCTGCCCTAGGGGATTGCCTCAATCCAAAAAGGTGGGTCACTCCAGAAGAGTCCATTTTGCATTTAGGTAGTCCAGCCAACAGAAACAGGATTGAGTAAGTGCACCCTTTACCAACAGTTCTGCTGCAGTCTCTCTCTCTTTTTTCTCCCTGGGGGCCTTTTTTATTCAATCTGTCCTTTTTTTTCCAATTCTGTGGCAGTTTGAAATTGTTTTATGAATCCCAGAAATAGAAAGATTTTGTTTGTAAACTAATCTATTCCTATGGGTGTGATAACCTTTGATGGCATTAAATTCAGCTAAGGGGCCTTTGATTAGATTACCTGTTAAAATTGCTGTAGGGCTTTTTATTGGACTATGTCAGTAAGGTGTGACTCAGATTGAGTCCCCACCCCCTTGCTGGGTCTGATATAAATGGACAGACAGACACAGGAAAAGAGAGTTCTGCCATTTTTGATCCTGCCATATGATAGAAAGGAAAGGCTCAAAAAGCTGAGGTCCTAGAGAGAGATGAACCATTTGCCTGTAGCTTACAGCTGTAGTTGTGAAGAAAGCTGAACAGCCAAGACTGATATAGGAAGCTTAAGAGACAAATCCTATGCCAGCTTGCAAGTGAAATTGGGAAGAAAGCAGAGCAGCTGAGCCTGAGAGAGGAAGGTCAGAGGGAAAGGAGAGACCAAGAATAGATGGCCTGCCATCTTGCTTCAATGAGTGGCAGCTGACTTTGGTGAGAAGACACTCTGATGTTGCCTCGGTTTGGACTTTTCATGCCTTGATACTGTAAGCTTTTACCTCAAATAAATCCCCTTTATAAAAGCATCTGCAGGGAAGCAGACTAGGCCCAATGGATAGGGCGTCCGTCTACCACATGGGAGGTCCACGATTCAAATCCTGGGCCTCCTTGACCCGTGTGGAGCTGGCCCATGCGCAGTGCTGATGCGCTCAAGGAGTACCCTGCCATGCAGGGGTGTCCCCTGCATAGGGGAGCCCCACGCGCAAGGAGTGTGTCCCGTAAGGAGAGCCGCCCAGCACAAAAGAAAGTGCAGCCTGCCCAGGAATGGTGCCGCCCACACGGAGAGCTGACAGAACAAGATGACGGAACAAAAAAGAAACACAGATTCCTGGTGCCGCTGATAAGGATAGGAGCGGTCAAAGAAGAACACACAGCGAATGGACACAGAGAGCAGACAACCTGGGGGGGGAGAAGGGGAGAGAAATAAAAAAATAAATCTTTAAAAATAAAATAAAATAGAAGCACCCGCAGTCCTTTCACAACTAAAACAAATTCTTTTCCTTTATTTGTAGTTTTTGAGAGTGTTTGAGTACTGGGAAAGCTACTATCTACTATGTTTTAGATGTGCGCCCCATATATATACATATGTATTTTTTTTAAGACTTATTTTATTTCTTTATTCCACAGACACACCCCTTTGTTTGTGCTCACTGTCTGCGCTCTGTGTCTATTCTCTGTGTCCATTCACTGTGTGCTTTCTGCGTCTGCTCATCTTCTCTTCAGGAGGCACTGGGAACCGAACCTGGGACATCCCATGTGGGAGAGAGGTGCTGAATGGCTTGAGCCACCTCAGCTCCCTGCTTTGTTGTGTCTCTCATTGTCTTTCATCTTTGTGTCTCCTTGTTGCATCATCTTGCTGCATCAGCTTGCCATACCTGCCCATCACACCAGCGCGCTGTCTTGCTCGTCTTCTCCAGGAGGCACTGGCAACCGAACCCAGGACCTCCCATGTGGTAGGTGGGAGCTCACTCGCTTGAGCCACATCCACTTCCCCAATATATATTTGGCTACAGGGCCCTTGTTCATATTTAAGCATATGGAGAAACATGTCAGAAGCAGAAATTTAATACCTGTGCCAAGCTTTGAAGGTAACAGTTCTAGCATAGCTCATTCTCTCATTTGTTGGTTACTAATTTTCAGTGTATGAAAAAAAATTTTATGGTGAATTACACACATATAGACATATTGTTCCACATTAGACCTTTATGTTTACTGTTCAAAACAGCTTGTGGTTTTAAAGGTATCAAAACAAACCTCTGGGTTAGAAAAAATATACTGGAATGTCAGTATACACGTGGTATTCAAATGCTGAACAACCCCTTAATCTTTGATTCCTTATTTGCTCAGTAATATAAGATTTGTGTTGGGAGTCAGCAACCCTATTAAAGAAATTTCAGAAAATATATTCATAGTGTGGGTGGACACATCTCCGTGATTTTTTTTTTTTTAAGATTTATTCCTTTTTTATTATTTCTCTCCCCTTCCCTCTCCCCCCAGTTGTCTGCTCTCTGTCTCCATTCGCTGTGTGTTCTTTTTTTTTTTTAATTCCCCTCCCCTCCCCCGGTTGTCTGTTTTCTGTGTCTTTTTGCTGCGTCTTGATTCTTTGTCCGCTTCTGTTGTCGTCAGCAGCACGGGAAATGTGGGTGGCACCATTCCTGGGCAGGCTGCACTTTCTTTCACGCTGGGCAGCTCTCCTTATGGGTGCACTCCTTGCACGTGGGGCTCCCCTACGCAGGGGACACCCCTGTGTGGCAGGGCACTCCTTGTGCGCATCAGCACTGCGCATGGGCCAGCTCAACACGGGTCAAGGAGGCCCGGGGTTTGAACCGCAGACCTCCCATGTGGTAGACGGACGCCCTAACCACTGGGCCAAAGTCCGTTTCCCGCTGTGTGTTCTTCTGTGACCACTTCTATCCTTATCAGCGGCACCGGGAATCTGTGTTTCTTTTTGTTGCGTCATCTTGTTGTGTCAGCTCTCCGTGTATGCGGCACCATTCTTGGGCAGGCTGTGCTTTCTTTCACGCTGGGCAGCTCTCCTTGGGGTGCACTCCTTGTGTGTGGGGCTTCCTTACGCGGGAGACACTCCTCCGTGTGGCATGGCACTCCTTGCATGCATCAGCGCTGCGCATGGGCCAGCTCCACCCAGGTCAAGGAGGCCCAGGATTTGAACCGGGGACCTCCCATGCGATAGGCAGACACCCTATCTATTAGGCCAAGTCTGCTTCCCCATCTCCATGATTTAAGCCTTTGATTTGGTCACTATTCAAGGTATATTACTTTTCCCCCAGTAAAATGAAAACTGTATTTGTTCTAGTTATAAAATTAGTAAATGGTCATTGTTCTAAAAGATAGAAAACATTAAATATATAAACTAGAAATAAATCTGGTGCATGCTTTTCCAGATGATTTTCTCCAGCAAAAATCAGATCATGGTATACAAATAATATTTTAAGCAATGTTTTTCATTTAGTGCAATAAATTGTGGATATCTTTCCATATTAGTACCTATTTTCTTTTATTTGCTGTCCAGTACTGTTGTATCTAGAAATGCTATGAAGTATGCAGAGAAACTGAGTCACATTGCTGGTGGGGATGTAAAAATGATAGAGCTACTAAGGAAAACAGTTTAGCGGTTTCTTAAAACCAAGCACATAGCTACCATTCAACCCAGAAATTGATATTTATTCCAGAGAAATGAAGATTTGTGTTCAACAAATAATTCTGTATGCAAATCTTTATAGTAATTTAATTTGTAATAGCCCCCAAACTGGAAACAATAGGTTGGTGGATAATCTTTCAACTGGTACTTCCATAAACTGTGGTACATCCATTCAAAGGAATACTAATCAGCAATAATAATAAGGAAAGGACTATTGATACATGATACAACCTGGATGGATCTCTAGAGAATTATGCTACCTAAGAAAAGCCAGCCCTTAAAGGCTTCATACTGTATGATTGCATCTATACAACATTCTTGAAATGCAAAATTATAGAAATGGAGAACACATTCGTTGTGGGAGTTAAAAGAGGGGTGGAGTGGAAGGGAAGTAGGTGTGGCTATAGAAAGGCAACCTGAGGCCATGCACATGGTGATGGAAATGATCTATATCTTGACTATTAGTATCAGTATCCTGCTCTGAGGCACAGCGTCAGGCAATAGTCTGGCTTGCCTCTCTGGCCAGCTCTGGCGTGAAGTAGGTACCGCTTCCGCTAGGGTAAGGGTGGCTGGTACGGGCGCTCCGCCCTCGGCCTGGTACGGGCGTCACCGCCCTAGGCCCGCCCTTCGGCCCTCCCACCGCACGTCATCTCATGCCCCCCCCCCGCTTGCCGAGCCGACCGCCTAGCCTTATAAGGGCATGTAGCCCGCCCGGACCAATAGGGAGCTGGGGCCAGCAACGGCCCTCCCCGCACCAGCCCAGTATATCAGTGCCTGCAGTTCCGCAATAAACCAGATCTGCGCCATCAGCCAGTCTCCGTGGTCTGTCTCCTCTAGCCGGGCCGCGTCGTCCTTGCCTCCTGCGACCCCATGAAGCCCCACAGAGGCTTCAACTGGCGCCCCACATGGGGCACGAGCACCCGCTGCCCGTGAGCAGGTAAGGACCGATTCCTCCTCCGCTATGGGAGCCTCTTTCTCCAGCCGGCAGGCCCCGCAGGTTCAGGCACTTGCTGGCCTACTGGCCTGCCACCAATGTAAGGTTTCGGCCAAGCAGCTCCAGACTTATTGGGATTTACTGATCCCCTTCAATCCCTGGCTTTCCACCGCCAATCTATGGGACCCTGACACCTACCGTGTGCTGGTTGATCGTGTTTCCGCCGCTATGGAACATGAAAACAAGCGCTTCCCCCCCGGCCTTATTCCCACGCTTATTGCCATCCGCTCTTGCTTGCTCGGCGCCACTCCGCCTGTCACAGCCTATAACTGTGCCCGGCCAGACCCCCTCGAACAGGGCAATTCCGACCCCACGGATAATGATTCTGCCTCCTTAGTTTTTCAGCTTAATAACATCCTGGAGGAGGACGAGGCCACCCCGGGTCCACCGCTGCCCTCTAAAATCCAAAATGATCTTGCCCCAAAAGGCCACCTTGCCGTCTAACAAAATGGCGATTCCGCCGCCGCTGGGCGCCTCCCTAGCGCTCACCAAATAATACCCCCACCTCGCTTGTTCCCCTTCTCATCCTTCTTCTCTCCCTTGCCACAACAGGAGAAGCCGCTAAGCTGCGCAGCCAGTATGAGCTTTGGGCCGCTTTACAAGCCCCCCCCATTCCTCTTTCTGACCCACTCTAGCCCCCTCTTCCCCGCCCTCTACCACACCTCCTGCAACCTTGGCCTCCCATGCAACCCTATGTTCCAACCTTCCTCCTCCCACCTCAACATTTCCATTTCACCCCCCTGGGACGCCATTTTCCTCTCCCTCAGTAATCAGTCTGACTCGTCCTTCCCCGACACCCTCTACTTCCTCCCTCGCAATATCTGCGAAGTTTGGTACAATCGCACCTCCGCCTCCGCACATGCTTCCGGCATAGCCTACCAACTAGATGGCCTCTGGCCATCCACCTCCAACACCACCCGATCCAAACAGTTTGCAGCTTATGTGCAATGCCCCCCCATCCCCAATTGCAGTCCCAAAGGCTCCCTCCATGCTGCGCCCTTACAGTCTTTTCACTGGCGCGACTGCACACACCCCAACCCTACCGCCACAGGCCTCTTCACCCCCATGGCCTTGCTTCCTAATGAAACAAGTACCACTATCTTCCCCGACCCGCTCCGGGTCACACCCGCATACTCCTTCTCTACCTTGTCCCTCTGTGGGCCCTCTTCCTGCCTCAACCTGCGACCCTTCATCTGTCTCTCCAACTGCTCCCTCTCCAATGGCACTCTAATGGTCAACGGCTCAACGTCAACCTTCGCCAGTCGTTCCACTCAAACCATCCACACTTTTGCCTACGTTAAGCCCCCATTCGCCTTTCTCCTCTGCAGAACTCTAAGCTTCCCCTCCACGGCCTGCTTTCTCTCCAACTTCTGGAATAACTCCTTCCCATACGCTTTCCTGGTTCTCCAGCCACCCCTCTTATGGGTCCCCATCAACGCCTCTGATTGGGTCCCTCCCCAACTCTCCCCCCGCCCCCTGTCCCCGTCAGATCTTGCACCCCGCAGGGTTCAGCGCAACTTCGGACTCTCCACCGCCATCGCCGTCGCCTTCATCGCTTCCTTAGCAGCCGCCACTACCGCCGCCGTTGCCCTAACACAAACCTCCCTCACTGCCGGAGTCGTCAACAACATCTTAGCGACAACCCAAGCAGCCCTCGGCACTCAAATGGACATCAACCTTCTCCACCACCACGCCATCTTAAGCCTCCAGCAACAAATAGACTTGCTTGCCCTGGACGTTGATACCCTTTATTCCCTTGCCAACACCCTGTGTGATGGGCGCTACCCGTTCTCCCAGCTCTGCATCACCCCCGTCCCTGTCAACCGCTCCGCCCACCGGTCCACCCTCAGAAACCTAATACTATCTTCTTATAATGCCTCCTTCTACAACCACACCCTGGCGCTTCAGGCCTACGTAGGAGTTATTCAGACCTAGCTATTCCCCAGCTCGCCTCATCTGTCCTCGGGGAGCTGGGACAAAAATTCGCCAGCCTGTTCATCCCTGCCAGCCTGGCATTCTATGGCATTATCAGTGCCAGGCTCTTGCTCGTCCTCCTCCTCCTCTGTTGTGTCCGTGGCGCCCTGCGGCATGCGCAGCAAGAGCGACGGCTTATTGCCGCTGCCTCTCTGGTTCTTAGTAAAAACGAAGGGGGAGATGAGGCACAGCGTCAGGCAACAGTCTGGCTTGCCTCTCTGGCCAGCTCTGGCGCGAAGTAGGTACCGCTTCCGCTAGGGTAAGGGTGGCTGGTACGGGCGCTCCGCCCTCGGCCTGGTACGGGCATCACCGCCCTCGGCCCGCCCTTCGGCCCTCCCACCGCACGTCATCTCATGCCCCCCCCTGCTTGCCGAGCAGACCGCCTGACCTTATAAGGGCATTCAGCCCGCCCGGACCAATAGGGAGCTGGGGCCAGCAACGGCCCTCCCCGCACCAGCCCAGTATATCAGTGCCTGCAGTTCCGCAATAAACCAGATCTGCGCCATCAGCCAGTCTCCGTGGTCTGTCTCCTCTAGCCGGGCCGCATCGTCCTTGCCTCCAGCGACCCCACGAAGCCCCGCAGAGGCTTCACTGCTCATGATATTTACCATATTTTTGAAAGGTGTTACCGTTGGTGGAAACTAGGCAAAGGATACAGGGGATCTCTACTATTTCTTACAACTGCATGTGAATCCACAATTACTTTAAAGTAAAAAGCTTAATTTTTTAAAAAATTGGTCCTTGGGGGCTGGTCATAACTGAAATGCCTAGCAGAAACAAATGTAAAACTATTCTGGTAGATTGTACCTCAACCCAGGATGCAGAGTATTTCCACAGATCAATTTCCATTGAAAATGAATCTATAGTCCAAAACTACATAAACAATACACATGAGTGTCCATGAAATACAGTATGGTATGGTGGGGCACAGTGAGAATTTTTAATTCAGACAAATTTGGATTCAAACACTGGCTGTGTCTTGTCAACATCACAGCTCTGATCCTCAGTTTCCTCATCTGTAAGATAAATATAACACTATACTTCACATGACTTTTGTGAGGATTAAAGAAACACATGCAAAAAATCCTAGGAAATAGTACCCAATCTTTAATTTCTTAAAATTAAGTCAGTGAATTCCTAGAATTTTGTGCCTCACAAGCATAATGCTTCCTTTTCCTAGTTAATTATAACTATGCAACCCAAACAGTTTCCCTTTTTGCCTTTACTGCTAGGAAACTTAAGGCTAAACTTTAAAGTTTTATCATTCCTGAGCCTTTTTTTTTTAAATCGGAATTTAGTATACTTATAGGACTATAAGTGCACATACACCAACTCTGTCTTCTTTTTTTTTAAAGATTTTTTTTTCTCCCCACCCCCCACCAGTTGTCTGCTCTCTGTGTCCATTCACTGTGTGTTCTTCTGTGACCGCGTCTGTCCTTATCAGCAACACTGGGAATCTGTGTTTCTTTTTGTTGCGTCATCTTGTTGTGTCAGCTCTCCGTGTGTGCGGCGCCATTCCTGGGCAGGCTGCACTTTCTTTCGCGCTGGGCGGCTCTCCTTATGGGACCCACTCCTTGTGCATGGGGCTCCCCTACGCGGGGGACACCCCTGCGTGGCAGGTCACTCCTTGCACGCATCAGCACTGTGCATGGGCCAGCTCCACATGGGTCAAGGAGGCCCGGGTTTGAACCGCGGACCTCCCTTGTGGTAGACGGACGCCCTATCCATTGGGCCTAGTCTGCTTCCGACCAACTCTGTCTTTTAAGCAGCCTTAACTTCTTTTTTGGGAAGAGTTTACAGTATAAATCAATGTTCTACCCCTTACAGTCTCATTTCAGACTCTATCCTACAACTGAACTTTAATCAACTATCCAGATCTGTCTCTGTCATTCTTGTGTTTATCTAAACCTTGCAAGCAGTAAAAGAGTCAACACTTGCATGCTGACGCTAGGCTGTTGATCTAATGACAATGACATTTACTCATCACAATGTATTTTGTCCTCAGGGCAGGATGGAAGCTACAGAGATGGCCAAATATTCAATGTTTTCTAGCTTATTTTATAATGGTATTTATGGTTGTTAAAAGTTGAGGATTGGGGTGGGGGATGTGGGTTATATGGGAAACTCTTTACATTTTTTAATTTAACATTCTATGTGATAATGAATATGAATACTTAAAGAGTGTATAAAACTCCTGGAAATTTACAAAAGTAAAAAAAAAAAAGCCTCTCAAGCAGTAAATAAATAAATAAAAGTGGAGGATTGATAGAAATGAACATACCCCTTCTCCAAATTTCTTTCAAGTACCTAATCTTAACTAAAAGGAGAGCTAGACAAAAACTATTCGAATGTGCTTTTCTGAATACTTGTATGTCTTCTTGAAAACTACGGTTGAATTTTCTGCCTAGTCTACCATTAGGGTTAGTAATGGTGAGGTGGTCTGAAGCTATATGAACTCCAGAAAGGTATGTTCTTAAACTTAACCCATTCCTGTGTGTGTGGACCCATTGTAAATAAGACCTTCTGATGAGGCTACTTCAGTTAAGGTGTGACCCACCTCATTCAGGATGGGTCTTAATCCTCTTACTGGAGTCCTTTATAAACAATGAATAGAGAGAGACAGAGCCATGGAAAAAGCTAAAAACAATGAAACAGGGAAGAGACAGGAAAGACCAGCAGATGCCCCCATGTGCTTTGCCATATGGCAGAGGAGTCATGGCTTGCCGGCAGCCAATCTTCGGGAAGTAAACATGATGCCTCGATTTTGACATTTTTCTCTGCCTCAAAAGTGTAAGACAATAAATCCACATTGTTATGCCAATCCATTTCATGGTATCTGCTTTCACCAGCCTCACAAACATTTGGTTAAGCCTTTCTATAGAGATTTGGGCCAGGAGAGTAGAAATAATAGGCACATAGCAGTTACTCAGTAGAAATAATATGGCTGATGAACTTGCAGGGAGACAGCTAAGAGATGTGTGTCAGATTGTGTTACAGCATCATACTTAATGTTTTCCTGGGATCTCCTGGATCTCACTCTATTTCAGAATGAGAAAAATATTTTTTCAAGGCATTTGCTAATTTCCTAAAACTCTTCTTCAGTTTCAACTCAGCTTTATTTTCTCTATGTCAGAGTCTGCAAAGAATTGTATTTGACTTATTCAGTGGCATATGAATGTGTTCTCTTAGGATAAACAAAGATAAAGTGTTCACCAGTCCAGACCATTTCTTGGAGGGGAAATGGACAAACCACAAAAAAACAAAAGAACATCTGGAAATCCATCCTATATAATAGAAACTAAGAGATCTGCAACTAAAGCAAGTTACAAGTAAAAGGGCTCACTATGAGCAATTTGGCCACATCTGCTAGAATTAGAGAAAGTGTGTCAAGAGTTCACATGTGTTAGAAATCCAGGCAGATCAAAGGCTTTCAGCTTGAACTCTTTCCTAGTAGATCTAAAAACATCTGCCATTTCCCCCAAAAATGCAGAAGAAGCTCTTAGCCTCTCTAAATGAGCATGCTATTTTGTACACGTGAATTCCAAAAGCAGAACCTTAAGAGCTAATTCTTTGAAATGAAAGCCTTAATAAAATTAGTTTACTTAGAAAAATAATGCGATTATTGGATTTTTTGAAAAATAGTCTAACTTATGACTAAAAAAGGATTGTAGTCATACAAAGAATTTTTAAATGTTTTAATAAATATCAAATACTTCCCTTATTGTATTCATATTTCATAGAAAATAATGGGCTTCATTCTTCAAATTTGGATCAGAAAGTATGTTCTCATACAGCCAAGGCAAACTGGCCTCATTGGTTGTTCAGGGCTTTCATGGACAAAGTTTGTCATAGGACCAGGCCAACCACATAATAGCCCTCTTGGAACTCAACACACCAAATAGGAGAAATGAAAGGTTATAGGTTCCTTTATAACTCTGGCCCACGTTTCTAGAATGTAGTTTATCCTTGAACTTATAAGATCAGTTTATAATAACAGATTCTAAATAAAATTTGGTCAGTGGGTAACTTTAAAGGGATGGCATATAATGAAGAAGACTGCTAAAAATGAGTCCCTGATGTGAGTACTTTGGAAAATATAAAAATGATACAGTTAGGAAATGAGGATCTCTCAATGAATAAGTCTAATAGGCTATATTTAATAAACTAAATTTATAGAAAAGAGCACAGGAAACATAGTTGACATTAATAGCCTCATTCATGTCTACTTTCTGCAATTCCTTAAAAAGCTATTAATATAAATACAACACTTTTCTGCAGCATTTAACATTTTAGAATACCTTTTCTTTTCTCTTCCAATTTTTATTTATTATAAAAATGTATAAAACAATATATTTTTAAAATTACCCCTATAGTTCCAGCAACCTAATAATAAACTGCTTCTAATACTGACTTTTTCCCATGTACACACACATCTTTACTTTGGTAATTTGCATTAAATATTTGATTTCAGGGTGGGCATCTCTTGGTATAAAATTCTATTATAGATATTTTCCCCTGAATATTCCACAATTATTTTAATGGTTGCATTATGTTCTAAAGAATTGGTATCATGATTTATGTAACCATTCCTCTTGAGCTTACACCCAGTTTTTTGCTAATATGGTTAATGTTGCCGTGATTATCGCACAGTAGACTCTCAACAAATACTTGTGGGATTCGGCTCTTGCAGGTGGATACCTGGGCTGGTAGGGACTCATTTCAAGATAGGAGTTGTATAGAGACACCTTGTGGATACGCCTGTGCTCTTGAGTTGCCAGATTTAGTAAATGAAACAGGATGCCCAGTAAAATTTGAATTTCAGATAAACATAGAATGCTTTTTAATAAATACATCCTAAATACTGCATGGGACGTACTTTTACTAAAAAGTTATTTGGTTCGTCTCAGAAATTCAGTCCACTTCAATCTCTGAGGAAGTATTCTCGAACATGTGTGCCAATTAGAATATCTGCTTCCTTAGTTCCTATTTGAACTATTCTAGTAAATAATTCACAGAATTTAAAAAAATAATAAAACATTTCACTAGTTGATTTCCTGAAACTTTAACATCTGTTCCTAGAATAGTGCCCAGCATCCAGAATAGTGCCTGTCATTTGGATGATCCTCAGTAAATACTTGAAGAACAAATAAATAAATGAATGCTCCCAGCAAATGTAAAAGTATATTTGTAAAAGAAAAATGCATTCATTCTATTAAAAAAATATTTTTCCATGAGAAATAAGTTTCAAGCCTAAAATAGCAATTTAGCATAGATGTATATACTTTGTGGATTATATTAATCTCATAAAAGAACTCTATTTATTTTTAAAGATTCAAAATTTTACTTAGAAAATTTTAAACAATATGAACCTAGAAATAAGTGAAATCTTTTCATTATAATAATAGTAATAATTACAATAGCAGCAGCAGCAACAACAATAATAATAATAATAATGAACATGGTTCTAGTATAAAGAATTCTGAAATTCAATAGTGGCCTACCTGTCTGTCAAGAAACTATTTCAAAAACTATCTCCAGAACTGAAATTATTCTTTCAGGGATAAAATGCTTTATGTGAAAAGATACTTGCTTTCTGAGGGAATGTGCTACAGTGTCAAAACTCCATGACTCAGAACAGATGTTCATTTTTCTTGGGAAACATTGGACTAACACTTGATATACCATTTTGTCACATTTTGGTGAGGGAATGGATTTCCTGGAGGTGTTCTCTTTCACTTGCTCATAAATGTTCTAAAATGTTTTTTCTATAGAGGCTTCATTATCAGCACTCCTAAATAAAGATTTTATCATGACATATTCTAAATTTGAATGGGCTATTATAAAACAGAAGTGAATCCACCCAGCACAACTTAAAATATGCCCATTCCTGTCTTTGATTCCCTCCAGCCCCCAGAGGATATTACTTCCAGTCCTCTGTGGAACAGCCCTCAGGAAGGGTAGGTCATTCAGGATGAGATCTGGGTAGTGCATCAGTGGATCAATTGAGAGAATCAAAACCCGATTCTCAGGAATAACCCCATGGCCTCTACAGAAGGGTCAAAATAAATGGCAAACTTTTTCAATATATTTTTGCTTATTTATTGTTTTTTTCTTTCTATATATAATTTGTTTTTAATTTTTTTCAATATATTTTTATAAGCACATGACTAGGGAAGTGGATGTGGCTCAAGCAATTGAGCTTCCGCCTATTGGAGGTCCCAGGTTCAGTTCCTGGTGCCTCCTAGAGAAAACGAGCAAGACAATGAGCTGGCACGATGCGCAGGTGCAGCAAGCTGATGTGACAAGATGACACAACAAAGAGACAAAAAGAGGAAAGACAATAAGATATACAGCAAACCAGGGAGCTGAGGTGGCTCAAGCAATTGAGTGCCTCTCTTCCACATGGGAGGCCCCAGGTCCCGTTCCAGGTTCAGTTCCTACTACCTCCTAAAGAGAAAACAATCAGACACAGAACACACGACAAATGAACACAGAGAGCAGGAAGAAAGGGCAAACAATGGGAGTGGGGGTGAGTAAATAAATAAAATCTTTAAAAAATAACAATAATATATAAACACTTGACTAACAGCAAGATTGTAAGTTTTGGAATCAGCAAGTCTTGAGTTTTAATCTAAACTCTGCCATTTACCTTGTGGACAAGTAACTTAACTCTGTGCCTGTTTCTTCATCTATAAAATGGAAATAACAGTATTTACTTCATTATGATTAAATGTGCTCACTTACACAAATGTCACAGAACAATGCATGTTCTGTGGGACACTATTGCAGACTCAGGGATTACACTGACTTTATTATCTACTGTTCCTCTTTTATTTTCTCCATGTGACTGAAGAAAGAATCAAAAACATGCTGTGTTATATATATCATCTCCTAGAGCAACCACAATCATGTAAATAAGGCATTTCATTAGATGACAGAAAACAGCTCTCACAAGTTTAGGCTCTACCAGAAGATCCTAAGGTTCTTAAAGCAAGCATGGATAGGGGAAGATGAAGTCGGGTTAGGAACAAATGGAAACAAGGACTCAAATCTTTGTATTTCATAGCCTGCTTCTTTATGTGCATCAACTTTTTCAATTTTGCTAAAGACCTAATTCCTCCACATGATACAGATTATGGCTACGATAGCTCTTGAGACCCTCAGGCTTCAACTTCCACATTCAGAGAGGGACTGTGTTACAGTTCCCTTGGCTGCTAAAGGTTAAGAAATGCTTTTGAGGTTAAGAAAAAGTCTAAATCAAGGCCTCATTAAGGCAATGCTAACCTCTGGCAATCCTTGGTCCTTAGCTTGTCACGTGGCAAGGGATACCGCAGGCGGCCTCTCCTGGTCTCTCCCTTCTCTTCTGGGTTCTTCTGATGTTCAGCTTCTGTCTGCTTCCTCTGTGGCTTTCTGTCTGTGTCTGTCTGAATTTCATTCCACTTATAAAGGACTCCAGTAGCAGGAATAAGAACCATCCTGATTAGGCTGGGCCCCACCTTAACTGAAGTAACCTCATCAAAAAACTCTACTTACAATGGGTTGACACCCACAGGAATGGATCAACTTTAAGAGTACGTTTTTCTGGGCTCCGTACAGCTGCAAACTATCACAGATTGGTTTTTATTGTAGTTGGGAAAATCCAAAGGCACCACCTGGTTGAGCTAGTTTTGGTCTGATCAGATGCCCACACCTTGCTCGTGGCAGAAGGTGGTGGTGGATGGGGTGGGCTGCATCTCCTTCCACAGACAAGGCCGTTAGGAGCACATTCCAGTGACTTACCTCACCAACTTGCCATTAGGGCCTTTCTCAGGGGAGTTGGGAAACAACCTAAACTGGTGACTGCAATAGACACCATGAGGGCTGTGAGGAGGAACACAGGGGAAATTCCTCAACTTATCAGAGACACCCTACCCTTTTATTATCTACAACAATTTATAATTCCGTTTCTGATTCAAGAGTGCTGTAGAATTGTTGTTGAGGATGGATTGTTTGTAAACTTGATAAATTGAGAAATTATGTTTTGTTAGAATGGATGTGTGTTATGGATGTGTGCTGAAAATAAAACAAGCAGACTTTAAAAAAGGGGGTGCAGAGCAAGTTCATTGAGCTCAAGTTGCATTAATGCAGGAGTAGCACCAAAAGAGTGTCTGCTCAAAAGTTTGAGCTGGGGGAGTAACTTCAATGGCTGTTTGAGACAAAGGGAAGGTGTCAGGGAAATGGGGAGGGATAAAGGGGACTTGATTTATGCTTGATAACGTGCATTCCGTGAGTTCCATGTGCCATGGACTGTGGTCGTGCGGGCTATGGGGCTGTTTGAGCAGGGTGTCCTTGAGGCCCAGTTTGTTAATTAGCAAGCAGGATGTTGATGTAAGTTTGTGGCTATCTGGTAAAAATCCGCAGACCTTGCTGTGTCAGCTTGAACTCTTTGTTACAGTTCTTCCTCCCAGGCTGAAGTAGGGAGATTTCTCAGCATGGCAAAGGAGTATTGGTATATCAGCCTGCTTCAGTTAACCTCTGTTTCTTCTTGATATTTCCCTGGATAAAATGGAAGCTCAGGGGAAGCGACTGTGGCTCAATCAGTTGGACTCCCGTCTACCACATGGGAGGCCCTGGGTTCACATTCCTGGGCCTCCTTGTGAAGGTAGGCTCGCAGGCACACCGCAGAGCGCCACCCGGCCTGCAGACACCCGGGAGTGCTGCCCTGCCCACACGTGCCGCGGAGAGCGGACTCAGCAAGGTGACACAAAGAAAGGGAGACAAGCAAAAAACACAGAAGAGCACACAGCGAATGGACACAGAGAGCAGAGAGCAAGCAAGCTGTAAGGGGGGGAGGGGAAATAAAAATAAATAAATACAGACACAGAACGCACAGCAAATGGACACAGAGAACAGACAGCATGCAAAAAGCCACAAGGGGGGGATAAAAGAAAAAAAAGGAAGCTCAAGCAAATCACAATGGTTCATAAAATCATTTCTCATTCCAATTTCACAATATACACTCTTTTTTTTTCCTCTCAAGTCTTCCTGGTCCTTATCTTACTGCACCTCTCAGCAGCATTTGGCACAACTGATCATCCATCTTTTAAGTTTTGGGGTTTTTAACTGTTACATTTTTTTTTTTTTTTTTTAACAAACAAATACCTCCCTTTCCTCCTTCCCCAAATCTTCTCCATCTCCTGTTAACCTCTAATCAGTTTTATATATTGGTGAATTTGCTATTTAGAGTCATCACTTGTAATTTTTGTCCTTATATGTTTAGCTTATTTCACTGATGATAATGTTTTCAAGGTTCTTTCATGTTGCAGTGTGTCTCATAACTTCATTTTTTCTTATGGCCAAATAAGATCCCATTGTATGTATGTACCTCATTTTGTTTATCCATTCATTTGGTGTTGGACACTTGGATTGTTGTTTCCAGCTTTTGGCTGCTGTGAATAATGCTGCTTTAAACATTGGTGTAGAAGTATCTGTTTGGGATCCTATTGTCACTTTTTGGGTATATCACTTGACGTGTGCTGTGTCAAATGGTAATTCTATACTTAACTATTTGAGGAACTTCCATATTGTTTTCCATAGTTGTCTGCACCATTTTACATTCCCACCCATAATACACTTGAGTTCTAATTTCTCCACGTCCTCTCCAGGAGTTATCATTTTCTGTTTGTTTTGTTTTGTTTTTTCATAAGAGCCATCCTTTTGGATGTGAAGTGGTAACTTGTGATTTTGGTTTGCATTTCCATAAATAACTAATGACATAGAGCATCATTTCATGTGCTGCTTTTTGGCCATTTGTATATCTTCTTTGGAGAAAAGTCCATATACTCCTTTGCCCATTTTTAAATTGGATTGTCTTTTTGTTGTTGCATTGTAAAAGTTCTTTAAATTCTGGATATAAAACCTTATCTGAAATATGGTTCAGAACTACTTTCTCCCATTCTATAAATTGTCTTTTCACTTTCTTGATAATTTCATTTGATGCACAAAGCTTTTTAATTTTAATGAATTAAATGTATCTATTCTTTTTTCTTTTGTTGCTTGCAATTTTGGCTCCAAATCTAAAAACCCATTGCTGAATGCCAGGTCATCAAGATTTACCCCTATACTATCCTCTATGAGCTTCATAGTTTTAGCTCTTACATTTAGGTCCATGGTCCATGTTGAATTGATTTTTGTATATGGTATGAGGTAAGGATTGATATAACTTCATTTTATCTGCATGTAGATATCCAGTTTCCCAACACCATTTGTTGAAGAGACTAATATTTCCCCTCCACATCTTCTTAGCACCCTTGTCAAAAATCAATTGGCCATAGATATATGAGTCTATTTCTAGACTTTCACTTCTCTTTCATTGGTCTATTTGTCTATTTTTGTGCCAGTACCATGCTGTTTTTTGGGTTTTTTTTTTTAAAGATTTATTTATTTATTTATTTTAATTTCTCACCCCTTCCCACCCCCCAGTTGTCTGCTCTCTGTGTCCATTCACTGTGTGTTCTTCTGTGACCGCTTCTATCCTTATCAGCGGCACCGGGAATCTGTGTTTTCCTTTTTGTTGCGTTGTTTTGTTGTTCAGCTCTCCGTGTGTGCAGCACCATTCTTGGGCAGGCTGCACTTCTTTCGTGCTGGGTGGCTCTCCTTATGGGGTGCACTCCTTGCGCGTGGAGCTCCCCTATGCAGGGGACACCCCTGCGTGGCACGGCACTCCTTGCGCACATCAGCACTGCGCATGGGCCAGCTCCACACGGGTCAAGGAGGCCCGGGGTTTGAACCACGGACCTCCTGTATGGTAGGCGGACGCCCTATCCATTGGGCCAAGTCCGCTTCCCAACCATGCTGTTTTGATTACTGTCATGTTGTAATACAATTTGAAATCAGCAAGTGTGAGTCCTCCAATCCTACTCTTCTTTTTCAAGATTGTATTGGCTATTCAGGGCCTCTTGCAGTTCCATATAAATTTAAGGATCAGTTTTGCCATTTCTGGAGAAAAAAAAAAAGAACTGCTGAAATTTTAATAGGGATTGTGTTGAGTTTGTATATTGCTTTGGGTAGTTTTTGCATATTAACAATGTAAACTCTTCTAGTCCTTAAACAGGGGATGTCTTGCCATTTATTTAGGACTTCTTTAATTTTTTTCAGCAGTGTTTTGTAGATTTCAGTATACCAGTCTTTTGTATCCTTAGTACAATTTATTGCTAATTGTTTAATTCTTTTAAAGGCTATCGTAATTGGAATTGTTTTCTTAATTTCCTCTTTGGATTATTCATTCCTAGCATATAGGAACACAAATGTTTTTTGTCTGTTGATCTTGTACCCTGACATTTTGCTGAATTCATTTATTAGTGCTAATAGTTTTCTTGTATATTCCTTTGGATTTTCTGTATATAAGATTGTTTAAATTTGCTAAAGGCTGCCAAGGAATGTACTAGAAATGGTGATTTACAATGGTGATTTATTAGGTTAAAAGTTTACAGTTCTGAAGCCATGAAAGTATCCAAATCAAGGCATCATCAGGAGATGCTTTCCCCACGAGCTGCAGTTGTTAAGCAATTAGGCACATTGTGGTGTCTGCCAGTCTCTGCTTCTCCAGACTCCATTACTTTCAGCTTCTGGCTTATTCTCTCCCAGGTTCCACTGATTTCAGCTTCTTGCTCTAATGGCTTTCTATCTCAGCTTCTATGGGTTCCTTTCTGTCTCTGTATGGTTATCTCATTCACAAAGGACTCCAGTAAGAGGATTAAGCCCAACCTGGGTCCCACAATCTAATCAAAGGCCCTTAAATGATGTAATTTAATCAACAGTTCCTACCTACAATAGGTTTACACACATGGAAATGGTTTGAATTGGAAGACATGATTTTCTGGAGTCCAAAAAGACTCAAACCACCGCAAAGTTCATGTTGTCTGAAAATAAAGATAGTTTTACTTCTTCCTTTCTAATTTGGGTATCTTGTATTTCATTTTCTTGCCTAATTGCTCTGGCAAGAACTTCTAGTACAATAAAGAATAGCAGTGGTGAAAATGGACATCCTTAGCCCATTCCTGATCTTAAGGGAAAGCTTTAGGTCTTTCACCACTGAGTAAGATGTTAGCTGTAAGTTTTTCAATAATGGCCTTTATCATGTTGAAAAGTTCCCTTCTGTCCTACTTTTCTGAGTCTTTTTTATCAAAAAAGGATAGTGGGTTTTGTCTAATACTTTATCAGCATCTATTGAGATAATCATGTGGGTTTTTTCTTCCATTCTATTTATGTAGTATATTACATTGATTGATTTTTAAATTTTGCATTCCTGGGGTTCATGGGGTATAATGTTTTTAATATGCCATTGGATTCAGCTTCCTAGTATTTTGTCAAGGATTTTTGCATCTATCATCATAAAGGATCTTGTTCTGTAATTTTCTTTTCTTGTGATGTCTTCACCAAGCTTTGGCACTAAAGTAATGCTGGCCTCATAGAATGAATTAGGAAGTGTTCACTCCTCTTGAATTCTTTGGAAAAGCTTGAGAAGAATTGATATTAATTCTTCTTTAAATGTTTGGCAAATAAAAATTTGCCTCTGGTCCTGTACTTTTAGGTCAAAGGTTTTTGATTATTGATTCAGTCTCTTTACTTGTTTTGGTTTTGTTGATGTTTTATATTTCTTCTTGATTAAATTTGAGCAATTGAAGTATTTCTAGAAATTATTCCATTTCTTCTAGATTACCTATATTTTTGGAATATAATTGCTTATAATTTTCTTTTAATCTTTTCTATTTTTCTAAGGTCAGTAGTGATATCACCATTTTCCTTTCCGATTTTAGTTATTTGCATCCTTTCTCTTTTTTTCTTTGTCTAGTTAAAGCAGGGGTTCTTAACCTTTTTTGTTCCACACACCCCTTTGCCAGTCAGGTGAAAACCATGGACCCCTTGCTAAGTCCACACTATACTGTGTGTTATTTAATAAATATATCACACCCACGCCAACATGTCACCACAAGAAAAATGTTTTTTTGAATTTCAATTCAAGCTCCCAGACTCCTTGTTAAGAACCCCTGAATTAGTCAATTTTATTGATATTGGTTCTTAAAAGAACCAACTTTTTTTGGTTTATTCTCTCAGTTGTTTTCTATTCTCTATTTCACTTATCTCTGCTCTAATCTCTTCTTTTTCTAGTTCTTCATGATGTAAAGTGAAGTTATTAATTTGAAACCTTTCTCTTTTTCTTTCTTTCTTTCTTTTTTTTTTTTTTTTTTTTTTGTCTTAAACAATGGGAATTTATTATCCCAGGGTTTCAGAGGCTAGAAGATCATTTCCTCCCAGGGTCATTAGTATTCTACCGTTGGCTTGCCGCAATCCTTAGCATTCCTTGGCTTGAATCCCTGCCTCATCTCACATGGCAATTTCCTCTCTTCTCTTCTGGGTTCTGTTGACTTCTTCCTTCCAGCTCCTTTCGTATGGCTTCTCACCATGTCTGAAATTCTTCTGTTTATTAAGGACTCCAGTAATGCAAACTAAGTACCACCCTCATTTATGTAGGTCATACCTTAGCAAAAATAACATCTCCAGGAGATACTATTTACAATGGTTTTACACCATTGTACAGATTAAGATTCAGAACATGTCTAAATTAGGGCACATAATTCAATCTACCACAATGACTTTCCACCTTTAAGAGAGAAGATACTTGCTATAAATAAGATACTTTTGTATGCAAAATGAAAAATAATATAAAACATGGAAATCATCTGTATGGTTGTTTTGTTTTTGAAATATATGCACATTTTTATGACACTTGCAACACTATTGAAAGAAAAGGTTCAGACGGTTTGTTTTTGTTTGTTTGTTTTTTAGAAGTTGTGAGTTTACAAACCAATCAAGCATACCATACAGGATTCCCATACATTGCCCCACCACCAACACTTTACATTGTTGACACATTTGTTACAATTGATTTCATCTTTTTAAATATAGGCATGCAAAGCTATGAATTCTCTCTCAGAATTCATTGAATTATCTAAGTTTTGGTATGTTGTCTCTTCATTTTCATATGTCTCTAAGTATTTTCTAATTTCCCTTGTAATTTCTTCTTTAGCCTATTGGTTCTGTATTTGTTGTTGCAATTAATAAAAGTGTAGAAATGGCTTTGAACTGGGGTACTGGGTAAAGGCTGTAAGAATTGTGAGGTGCTTGATAGATAAAGGCTATATCACTTTGAAGAGACTGTGGAAATATGGACACTAAAAGTACTTCTGATGAAGGCTTAGACAGAAATGATGAATATTGAAACCAGAAGAAAGGCAATCCTTGTTTTTAAGTGGCAGAGAACTTGGAAAAATTGAGTTCCATCTCAGATGGAAGGCAGAATTTGAGAGCAATGAGCTTGAATATTAACCGAGGATTATTTCAAAGCTAAGTGTTGAAATTGCAATGTGGATTCTCCTTGCAGTTGACAGTAAAATGTGAGAGGAAAGGGATAAGCTTAGAACAGAACTCCTAGTGAAGCAGGCTAGTAAGATAGGGAATCAACAGATGGATCTGGAACCTGGCAGAGAGTCCACGTAGACATCAATATCCCCAAGATGGCTGCTGGAAGACCACCCCTCCCCCCTCCACCCGCCCACAAGATTCTGCCATTAGAACAAGATTTCCTCCAGAGAAGTCCCAGCTAAACCCCAAAGACTTTATAACTGGGCCCTCCTGGGGCATTGATGGGTTGGGTAACCAATCAAAACAGCAAACAGTTGGAATTCCCCCAATGCCATTAGTAAAGGGGTGGAATAATTGTTTAAAAAGCAAGCATGAAGACCTCTTGCTCTCTTGTTGTCTTGCCTTCACCCTGTCCCTGTGGCAGTCCCAGTGCTGGTCCTGCCCTGTTCCTGCTTTCTGTGCCCTGCTCTCACCATGTCCCCACACATGGATCAACACACAAGTAAAACCTGGGCATTTATAATCTGTAATGGGAAATTGTAGTGTGTAAACCAACCTACTTTTTCACTTTTCAGCCCCTTTCTCTCTACCTGGGACACATGATCTGTTATTTTCTCCCATTTCTCTTCCCTCCCTACCTTAATAAATTACTGGCCTAACTCACCCGACATGCTCTTGAAATTCTTTTCTGCCGCATAGTCAAGAACCTAGACAAAATCCTCTTACACTAAATACAAAGAAACCAGAAATTAATGATTTGGAAAATTCTGAGCTTCCAGAAAGTGAGTTCCCCAGAGAACAGTGCTCCATATGAGGATTTAACTGAACATGGAAGCATTCAACAGTTATCCAGGAAGGAGTTGTGTAAAGTCCTACTATATGATGGTTTGGACCCCTGTGTATTACATACAAAAAATGAAAGTCTTTCGTGAGATCTGTATGAACAGAACCACTACCAGCCTGGACTAAAAGGGACAGATTGAAGGAAAAGAACTTCAAGGGCAGAACCCATGAAAACTGAGGTCTGGACTGAAGACATCTTCTTAGGCCAAGAGAGCAGGCCCACTCATGTGTGTGAAGAGGGTGAAGCTGCCCCGGTGCTTGGAGAGGGCAGGCCTTCTGTCCTATTGTTGAGGAAGAGTGCTGCCATCCCCAGTCCTCAGAGAGGATGGAGTATATTCTCAGTGGATTTTGGAGAGTCTGGTTGCCACCCTAGTTTTCTCAGAGGGTGGAGCCTATTCCCCAGGGATTGTGGAGAGTTTGGCCAACCCCCTGAAGCTTGAACAGAGTGGAGCCTTTACCTTGTGTTTGGAGAGAGCTTGGCCACTGTGCAAACACTTGAAAAGGGTGGGACTGCCATTCCATCAGGGTCTGAGGAGAAAACATTTTTCTGTAGATGACTCTCAAGCTTTGAAATTTAATGGAGTTTGCCCTACTAAGTTTCAGAATTATTTGGAATAATAATTGACCCCTGTTTTCCTTCCAATTTCTCCCTATTGGAATAGGAATGTATATCTTATGCCTGTACTTCCTTTGTTTATTAGAAACATTTTTTTTCTCTAGGTTTCACAGATCTATTGATGGAGAGGAATTATGCCCCAGGACAGACTATACCTATAACCAATTTTGATGAGACTTTGTACTTAGCATTATAGTTGAAATAACTTAAGTCTTTTGGGATGTTGTGATGAATGAATGTACTTTATACTAGAAAGAATATGTCTTTTTGGAGTCCAGAGGGTGGAGTGTGATGGTTTGACACTCTGTGTACCTCAGGAAAAGATGTTCTTAAATTTACTCCTTTCCTGTAGGTTTATACCTATTGTAACTAGGATCTTTTGGTGAAGCTGCTTCAGATTAGGTGTGACCAAACTCATTTAGGATAGGACTGAATCCTATTACTGGAGTTCTTTATAAATGGAGTGAATACAGAGAGAAGAATAGCCATGAAAGCAAGAAGCTGAAATTAACAAAAGCCAGAAGAGAAGAGAGAGACCACCAGAAGGTGCCATGTGCCTTGCCATGTGGCAGAGGAGCCAAAGATCACTGGCAGCCAGTCTTCAGAAAGAAAGCATCACCTTTATGATGCCTTGATTTAGACATTTTCCTGGACTATACTTGTAAGCAAATAAATTCCCATTATTCAAGCTGAACCATTTCACGATAGTTGCTTTGAGCAGCCTAGAAAACTAAAACATATTGTTTACAAGAGACTCACCTTGGACCCAAAGACAAAAGTAGGTTGAAAGTGAAAGGATGGAAAAAGAGATTCCATGCAAATAGTAATTTTTAAAAAGAGCTCAGGTAGCCATACTATTAACAGACAAAATAGACTTGAAGTAAAAAACTGTAACAAGAGACAAAAAAGGAAACTATATCTTAATAAAGGAGTCAACCCACCAAGAATAAATGACAATCATGAATATTTATACACCTAAATACAGTGCCTCCAAAATACATGTGTTTGCAAACACTGGCAAAACTGAAGGCAGAAATGGAAACCTCTACAATAATAGTTGGAGACTTCAATACAACACTCTCATCAGTAAATAGAACATCTAGGTAGAAGATCAATAAGGAAAAAGAGAACTTGAATAATATGATAAATGAACTAGACCTAATAGACATATACAGAAACTGCACCAAAAACAGTAGGATATACATTCTTCACAGGCGCACATGGATTATTCTCCAGGATTTTGTTTGAGTCCCAAATCAAGTCTCAATAAATTTAAAAAGATTGAAATTATGCAAAGCATCTTCTCTGATCACAATGGAATGAAGCTGGAATCAATAACAGGCAAATAACTGGAAAATCCACAAATACATGGAAGTTAAATAACAAACTATTAAACAGTCAATGGGATGAAGAAGAAATCACAAGGGAAATCAGTAAATTACTTGAGATGAATGAAAATGAGAACACAACTAATCAAAACTTATGGGATTCAGCAAAGGCAGCACTAAGAGGGTAATTTATAGCCTTGAATGCTTATATTAAAAAAGAAGAAAGAATTAAAATCAAAGACCTAACTGTACACCTGGAGGAACTAGAAAGAACAGCAAACTAAACCCAAGGAAAACAGAAGGAAAGTAATAACCAAGATTACAGCAGAAATAAATAAAGTAGAGAATAAAAAATCAATAGAAAGCATTAACAAAACCAAAAGTTGGTTCTTGAAAAGATCAATAAAATTGACAAACCTTTAGTTAGACAGACAAAGAAAAAAGAGAAAGGATTCACATAAATAAAATCAGAAATGAGAGGGAAGATATTACAACCAACCTCACTTAAATTTAAAAGGCCATAGGAGGGGAAGTGGATGTGGCTCAACTGATCAAGTTTCTGCCTACCATATGGGAGGACCTGGGTTCGATCCTTGGGGCCTCCTGTTGAAAAAGAATAAGAGAAAGTGTGCCCACACAGCAAGCTAGTGTCCCCGCGAGTGCCCATGTGGTGAGCCAGTGCCCATGCGAGTGCCTGCATGGTGAGCCAGTGCCCCGTGCAAGTGTGTCATACAGCAAGATGATGACACATCAAAAGAGAGACAAGGGGAGAGTCAAGATGAAACACAGCAGAAACCAGGAACTGAAGTGGGGCAATTGACAGGAAACCTCTCTCCCATCAAAGGTCTACAGGATCAAATCCTGGTGAATCCTAGAAGAGAGAAATGAGAAAAGACAGCACAGGCAGCAAAAACAGCAGAGTGGGAGGAGGGGAAGGGGGGGTGCATAAATAAATAAATCTTTAAAAAAAGAAAAAGTTCATAGGAGGACAAGAAAATGACTGAATACCAACAAATTAGACAACCTAGATGAAATGGACATATTCCTAGAAACATATGAGCCAACTACACTGACTCTAGAAGAAAGAAAATACCTCAACAGACCAATTATAATTGAAGAGATTGAGACAGTCATCAAAAACCTCCCAGGGAGGGAAGCGGACTTGGCCCAGTGGTTAGGGCATCCGTCTACCACATGGGAAGTCCACGGTTCAAACCCCGGGCCTCCTTGACCCATGTGGAGCTGGCCCATGCGCAGTGCTGATGCGTCCAAGGAGTGCCGTGCCACGCAGGGATGTCCCCGCATAGGGGAGCCCCATGTGCAAGGAGTACACTCCATAAGGAGAGCTGCCCAGCACGAAAGAAATTTCAGCCTGCCCAGAATGGTGCTGCACACACAGAGAGCTGACACAACAAGATGACGCAACAAAAAAAAAGAAACACAGATTCCCATGCCGCTGACAACAACAGAAGTGGACAAAGAAGAACATGCAGCAAATAGACACAGAGAACAGACAACTGGGGCGGGGGGCAGGGGGAGGGTGTTGGGTGAGAGGGGAAGGGGAGAGAAATAAATAAATAAAATAAAATAAAATAAAATAAAATAAAATAAAATAAAATAAAAACCTCCCAGGGAACAGATGTGGTTCAAGCAATTAGGTGCCTGCCTCCCACATGAGAGGTCCCAAGTTCGCATCCTGGTGCTTCCTAAATAAGATGAGCCTGGAAGTAGATTTGGCTCAACGGATAGAATGTCCACCTACCACATGGGATGTCCAGGGTTCAAACCCAGGGCCTCCTGAGCCTTATGATGAGCTGGCCCACATGCAGTGCTGATGCGTGCAAGGAGTGCCGTGCCACGCAGGGCTGTCCCCCTGCATAGGGGAGCCCCACGCACAAGGAGTGCACCCCGTAAGGAGAGCTGCCCAGGGTGAAAAAAGTGCAACCTACCGAGGAGTGACG
This sequence comes from Dasypus novemcinctus, assembly GCF_030445035.2. Classification (NCBI taxonomy): domain Eukaryota; kingdom Metazoa; phylum Chordata; class Mammalia; order Cingulata; family Dasypodidae; genus Dasypus; species Dasypus novemcinctus. Next base: position 80,238,667 of record NC_080675.1, read on the forward strand.
CCGCACACACAGAGAGCTGATGCAGCAAGATGACACAACAAAAAGAGACATACATTCCTGGTGCCACTGACAAGAATATAAGTGGACACAGAAGAACACACAGCAAATGGCCACAGAGAGCAGACAACTGTAGTGGGGGAGGGTGGGGAAGGGGAGAGAAATAAATAATAAATCTTTAAAAAAATAAAATAAAATAAAGAAGATGAGCAGATGCCGCAACCAGCAGGTAGTGGAAGTGACTTGAGCAGTTGGACACTCACCTCCCACATGGTAGGTCTCAGGTTTGATTCCTCCTAAAAAAACAGACAAACAAGGGAGCCATGTGGGTGGGGGATAAAAAAAAAATCCTCCCCAAAAAAGAAACGCCCAGGACCAGATGGTTTTACAAGGGAATTTACCAATCATTCCAAGTAGAAATAATACCAGTCCTGCTTAATTTCTTCCAAAAAGTTGAAGAGAAGGTCTATTAGTCAGCCAAAGGGGTGCTGATGCAAAATACCAGAAATTGGTTGGTTTTTATAAAGGGAATTTCGGGAGGGTAGGAGATTACAGATATCAGGCCATAAAGCATAAGTTACTTCCCTCACCAAAGTCTATTTTCACATGTTGGAGCAAGATGTCTGCGGATGTCTGCAAAGGTTCAGGCTTCCTGAATTCTTCCCTTCCTGGGGCTTGCTTCTCTTTCCTCTGTGAGCTTACTTCCCAGGGCTCCAGCTTAACGCTTCACATCAAACCCCAGCATCAAAACTCCAAATCAAAATGTTCCAACTCCGTCCTTTGCCATTGAAATAAACCTATGAATCCAATATAATCTAACTTACCCAGGGAAAAAGATCAGTTTACAAACATAACCCAGTATTTCTTTTTAAAATTCTTCAATAATATCAAACTGCTACACTCCACCTTCTGAATTCCAAAAAGACATTACAATATTTTTTAAAAACTTAAATCAGTTACAATGCAAGTACTAAATCATATCACAATCAATTTAAAGAAATATTGTTTGTCTTGGGGCAAAGTCCCACCTGGCTGTAGACCTCTGAAATTACAAAACAATTTATCTGCTTCCAGTACACAAATGGACAGACAAAGGATAAACATTTTCATTAAAATAAGGAGAAATTTGGAGGGAAATGTGTCACGGTTTCTCTACAATTTATTAAACCTACAGGACATTCTCCATTCTATTTCAGCCTGAAAGTCACTCTTAAGAAGATGGTTTCTTCTCCTTGGGGGAATATGGGGACCCACCCTTTCCACATGCTTGCCCAATGGCCATTTTCTTGGTTCCACCCTCGTAAAGAATCCAGGTGTTGACCAAGCTCCAGACCTCTCTCTCCAAGAGTGTTGGGATGATTGCACACCTTACCCCATCTTTGGGTTAGAGTCTTAACTCCCGTAGCACAATGATGTGAAGACAACATTCTCCCTAACCTTTGGCATACCGGCTCAACCCTCTCAGAGCAACGAGTTGACCACCTGGCCTTCCCTAACCTTTGAGGGACAGGTCTACTCCTCTCAGACCTATTGGGTGCTGATCTTAACTGCCCTAATCCTTGGGGAATGTGCTCCACTCTTTCTGTACCCTGGGGCAGCAAAACTCTCCCAGAACATCAGGTGGGAACATCCACCCTCTTCAACTGCTGGGGTAACCTCACCCTCTCGGTACACATGGGTGGGGTTCCTCTCTTGGCCCAAGGTGATGTCTTAATTACAGATCTCAGCTTCCATGGTTTTCCTCTTGAAGTCGTTTCCCCTTCAATCTCCTTTCCATGTCCCTTTTATTTCAGGATGACAGTGGTTTTGTTCATACAGCTCTCTCAAAAACTTTGTTTGTTTAGCATGCAGGAAGCAAGGGTCCAAGTCATCAGACAGTAAGACTTTCCACAAATCTTTCCTAGATAACTGCACATTCAGTCCTGATTTACAAGTTCCATGTTTAGTTAAGTCCTCCAATGGGGCACTTTCTTCTGGGAACTTGATTTCCAGAGGCTTGGAATTTCCAGAATCAGGTTCTGTTTTCTTTGTGCCCAACAGTTCAGTCCTCAGCATATCTCTCTCATCTAGCATTTTGCTATAAGCTGCAAGCAGAATCCAAGCCACATTATTTGGGTTTACTTTGGAAATTTCTTCAGCTAAATGCTCAGGCTCACCATTTTCAAATTTTGCCTTCTATAAAACACCAGGAGTTAATCTTGCTAAGTTCTCTGCAATTTTAATACGTGGATCACCTTTTCTCCAATTTCCAATAATAGTTTCATAATTTACTTCTAAGGCATCATAGAAAGTCTCTTTAGCATCCATATTACTATCAACAGTCTCTTCAAAGTGATCTAGGCCTTTTCCATCAAGCATCTCACAATTCCTCCAAAAAATACCCCTTACCCATTTATAAAAGCATTCCAGCATTTCAGTAACTACAAAAGCACTTCCCCACTCCTTGGTACCAAGTTCTATATTAGTCAGCCAAAGGGGTGCTGATGCAAAATACCAGAAATCGGTTGGTTTTTATAAAGGGTATTTATTTGGGGTAGGAGCTTACAGATACCAGGCCTTAAAGCATAAGTTACTTCCCTCACCAAAGTCTATTTTCACATATTGGAGCAAGATGGCTGCTGACATCTGTGAGGGTTCAGGCTTCCTGGGTTCCTCTCTTCCAGGGTCTTGCTTCTGTTTGCTCTGTGAGATTACTTCCTGGGGCTCCAGTATAAGGCTTCAGCATCAAACTCCAACATCAAAACTCCAACATCAAAACCCTCCAACTCTGTCCTTTGCCATGCCTTTTATCTATGAGTCCCCACCCACCAAAGGGTGGGGACTCAATGCCCTACTGGCACAAGAGGTTTACATAATTACTTAATTAAGTAAACCATGAATCCAATATAATCTAATATGCCCAGGGGAAAAGATCGGTTTACAAACAAAATCCAATATTTCTTTTTGGAATTCATCAATAATATCAAACTGCTACAGAAGGGAACACCACCTAATTCATTCTATGAGGCCCAACAGCACCCTAATACCAAAGCCAGATAAAGATACTACAAGAAAATAAAATTACAGACCAACTTCTTTTATGACTATAGATGGAAAAATCCTCAACAAAATACTAGCAAATCAAATCCAACAGCACATTAAAAGAATTATACACCGGGAAACGGACTTGGCCCAGTGGTTAGGGCATCCGTCTACCACATGGGAGGTCCGTGGTTCAAACCCCAGGCCTCCTTGACCCGTGTGGAGCTGGCCCATGCGCAGTACTGATGCGCGCAAGGAGTGCCCCCCCATGCAGGGGTATCCCCCGCGTAGGGAGCCCCACGCGCAAGGAGTGCGCCCAGTAAGGAGAGCCTCCCAGTGCGAAAGAAAGTGCAGCCTGCCCAGGAATGGCGCCGCCCACACTTCCTGTGCAGCTGACGACAACAGAAGCAGACAAAGAAACAAGACGCAGCGAAAAGACACAGAGAACAGACAACCGGGGGAGGGGGAAATTAAATAAATAAATAAATCTTAAAAAAAAAAAAAAAAAGAATTATACACCATAATCAGGTGGGATTTTCCCCCCAGGTACACATGAGTGGTTTGGCATAAGAAAATCAATCAATTCAATAAACCAAATTAATGAAACAAAGGGGGAAAAATTACATGATCATCTCAAACGACAAAAGTAAAGGCATTTAACAAAATCCAGCATCCTTTCTTGATAAAAACACTTAGAAAAATAGGAATAGAAGGAAACTTTATCAACATGATATAGGGCTTATATTAAAATCCCATTGCTAACATCATTTTCAATGGTGAGGATGCCTATCTCACACCACATGCAAAAATTAACTATATTGGATGAAAGACCTAAATATAAGAGGCAGGACTATAAAACTCCTAGACAAAAATGTAAGGAAGCATTTTTAGGACATTGTATTAGGCGATAGTTTCTTAGACTTTATACCCAAAGCTCAAGCAATGAAAGAAAAAAATAGATAAATGGGATCTCATCAAAACTGAAAAATTTTGTGCCTCAAAGGACTTTATCATGAGAGTGAAAAGACAACTTACTCAATGAGAGAAGATATTTGTAATTCTCATATCCAGTAAAGATTTAATATCCAGAATATAGAAAAAAATCCTTCAACTTAAAAAGACAAACAACCCAATTAAAAATGGTCAACTGACTTGAATAGATATACTCCCAAAAGGATATACAAATAACCAAATAAACATGAAAATATGCTCAACATCATTAGCCATCAGGGAAAGGCAAATCAAAACCCAATGAGAGGGAAACGGACTTGGCCCAGTGGTTAGGGCGTCCGTCTACCACATGGGAGGTCCGCAGTTCAAACCCCGGGCCTCCTTGACCCGTGTGGAGCTGGCCCATGTGCAGTGCTGATGCGCGCAAGGAGTGCCGCACCACGCAGGGGTGTCCCCTGTGTAGGCGAGCCCCACGCGCAAGGAGTGCACCCATAAGGAGAGCCGCCCAGCGCAAAAGAAAGTGCAGCCTGCCCAGGAATGGCGCCGCCGACACTTCCCGTGCCGCTGATGACAACAGAAGCGGACAAAGAAACAAGACGCAGCAAATAGACACAGAGAACAGACAACTGGGGGAGGGGGGGAATTAAATAAATAAATAAATCTTAAAAAAAAAAAAAACCCAATGAGATATCATTTCACACCCACTAGAATGACTTATTTATGAAAACAGAAAATTTTAAGTGTTGGAGAGGATGCAGAGAAATAGAAACACTCATGCATGGCTGGTGGCAATGTAAAATGATGCAGCAGCTGTGGAAGACAGTCTGGAGGTTCCTCCAAAGCTAAATATAGAACTGCCTTATTACCCAGCAATCCCACTAGTAGGTATGTATCCCAAAGAATTAAAAGCAGGGACTCAGGCAGATATTTGCTCACCTATGTTCACAGCAGCATTTTTCACAATTGCGAAAAGATGAAGGTAACCCAAATGTCCATCAAAGATGAATGGATAAATAAAATGTGTTGAGTGAAATTAGGCAGACACAAAAGGACAAATATTACATGATCTCTCTAATTTGGAAAAATTAGGTTAAGCAAACTCATAGAGTTAGAATCTAGAATACAGGTTACCAGGGAACAGGGTGGGGTTTGGGAATGGGAAGTTAAGACTTAAAATGTACATGGTTCCTATTTGGAATACTGGAAATGTTTTGGTAATGGGTGGTGGTAATGATAGCACAACATTGTGAATGCAATTGACAGCACTGAAATATACATCTAAATGTGATTAAAAGGGGGAAATGTTGAATTGCATATATGGTAACAGAATTTTTTAAAAAGTGCACTAGGTCTTTAAATCCAGGTAAGTCCTGGTAGATCAGGGTTTCTTAACATTTTTTGTTCCATGGACCCCTTTGCCAGTCAGGTGAAATGAATACTACTATTTATTGCATACATTCATAAGTGAAGGAAATGCTAGATATCAGTTAGAGATCAGAGAAAATAAATATAATAAGTTGATTTTTTTTTCAGTTCAAGCTCAAGGACCCCCTGAAATCTTTCCACAGACCCCCTGGGTGGACCCCTGGTTAAGTACCCCTGCACAGGTAGATGCTGGTGTGAGGCCAGAAGCTCTGCTGCTGAGACCAAGGTCAGAGTCTATGCCAAGAAGGAAAACAAACAAACAAATAAACAAACAACAACAACGAAGGCCCACAACCAAAGAAGGTGCACTGGTTCTATAAGTCCAGGAGGCTGGAAGTGCTGCTTCCTAGAGGGTTGAAACTGAGGACAGCTTCTGTGCTGGTCCCTCACAGATCCCCCAAAGTGACCTCAATCTGGACCCCAACTTTTAGAGGAAGAGGATTCCTCTGCCAGCCCTGGGCCCAGCAGAATCCACTTGCAGAATCCAGGCCACCTTGCTGCAGTCCCCAGCCCCGCTGAGGGGCTGAGCAATGGGGGCTGGTCACTGGTTTGTGCTTTCACTCACAAAAGCTAAACTCTCGGCAGCTTCTCTCGTCCTCTGGCATTCCTTTAGTTGTTCTAAATGTCCATTCTGGTTCTAGAGTTACCAACTAGTTAATTCCAGTCTTTTTTTCCTAGCTCTTTCATTTTTCTAATGAAGGGAGTGATTTGTTAAGCTTCCTACACTGCCATTTTGGGCCTGCACTCCTTCTATATGCACTTAAATGTGTGTGTTTATCTTTTAATACTAAATAAAGCCATGTGTTAAAATGGGAGTCCCCACCCTGGGAAAAAGATTCTGTGGCTGGGAACTTATTCCGATCATCATGTGTTATGACTATTAGAATAGGTTTCATAAAACAGAAAAGCCATTCAAGCCAAGTTAAGTGGATCGAGTAAGATAGAAATTTATTTCTCTGTCACATAAAACTTCAGAGGAAGGCTGTCTACAGTCATTAGGGACCTAGGCCTCTCCTCTCTTTGTGCTCCATCATCCTTGCCTCTGGGTTTCATTCTCAAGTTCACCTCCTGGTCCAAGAGGACTGGTGGCACTGTAACCATCAAGTCTGTGACCTAGCCAAAAGAAAGAAGGGCAGAAGGACAAAAAAGAACACATCTTTCAGTTGAGTCAATTCATTTCTAAGCAGCCTTCTGGGAAGTCTGCATATCATTGCCTAGAATTAGTCAGATGACCACATCTAGTTGTAGGAGAGACTGGAAAATAGCAATCTTTTTAACTGGGAGCATGGCCTCCAAATAAAATGGAGATCAAAATTCTCTTACTAAATTCAAAGGGGAAAATGAACACTGATAGCATCAGCAACTTTTGTTACAATGGTCAAATCCATTTGAAAGGCTTTCAAAATTTCAAGCCACTTATAAAGGAGATGCTTTGCAGGTCTCTTCTACTTTCAAAATCTGTTTATCCTTTCCAAATTGAAGCGAGTCAAAAGCTACCAGAATTGTAGTGGATGCTTCCCCTCCCCACTTTTTTGTAGGTAAGAAATGGAGGGAGAAACTATTTAAAAACTGCATAAAGAAGCCCACCTCTGCTTTGCTTCTTGACTGGTCCCAATTAGCCTTGGGGCAAAATTGTCTATTAGAGAGGAAACTATAAGCCTCCTCAGATTTTTGAAATTCAAACATAAGATACTGTGATACTTGAACAAGTAAGCGAATGCAAAATTACTTTAGGCAAAATGTCTAGACTTTTAAAATATCACTTTACTAGAAAATATTAAAGCCGCCATGTCATGCTCCCTGTTCAAAATTTAAAAATAGTTTCCTATAGCACTCTGAATAAACCCCTCAAATCCCTAATAAAGTCCCAAACTTTCTCAGCTTATGGTGCCGTTGATGCCTCAGTAATTTTTTCAAGGCACTCTTAAGTCAAAAGAAATGCCTAACAGTTCTGTTTGTAGTTAGGTCCAAACAACTTAATAAATATTCATGTCCTAATAACTTAGCACTTGGGCATTGCATAACTTCTCAAACCTTGGAATCAAATCAGACATAGCCACCCTCATTTCCTATTCCACACTGATTTTCTCATGATACTTATTTTTCAGCCAGCAACAGCAGAAAATACAGATTTGCAAAAATGATGTCATCAGAACAATCATAAGAGGACCTAAGGTTTAAATTGTAGAACTCCTGGAGTTGATAGTTGCTGTGATGTCCGACAGATGTCGCTGTGTTTCCCTTATAATTTAAAAATATCCATGGTTCCTCTGTGAGTTTGCCTGGGCACTCTAGGGAGCCTCAATGCATAGTTTGGAAACCATGGCTTAGCATGGTTTGTAGGGCCTTGCATTAACATACACCTGACATTCACCTTTAGCTCTATATTGTGCTGCTCTCCCCCTTGTTCACTGTACTCTAGCTTCCCTGGCTTTTTTTTTTTTAAGATTTATTTTTTATTTATTCCCCCCTCCCCCATTGTCTGCTCTGTGTCCATTCATTGTGTATTCTTCTGTGTCTGCTTGTATTCTCACTAGGCAACTCCAGGAGCCAATCCTGGGACCTTCCAGAATGGGAGAGAGGTGATTACTCTTATGCCACCTCAGCTCCCCTGTTCTTATTTTCTCTTCTCTGTGTCTCTTGTTGCATCATCTTGCTGTGCCAGCTCTCCACGTCGGCTAGCACTCCTGTGCGGGGCAGCTTTTCCCATACAAGGCAGCATTCCCATGCAGGGTGGCTCTCCTGGATGGGGCTACATTCCTGCATGGGCCGGCACTCCGCGTGGGCCAGCTTGTCCTCACCGGGAGGCCCTGGGCATCGAAACCTGGACCTCCTATATGGCAGATAGGAGCCCAGGTGGTTGAGCCACATCTGTTTCCCTCCACTGGCCTTTTATTTTCCCAAAAGGCCCAAGCTCCTTCCCTGCTCAAGAGTCTTCATTCATACTGTACCTTTGCTTGAAGATCTCTACTGCTGCAACCTGCGTGGGTGAACTGAGAACCTGAGGGGAGGTGACGCAAGCTGAAGAAAGACACATAGAGACAAGGACAAGATTAGAGGGGGCCAGGTGAGTCAGAGCTAGCTGATGGAAAAGTCAAGGCCCCGAGCTGGCACCACAAGCTTTATTTAAAGCAGTTAGCTAGGTCATTGTTCTCAGAGCAGGGACCTTCAAGCAAGAAGTTCTTTGAGGAGGGTTTTCTTTGAATTTCTTATCAGGACATCAGCTCCTTTCTGCTTACTTGGAGGTACAGACACAGCTGACCACACTCTCACCACTCTGCACACATTGATCCTCCCCAGCAAAGTGGGGACCCCTACTCTACAATGGAAGAAACCTTCCTTAATTTTCTCAGTCTATATAGGCACTCACATTCCCCCTGCCCCCCATCTCAGTGCTCTTATTCTCTCACTAGAATACAAACTTCGTGAAGGCACAATGGGATGGCTTAAACAAGGGGGCTTTATTGTCTCACAGTTTAAGAGGCTAGTCTAAGGCTTGCTTCCTCCTGGGGTTGGTAGCATTCTGGCTGGCCAGCAATCCTTGAGTTCCCTGGGTTTCCCACCATGGGGGCACATCCTCTTCTTTCTCTTTCAGGTTGCATCGACTGCCAGCTTCCGGCTCCTCTCAATGGCTTTCTCTCACTATGCCTGCATTTCTTCTGCTTATAGAAAACTCCAAGAACTTGGATTAACTAAAAAAATCTGCAAGAGATCCTATTTATAATGGATTCATACCTACATGAATAAGGATTAAGACCAAAAGCATGGGAAATGGACTTGGCCTAGTGGTTAGGGAGTCCGTCTACCACATGGGAGGTCCCTGGTTCAAACCCCGGGCCTCCTTGACCCGTGTGGAGCTGGCCCATGCGCAGTGCTGATGCGCTCAAGGAGTGCCCTGCCACGCAGGGGTGTCCCCCGCGTAGGGGAGCCCTGCGCAAGGAGTGCACCCCATAAGGAGAGCCGCCCAGTGCGAAAGAAAGTGCAGCCTGCCCAGGAATGGCGCCGCCCACACTTCCTGTGCTGCTGACGGCAACAGAAGCGGACAAAGAAACAAGACGGAGCAAATAGACACAGAGAACAGACAACAGACAACCGAGGGTGTGGGGGGATTTAAATAAATAAATAAATCTTAAAAAAAAAAAAAAAGACCAAAAGCATACCTAAACTGGAATACTTAATTCAATCCTCCACATTCACCATCTTATATTTATATAATATCTAATATACTATATAAAATGTTATATAAAATTTATAGAATGCATATTACATGTTTTAAAATACCTTTCTATATATATATATATTATATTTAATAAGAAATTAATCTTCAGTAATCCAGTTGTGAAATACAATAAAAATTCCTTTCAATTCACCATTTTTTTCCTCTCCCCTTCCCCCCCCTCAGTTGTCTGCTCTCTGTGTCCATTCACTGTGTGTTCTTCTGTGACCTTCTATCCTTATCAGCAGCACCAGGAGCCTGTGTTTTTTTTTGTTGCATCAGCTCTCCATGTGTGGGGCACCATTCCTGGGCAGGCTGCACTTTCTTTCGCGCTGGGGGGCTCTCCTTACGGGAGGCACTCCTTGCGTGTGGGGCTCCCCTATGCAGGGGACACCTCTGTGTGGCAGGGCACTCCTTGTGTGCATTGGCCAGCTCCACACAGGTCAAGGAGGCCCGGGGTTTGAACCGCGGACCTCCCATGTGGTAAACGGACGCCCTAACCACTGGGCCAAGTCCACTCCCCACCATTTCACCATTAAGTTCAATTCACCCATAAACAATTATAAATCTAAAAATTGATATAATTTTAGAATGTGATTATAGCATGTCTATGATGGCATTTAAAAAGCAAATTTAAGGGAAAGAATAGTCTTTTCAACAAATGGTATGGGGACAGCTAGAAAGCCACATGGGAAAAAAAAAAAGCTGGACCCCTACCTTACATCTTATTAAAAATGACTAAAATTTGATCATAGACCTAAATGTAAAAGCAAAAACTAAAAAATTCTCAGGTGAAAACAAACATAGGAGCAAATTTTTCTGACCTTGGGTTAGGCAATGATTTCTTAGAGATGATACAAAAAACACAAGTTAAAAAAAAATTGGATTTCATCTAAATTAATGTTTGTGCTTCAAAGGACATCATCAAAAAGTGAAAAGACAACCACAAAATCATACATATTTTTTGCAAATCATATATCCAAGGGACTTGTATTCAGAATAAATAACGAACTTATATACATTAAGAATAAAAAGACAAATAAGGGAAGCGGATGTGGCACAACCAGTTGGGTGCCTGCCTACTGCTGTGGGAGATCCCGGGTTTGGAGCCCAGTGCCTACTAAAGAAGGCAAGCAGACACCATACCTGCAGCAATGAGCAGACACCTAAACAAGCAGATGCCACAAGTCAGCCAATGCCATAGCCCATGGTTCAGGTCATTGAGCACTCATCTCTCATGTGGGAGCTCCCAGGTTTGGTTCCTGTTGCCTCCTGGAGAAGGGGCGCAATGAGCAGATAGATGAGACGGCCATCTGGGGTTGGGGGGATTAAATATATATATATATATTTTTTAAGATTTTTAAATTTATTCTTCCCCCCACCCCCATTACCTCCAGAGTGGGAGAGAGGTGATTACTCTCTTGCGCCACCTCAACTCTCTGTTCTGCTACATCTTCTTATTTTCTCTCCTCTCTGTCTCTTCTTGTGTGATCTTGCTGCACCAGCTCTCTGCGTCGGCCAGCACTCCTGCGCAGGGCACCTTTCCTGCACTGGGTGGCACTCCCACACAGGGCGGCACTCCTGCGTGGGATGGCATTTCTGCGTGGGCCAGCTCGCTGTGCAGGCCAGCTTGCCTTCACCAGGAGGCCCTGGGCATCGAACCCTGGACCTCCTATGTGGTAGATGGGAGCCCAGTTGGTTGAGCCAGATCTGTTTCCCTATATATATTTTTTAAAAAACAACAATTTAGCAGTTGCCCAAAATGTTAAGCATATTTACCCAGTAAAATTAGTTACCCAGTAATTACACTCTTAGATGTATATCCAAGAGAAATTGAAATAAGTGTTCAGACAAATTTGTACACGAATGCTCATAGCAACATACTGCAAAATAGCCAAAAAGTGCAAACAACTGAACTATCCATTAACTGATGGATGGATAAAGGAAACGTGGTACAACCAAATAGATTATTATTTGGCAGTAAAAGAACCTGATGCAAGCTGTAATATGGATAAACCTTGAAAACATATTAAGTGAAAGAAGCCAGACCAAAAGGTCATATATTGCATGATTCCATTTATATGAAATAAGCAGAATAAGCAAATCTACAAAGACAGAAAATAGATTAGTAGTTGCCAGAGGCTGGGGAGTGGGGGGTAGGGAGGAAGGAATGTGGAGTAATTACTAAAGAGTATGAGTTTCTTCTAGGGGTAATAAAAATGTTCTAAATTTAGATAGTGGTGATAGTTGCACAACTTGAATTGTAACACTTGAAAAGGCAAAATTTTATGGTACGTGACTATCTCAATATAGCTGTTATAACTTTTTTTTTTTAATCTTTCTTTTTCTCTTTCATTGCCTCAGAATAAAGTTCTGACTCTCTAGGATTGCCTACATGGCTCATATGACCTGGTATCTCTCACCACTCCATCTTCATTCCCTGCCAAGCAAATGATGTGGAGTTCCCTATGCTTTACTCACACTGCTGCAGCTTTGTTTGTGCAGTTCTAACTCCTTTGAACACCTTCTTCTAACTGCCTAGTTAACTCCCTGCCCACTAATACCCACCTCATGTCAGACTGAGATGGTGGCCCTCCTTTGTGCTCACAAGGCATCCCTGTGCATACATCATTGTAGTATGCGTGAGGTTGTTTTATTTTCAAGAATGTTGGCTTCCTTAATGTATTCCCATGGGACTGACTTTCTTGAAGGCCGGGACTGTGTTATTTTTATTTTTGCATTCCAATTCCCCAGCAGAGGTGCTCAATTAAAGAAATAAAGAAATGAATGAATGAAATGAATAAAGTCCATTCTGGATTTCATTTTCTGATCTCTCTCCTACTCTTATTCCTATCTGTTAACATATAGTTTCCATATGTTACATTTTTCATGTCTGTATTATTTATATCTGAGTTTAGAATCTACAGAATCTACAGTAATAAAGTAGGCTAAACAAAAGATTTAAAAAATTAATTACTAGAGAATTTCTTTTCTCAGAGACTGTTTTTGTATGGTTTGTATAATTTAGGTAGCTGGTTGCTACTTATTTATTGTCATGATTCAGTTAATATTAAGGCACTATTAATAAACATTGTGACTGAGGTTTTACAAATAACAGGTAGATGGATCTGATAAATTGTGTCTGTGAGTTCATAAACTGATGCTGCTATTTGTTTGAAGCTTGTATTGATAAACATAGAATTTGAGACCGTTTTGAATTATATTTCACTATTTAGTACATTTCACTGCTGCTCCCCTTTTCCTCTTTGCCTCTCAATTGACACAGACTGCTGATAAGTTTCTTCATTGTGAGATCATGCTCCTAAATTAATACAGAAGGATGAAATTGTAGACCCAAAGTGAGTTTTATTGATCAGAAAATGAGTTACAGAGGTCAGACTCCAACACACAGCCTGCACTATGTTTATTTTGTGTTCTAAATTCAAACTTGTGTTTTGAAAAATACACGACTTGCCTCCTTATCAATCTATTAGCTCAGGCATGGGTTAGAAAGGATATGTCAGAGTAAAGAAGGCATGTGGGGTGAAAGGTACCTTTTGAAGTGCTAAGTGTCTTTATGTTTACACTTGTCTTTGTCAGGAAACAGCTGTGGAAGCTGAGAGTGTGATGTCTCTTGACAAGAAGTAGGGCTCTAACATAATTTTTCTGTATTCTTCCAGATTTCTTGTTTTAGATAGGTATTAAAAAATAATTTTCAAACTTTACATGCCATAAAACCTCCACCTAGATTCTTTCTTGAGAGACTATGCACTATGGAGTGTTCACTTTTCTAATTTTCTGTGGAAACTGAAGTAAGTGAACTTTCACTAATCTGTAAGCGTCAACATCGATGAAAACTAGGGTTGCTTTGGTGTCCTGTGAGTAGGTAAAATTGTGCTCTCATCTTCACTCTGCACTAGTGGTAACAAGAGCCCCGGGGTTCCTATTCTTGTGCTGAGCATGAACTTTACATAAAATATCTCACTCAATCACAATAACCCTGAGGGAGGAGGTAATATAACCCTAGTTTTTCACATAAGGAAAATGAACCTTAGAGCAGTTGAGTAAAATGGCCTGAGCTTGTAGCACTACTGGTATCAGAGCTAAGATTCCGGTCAGAGCCATTTGATGGCTCTGTAAAAAAGCTTTCTTTTTTACTCCATACTACTCATTTGCAGCATTTGCTACTTACAAAACATCCATTTTGGGTTTATTTACCTTTTGGACGTACAAGGAGCTTTTTTATTTCTATAGGCCAGCAATGATCTAACTGTGTCTCAAGGCAGGAAACTAGAGCTATGTCATGCACTGGCAGATGGCTGTAGTGCGTCCTTCAAGTTTGCTTTTTCCTACCTTCTTTCTTTGCAGTTACACACACTTAGTTCCTAATAGTTGTTTGTGAAGTCTAGTAGATGGGTTGTTATAGCTTAGATGTAGGCACTAGTATTGGATTGTGCAGAATCCTTCTGTCCTAAATGTTTTTTGGGGCTTGAAATTACTCAAGAGAACAGTGTGGTATGGTAGGACCCCAGAAGATGCCCAAGTTCTAATCCTTGGAACCTGTGAATATATTACCTTATGTGGCAAAAGGGACTTTACAGATGTGATTAAGTTAAGGATTTTGAGAGAGGAGCTTATCCTGGTTTACCCAGTGGGTCCAATGTTATCACAAGTGTCCTCATAAGTGAAATAGGGAGGCAGAAGAGAGAAAGGAGGAGACATGATGAGGTTGGAGCAATGAGACTGTTAACTGGGGTCACAGGCCAAGGAAGGCAGGCTGCCTCTAGAAGCTGGAAAATGCAAGGACATGGATTCTCCCTGAGAGCTCCAAACATCTACTCCAGAAGCGCTGAAGTCCTGCTGATACCTTGATTTTAGTGCTATGAACACTAACTCAGAGTTTTGAGCTCTGGAACTATAAGAAAACAAGCATATGCTGTTTTAAGCCACTTAGTTTGTGATAATTTGTTACAGCAGCCATAGAAAACTAATACATATGGTATCTGACACTCAGAACCCTCCACTACACAGGGCCAAAATTCATGCAGTAATGCAGCAGTAATGTTATCCTTTTACCAAGTAGCAGTAAGTTCTAGTTACAACTAACACATGTGAAGAAAGGGAGCTGCTGCTGACACCTTGAGGTTCTCAGAGCTATCCTCAAAAGGGCCTGTAGAAATGTCTCACAATCTTCAGAAGCTTCTTCTTTGTTTTCTTTTCAGCACTAAAGCATCTTAAATTTATTATTCCAGCATCTTCCGAGCACTGACTCTGTGCTAGTTTCTAGAAATTCAAAGATGAGTAGGACTCAGACCCTGTCCTTAGGAGTTTACTACCTAGTGGGGGTGGCAGAACACATAAACAAGTCACTACAATGAAATGGAATATGTGCAAAGCCAAAAATATCTTCGGGAAAAGAATCCTATGAACTCTGGGGAAGGGGAGAGGGACAGGGAGGCTTAGAGAGATGTCAGAGCTGGGGTGTGACTAATACCTTTGGAATTTCAGCTTTGCCTTGAGAGGTTCTGACACATAAGCTAAGTCCCAGTGTCACCAGGCCTGGTCTCTGCCAGGGCTGCTGCCTCAGTGGAATCTCTCTGCTTCAAATTTGATAGGCTGGGAGTGGAGGGAAACCCTGAGAGGAAGAGGCCAGGAAGGAGAAGAGTTGCTGATATGCACACATAGTAGATGTTTGGAGCTCCATAGATTCATTCTCCATGACTTCCTTAGAACTCCAAGAGAGATAAAGAAGGTAAAAAGCTTTATAAACTGAAATGTGCCATCTAAATGTAAAGTATTATTATCTACTTGCTTGCAATTCATTCTTAGACATTGAGAAATTTCTTCTCAATTTTTGTCTCTAAACTAAGCCAATCTTTCAATTAAGAAAATAAACAACAATATATGGGCATAAAAACTAGGTCTGTGTTTCATGGAAAATATCTGCCATGTTCCTGTTTAAACTATAGTAAATTTTGGATAAAGAACAGATTATGCCAAACTAAGGCATTAACTCCTTCTCAGTATGATTGTCTATCCCTAAACTTGTTGAATCCAGAGGACATATATGCACCATTTCCTCTTGAACACTGGTGTACTCAGAAACTGAGTTTTAAAGCTGGAAAGGGCCTTAAAGATAATTTCACGTGCAAGTGTTCCACAGATGAAGAACCTGAGGTCTACAGGGGTTGAGCTCAAAATTCTTGTTCTGACACCACACTTTTAGTTTAGTGTGCTCAAAGATTTACCTGTTATTTGTTTTGTTCCCAATAGTCTCTCTCAGGCAATAACAATTCTACTTTTCATAAAATATGATTAACTATGAATGAATGTGACTCAAGCAATTGAGTGCCTGCCCCGGACATGAAAGGTCCCAGGTTCAATCCCTGGTACTTCAAAAAAAAAAATAAACCAAACAAAAAATACAATTAACTATTGATCAGAGTTTTTAATTCATTCTACCTGTTTTACAAATGAAATTTTAAATGCTAAACGTTTAGGAGAACTAGTATAAAGCAGCCCAAGGTAATTAAAGGCTTAACTAAATCTTTCATTGTAAACAGAAAAACAGATAAAGTGTTTAACTCTTTATGAAAATTTTCCTCAACGTATAAAGGAACAATTTTTCTTTAATAAATGGGATACTTACATAAATGGAATAAAAAAGGTTTAGTTAAAAGAGCTGTCTTGGCTCAATTACTAGAAGTTTATAGTTGCCAAGAAGAGGGAAGAATTTACTCTTGTATTTGCTATTTGATGCTATTTACAACTAGAGTTTCCTGAAAAGAATACAACTCATTTCCTATGAAGTCGAAAATTTTAAAAAAACATTATCAAGAATGTTATTAGCCCCCTCCCCCCGCCCTTTTCGTATTAATATTTCAACCACAGGTTTTTTTTGTTTGTTTGTTTGTTTTTTTAAAGATTTATTCATTTATTTAATTTCCCCCCCTCCCCTGGTTGTCTGTTCTTGGTGTCTATTTGCTGCGTCTTGTTTCTTTGTCCGCTTCTGTTGTCGTTAGCTGCAGGGGAAGTGTGGGCGGCGCCATTCCTGGGCAGGCTGCTCTTTCTTTTCGTGCTGGGCGGCTTTCCTCACGGGCGCACTCCTTGCGCGTGGGGCTCCCCCACGCGGGGGACACCCTTGCGTGGGGCGGCACTCCTTGCGCGCATCAGCGCTGCGCATGGCCAGCTCCACACGGGTCAAGGAGGCCCGGGGTTTGAACCGCGGACCTCCCATATGGTAGACGGACGCCCCAACCACTGGGCCAAAGTCCGTTTCCCAACCACAGGTTTTTGGAAAGTGTTTTCCCACCTCTGTTTACCCTTTTTTTTTTTTTTTTAAAGAGAAGTTGTGGATTTACAGAAAGATCATGCAGAAAATACTTCCCACTTTTACCATTTTGCATTAGTGTGGTACCTTAGTTGCAATTGATGTAATAGTTTATAATGTTTTAGCAGCTATAGTGCATGATTTACATTGTTCACTCTGTGTTGTACTGTAATAATTTTGTTTTTGTCGAGTAATTCAATCAACTGGGGCACCCCCTATAGTGCTTATTTTCATTCAATTGGACCAAGAAGTGCTGAACCAACAACTCACGCAATCCCCTATGGCGGTTTTCCAAAAAGACTCAAAACGCTGATATTCGGCTCTTTCGGTGGAAACCAGGGGCGAAAGAAGACAAGCCAGCTTCGCTCATGGTGCCCCTCACACACGCCCAACGCGGGCCTCGCCCTCGGGGAGGCGGTCTAGAAACGCCCTCGCGGCGCCCGGCGCGTTCCCTCGCGGGGCGCGCGCGCCAGGGTCAGGCCGAGGACGCGGGCAGGCGGGAGAGCGCCGCCGCGGGGCCGACGGGCGGCGGCGAGCGGGCGGCGCCGCCGGGGGGCGGGGCGTGCCCACGTGACCGCCCCGCCCGCCGCCTGCGGCCGGCCGACCCGCTGCCGCCGCATCTCTCGGGCTGCCACTTCTGGCGTGCCCCGCACTCGCCGCTGCCCGGCGGTCCCTCCTCTTTCTCCTTCCCACCACCACGGGGCCGAAGCCCCAGTCGCCGCTGCACCCGCAGCCCCCGGTACCATGGTAAGGCGAGCCCGCCGGCCGGTAGACGGGGGCGCGGCGAGCAGAGCCCCCCGCGCGGCCCCCCAGGTCTCCGGGAGCGAGGCCGCCATTTTAACCTGATTTGGGCCTCCTGGGTGGGCGCCCGCGCCCCAAGGCCGCGCCGTCGTCTCCCTTAGGTCGCCTGCCCTCCCGCCGTCAGACCCGGCCCCTCCGCTCTTCAGTTTCCTGGGGGCGGGAAGGGCTTGGGCGGGGGTCGGGGCCTGTCCGGGGCCGGCGGGGCGGCGGGAGGGTCCGCTGCGCTGGGCACAGCGATGCGGGGCTCGGGAGGGCCCGCGCGGCGCTGCCGGGCGTTCGCCCTTCGCTTCCAAATTTTACCTAACACGCGCGCTGTGAAATTGGTCCGTGCTCGAAAGCCCGTGCTGAAGGCTTTGGATCACGGTCGTGATGGCCTGTAATAAAATCCTTAGGGGAGATTAGGAAGGTGGGGAAAATCTTTTAAAAAATGCTTTCTCGCGGGAAAAAGCTCTTACGCTCGCTCCGTCAGATCTGAAATGTCAAGATTTGAGCTGTGGGCCCGTTATGTTGTGGCCGTGGGCGGTTTGGAGTTTACGCCTGATTCTCTTTCCTTATGAGGAAACAGCACCAGTAGGATGACTTTAAAGAAAAAAATAGTAAGCATTAACTGAAATCCAAGTGTTTTTTAAGGCCTGTAGAGTTGACACAATACAGAAGGTATTTCTGCTGCTGCTCCTGAAGCTCTGACATCATCCAGTGAAATAGGAAACATTTCAGGGATGGGACAGTTTGTATTTGTCCCTATCGCTCTGCCTTCCGTTTACTTCAACCTCCAAATCCCTTTAAAAAGGATGAATGGAGCAGGATGACTTAGAATCCTTAGGTATATCCTATACTGATAGTTAAAATGTGACAGATCTGATTGAACTACTTGGATGGTACAATGAGATTTTTGATATCCAGACTAAAGTGAATCCTCTCTAGGTAAACAGTAATTTCGGTTAAAACTGAAATACTTGTTCTGAATTACTGTCCTTTGCTTATTTTCAGGCTTCTGGAGTTACAGTGAATGATGAAGTCATCAAAGTTTTTAATGATATGAAAGTAAGGAAATCTTCTACACAAGAGGAGATCAAAAAAAGAAAGAAAGCAGTTCTCTTCTGTTTAAGCGATGACAAAAGACAAATAATTGTAGAGGAAGCAAAGCAGATCTTAGTGGGTGACATTGGTGATACTGTAGAGGACCCCTACACATCATTTGTGAAGTTGCTACCTCTGAATGATTGCCGATATGCTTTGTACGATGCCACATACGAAACAAAAGAGTCTAAGAAAGAAGATCTAGTATTTATATTCTGGTGTGTAAAACAAAAGAAAAAAGTACTTTTAAAATGCAAGGATTAATTAACAGTCAGTTAGCCTTTGTTGATCTTACTGGTGGGATTCAATAATTGTTTTGTTTTGTTTTGCCTGTAGGGCTCCTGAGAGTGCACCTTTAAAAAGCAAGATGATTTATGCTAGCTCTAAAGATGCCATTAAAAAGAAATTTACAGGTACAGCCATTGAATATTTTGTGCCGAAGAATTATTCTTTCTTAATTGGAGAAAAAGTAATGGAATAATGCCCTTTATTTTTTATTTTTAGGTATTAAACACGAATGGCAAGTAAATGGCTTGGATGATATCAAGGACCGCTCAACACTTGGAGAGAAATTGGGAGGCAATGTAGTAGTTTCACTTGAAGGAAAACCCTTATAAAATGACAGGTGCCATCTGGATCTTAAGGAGCTTCCATTTCTCCAGTTCAGTCAATTGGAATAGTATTAGTTTTTTGTTTTTTTTCTCTACCTTCCCACTGGGCCCTTCCAACACAATGAATGAAGGAGATACTGTTTATTTAAGTAGCCTATCAGTGATGGCCACTAGATTGTTTAATACTGTTACTTCTATGTAAAACCCAGGGAATGCCTTCCCAACATACTTTAGCCAAAACAACTGGTTGTATGCCTCCTTTCAGTAAGCTCTACAATGAATGTGAATGTCAATGTGAATAGTTTAGAATACTGCAAAGGATACACTAATTGAATGGTTTGAAAGTATTAACTACTGGTCGGATGGTAAACTTTTTTCAGTATTATTTATAGTTGCACTTGATTGCAGTTCTGTGAGGCTCTGAGCAGTCATACACCTCACCTGCCTTGGCAAGCCTATTTTTGTGACATGGCAGCACAGATAAAACACTATGCATCGAAAGCACTTTTTATAATGAGTTTAATCCCCCCACCCAAAAAAGGAATGCCAATTAAGTTGCTCTAATTGTGTCATCAACTTTAATCCTAGTACCTCAGTGTTCATTCCTGTTACTTGCATATTTTCTTAAAAGGAATAGCTGTTGTTAATGCCTTTTTGTTTTCCGTTGAGCGAACACTACTGAATAAGTGTAGGAGTTTTATGTTTACCATTTGAGTCTTGCAACACTAAAGATATTTTGAATATCAGTCATGATGGCAATTTCTGTATAAAAAAGCCTTAAATGGAACATTGTTTTTGAGATCAAACTCTCTGCATCCTCACAAAAATGGCCACTTTGCAATAAAAATTGTGGCATATTACAGAATGTTGCCTTGTTTTCCTTGGAAAATTTCAAAAATGTTACACGAACAAACTTCTAGGGTAAACAGCTATTATTAATCTCTGCACTGGTCATTTGAGAATTATTTTTGTACTGTACTCGTGATATTTTCTGAATGTGTTGGATTTATTGGTTTAAAAATATTCTATCCTGAAGCCAACTAATATAAAATACCATTGTTATAGAGTGGTACGTTTATAAAACATTTATATCCTTATGTTTATTTATTTCCTTATATGTTTTAATAAGAATATCTGAATTTTTTTTTCACTGACAAATACTCGTCAATATCTGATTTGTTCTCTAGATAAATTAGGGTAGTTAATTTTTTATTCACATTTACATTTCTAAGTAGTTGAAGCAGGAAGCTCTTGCTCATTTGGTCATAATGAAAATAATTTGTAAAATGTTGTTTTTCACATGTTTAGTGTTACCTCTGAGGTTTAGGAACTTTCAGCCACTATTCCTTAATATATTTTGAAAGGTGAATTGGAAAAAAGAATTGATAGAGCAGTCTTAAACTTAGGAGTGAGATTTGGTTGTGGTCCAAAGAGCGCTCTCCTTATAGAGAATTTGATCTGTTCAGTGTGAGCAGTTTGCTGTTAGCCAGAGCTATTTATGGCAAACACATGCTTTTGTATCTTGTCATAGTTATCCACAAATGGCAAAACTGGACTTGATTCTACTGGTATGCAAAACAGGCATGCTAGTAAGCAGTCAGTAGTGGCTCAGAACTTAACCCCATGGTTCTGAAGAAGACTTTTTATTAGAAAATGAAAATATTCTTAAAAATATTTTTTTAAATATATGGAAGTAATTTGAGTATAATTAGGTATTTTTTTCATATCTTTGAAAGATTTCTTTCAGATGAAAGGTGGGGTTAAGTGTCTAGGCTTTTATTTTAAATTATATGAATAGCATTGAGATCTTTTGCACTAAACAATTTTATTTCAGGCTTCCAGCTGTCCCTGTGAATTATCCTGAACACTTTGATGGCTTTTCAGTAAGGACAGACTCTAATAAGCAAAACATATGAGAATACTGACTAAACCATATGAAAAATTGTACCATGGAGTTTTTCATTCCTTATCCTTTAAAAAAAATAAGGGACTATAAATTAGTCGTGTAGGATCTTTTGATTATAGCTAATTACTCAACTTCCTTATAGGCCTTTTTAATTCAGAGATTAAATATTGCTTTAAACTATGATACTTTGATTTTTTAGGTTCACAGATTAAAATTGATATTAGTATAGTTAAATTCGTCTTTGAAATACATCTTTGTGTACATAAAGCCAAAAATAATGATAAATACTAATAGTGGTTCATATATTATTTGAGCCTAATTTGGCATTTGAAAAGATCATTTTATTTTACAATCATTTACCATGAAATAATGTTCCAGTTAGCTTTAAAAAGGTATGTGGTGCTAACTAATAAAATATTGAGGGCAATATTTTACTGCTAGCTTGCAAAATTACTATAAGTGTTTAAAAATAAATTATATGAAAATAAATCTGTTGAGATGTGTTTACTTAAACTTCAGAACATTAAACATTTTAAATTGATATTGCAGGTCAAAGAGGCACCATTATGTTTAGTCTGTTTTTTCAAGATTTTAAGTGATACTCTTTCTCATTTAGAGATTCCAACTTTCTTTGAAAATTGAGCGTTGTAGCAATTAATTTTAGCAATTTCAGATAAATGGGAATATTTGGCATTAGTCCTAAACTGGCCATCAGCTGTTGTTTTCCATTATTATCTAAAATAGTGTGGTCAGCATTGTGTATTTAATGTGCTTTTTATATAGATGGGAAGAAAAGCCTTTTATTTGGTTTAAGTTTCTCTGATAAAGACCCTTTGTTGCAGCTAATTTATGGAATCTAGCAAATGAGTTTTAGGAGAAAATTATCTTAAAAATGTTTTTTTGTTAAGTAATCCAGCAGTGGTAAATCTGAGAGGAGTTGGGAACAGTTTTCATTAGATTTGCCACTCTGAAAAAACAATCTTGTTCTGCTCTTCATAGGACTGTTTTTCCTACATAAATAATAATTTGAGATGTAACACAACATGACTATTCATTTTTCTATGGATATTAAAGCTCTAGAGATGCGCAGACAAGCTCCAATGAATGTTGCTCTTAAAATAATGAGTTTATAGGATGTTCTTTCTATGTATAGTCTCAGCCAATAAAGAAGTCTGAAGCTTTTGCTCTTGAGCATCCAAATAAATGCTTTCTATCCATATAGAATTAGGAGTCATCTCTCCAGTGTCAATTTCCAGTCATGAAGCTATTGGGCATGTAATCTCTGGGCCTTACTATGGGAATGATAATATTTGTGTCCCCTACCTAGTTGCTAAGGATCAAATATGAAAATACTTTTTGAAAATACTCTCTAAATGTTTAAACCGCTCATTCTAAATAAGTAAAGTGCTATATAAAAATTAGATTTAAGTTATTGAACTTTGTTTTTGAAGCTAACTATTCAGTGTCAGCTTGTTTTAAGGACTAATTATCTGATATGTGGAATCCTTTTCAGAATGAAGTATAAGGTGTACAGATAATATAGTCTCTGAGTTGATGTTTATAACTGCATGTAATTTTTTTTAGTAGTTTTCTTTTTCATGTGTGACCAGCCAGATACTAGCTTTTTTCCCCTCCCAAATAATTTTGAGGTAAAAAAAATACAAGAAAGATACAAAAATATTATTGCTTTAGAATATTTGGCATATGTTTATGTTGTAGGTTGTTTAAATTGTGACTTTATTATTAATATTCTAAATTTATGTAGTTCTTCATAGTTCTCAAGGCACTTTAAATCCATCTGATTTCGTTAGGTTCTCCTCCCAGCTAACCATATTTCTCTGCTACAGTTTCTCTGAACAGTTTCAGGAGGTTAAGGAACATCCTAAACTATTGAGTAGCAAAGCTGATCCTAGTCCAGTATACTTTTCACTCTGAATATACATTGTTACATTCAATGAGTTACTATTTTTGTTTTTTAAAAAATGGAATAATTCACTATTTTGAGCAGGATATAACTACTAATTAGTATATTTTTGAAGTATCACCTTTGAGGGATAATTTTAAAACAATTGTAGAATTTTTGTTTTCTAAGAGGGCCCGTGCCTATGAAAATTTGAAATGCTTTAGGACCCCAAAGATTTTCTTAGATTTTTTAGAATTATAAATTCATGGGATTGTGCTGATTGTTGAAAACACAATTATATAGACAAGCTTAGCTTTCCAGAAAGCTGATACTTTCTATTAATCCTTTTCTAAAAATTTGCTTATTTTGACTTATTTGGATTGAATTTCTCCCTCCTACCCTACTACTCATCT